>NC_051044.1:14067258-14398508 GCF_904848185.1 Acanthopagrus latus
GATCATGTTTTCCCTTAAAATACCTGCTTTGGTCGTCACGAACAGGGCTGGAGATGTCACGACTTCTCACAAAAAAAATATCCAGTTACAGTCGATGCAAACATGGCTGGAAAATGTCTTAAAATATCCAGTGGTGTCCAGTTTCAGACTGTTTGTTTTGATCTGAAGAGGTGAAAGTATCAAGAAAAAAAAATGTCACATGGTCATTTTGTGTTCCCCTTTTCACCCTTTAAATCATTTTAGTGCCAAAACCGCTGATCTATATCAAAGAAAACATTTACTAAAAGAGGTCATATTATGCTTTTTAGGTTTTTGCCTTTCCTTTATTGTGCTGTGAAGCATTTTTGCACATGTTAAAGGTCTGCAAAGTAAAAAAGCCCAAAGTCCACGCCTGAGTGAATGCACATGTGCAACTCTCATTAAAGACTGAACACAGGCGAGATATCTCACTGTATAGCTAAAAAAAAATAATGTACTTTGGTAAAGTCAAAGGATGCAAACCTATTCTACTAGGATCCCCAAATAAAAGTACAAACCTGCAAATTAGCATAATATGATCTCTTTAAAAAATCTTTTATCTTCTTCTTCTACAGTGTTCATATACTCCATGCCAGGATACAGCTGTAGCATTAAAGAGCGGATGTTGTATTCCAGCTGCAAGAGTCGACTGCTGGAGGAGGTGGAGAAAGACTACCACCTGGAAATTGCCAAAAAGGTAATGGATGGCTAGATGGTTACACTATCACATAACAGGGTAGTTACCACTGACATGACCCTGGTATCTTTCAGTGTCTTTAGACTCACTATAGTACTGTTTGAGGCACAAAAATCAATTAACAAAGCATAATTAGTGAATTGTGTTCTTGGTAGTGCAGAAAGGCTTTTCACAGCATTCAGACCTTCAAGGAACACAGAATTTTACACAGAAAATGTCGCTAATTGAAAAAATACTGAGTGGAGCGTTGCAGGAATTAAGACTCACTTCCTCAGGGTCTACATGGCTACATCAAACGGTTTCTAATGGATTGCATGCTTATATTTCTGTCCTCACTTGCAGCTGGAGATCGATGACGGAGATGAACTGACGGCGGAGTTTCTGTATGAAGAGGTCCATCCCAAGCAGCATGCCCACAAACAGGCCTTCGCGAAGCCCCGCGGCCCAGCAGGAAAAAGGGGACACAAGCGCCTCATTAAGGGGCCAGGAGAGACCAAACAGGACAGCTAGAGGCAGACATGTTTTCAGTTCCAGCCCTCACGACTTTCCCAGACCTTCCAACACATCGTCAGGCCCAGAGGAACGGCCGCAGTGATAGATTCCTCTGCTGTTTGTACTGAAACAATTGTGCTTTTTAAAGAAAACATGATGAAATATCTTTAATCTGTCTCCCCCAAAGGCAAAACAGATGTCATGGACAAATATAAAAACATGTCTAAGGAAACATAACAAGTATAAGAAAAAAAGTCATTTGTTTATTGACGATTTTCCTCTATTTAAAGAAGAGTCCGGAGGCTGAAAACCAGACAGATGGCCTTGTTATTGTAAAGCTAATCTGTCTGGTTGTTCCAGACTTAACGGTATTATAGACTTGCATTGAATTGTTAATGCATCGTCAGATGTTTCAGTCCTCACGTCTAGCCTCAAGTACAGGTTTTGTATCAACAGTGTTTGTAAGAAATAAACCATATGAAAGGAAATTCTAAATAAAATCTTGTTTATACTGTGGTATTACACTTTGGTACAGGTTTGTGTATTTGCGTCCAGTATGCTTCTGTGTTTAATGCATGGAAAAAAGTTCCCGTTACATGTCTGTAAATATTCTACATGGTTAGGATGGACATGAGACAGTTACATATCTGATTATAGAGGTTTTAAATTAGACCAACAGCTTCAGGCGTCTACTGCAGTGAACAACATCCTCTTGTCAAGGCGTTGAGGTTCCAGCGTTTGAAAGGCTGCCCTGTTGATTTACCTGCATACTAATCGATTCTGCCGTAGTTGTGACCAGTGTGACTCCGTTTGAATGGGAAACCATGGTTGTGGCATCAAACACATTTCAATTCTCGATTACAAGCTTGCTTTTCATGAGGTTATCTCAGTTGTGAGACCAGACTGTTCAGACTTTGTAAACGTGTTCTCTTCATAATCCTCCTCTAAAAAGTGCACAGTCTACAAAGAATTGGACCAAAAGGTCAAAGCTTTGAGATTAGCACGGATCGCGTGCACACACAAAGTCAAAGGGCTGCTCACCCTTTAGTCGGGTCATCAACTAATTGGTCATACTTAAGGTTCTTGGTTTTCTAAGAAACCTTAAGCTCAATAGTATCACAGTTAAGGTGTTTTCTATAATGCAAGCCGAGCTTGTCAAACCACTTTAGACGTGTTGCACGCTAACGCTTTTAGCTCAGTAGCTACAGTGAAGATTTTAAATCACTTTAGGTATCGGGAGTTCTGGAGACAACTGTGCTGCATGAGCCATTTCATGTTTTCTTTTCACTGTGTGTGTTTTTTTTTGTTTTTTTTTAATTAATCTATTTCCGACATATGGTAATTTGGCTTGCTGTTCATTAGAAAGTTATCTAACCCCATATATTTATTTGCCAATTCAATAACGTTAGTGTCTTATGTTAAATCTGGAAAAAATTCGCTCCAAGTTCTCCTCTCTTTCAAAATAATGCCCCATGCCAACCACATTTTCATGGAGGACTTCACAACTACTCAGAGATACGTGTAAGACTGAGGTTGTAACTTTTGCCTACGTTGGAACAATTTCAGCTGGTCCAACCCTTGAAATGTTAGTAAAGCTGAGTCAGAAATAAAGATCAAACTAGGCTTTTAACTGAGCCGTGTGCAGTTGTTTAGGAGAATGCTATAATGCTGTTTTGGTGTGAAGCTCCAGAAATGTTTTGCGGACTACAAACTACTACACCTGACTTTCAATCAGCATGTGGGCGAGTACATCATAACTCCAATTGTTGTGTGAATCTAGCATTAAGTTAGCGTTTGATAGCATTTTCTTTTGCTGGTTTTCCGTCAAGTTGAAGTACTCCTTATTTAGCTTGTTTAGTTTCGTCTACTAATAATTATTTTGTTTGTTTTTGATTTGTTTGGGAGGCTGGGTAACACAGTGTGCACCCAATGTTATATAGGTAGAAGGATAGGTGTAGGACCACGATGCACCTGGATGGGCCTGTGTTTTTCTTTTCTTTTCTTTTTTTTTATTTACCAGAGCTGGAGAGGCATACATGATCCCTTTGTTTATGATTGCTTGCTTTGTGGAAATAAACCACAAAAACCAAAGGAAATTTGGTTTTGGACATTGAACTTTTTTTTTTTGCCCACACACACCACAAGCCCACGGTGTAACAGTGGCGCTTTCATTTGCATTTTGAACTTTGATTCAGATTTTTTGGACAAATGGCCACGACAGGAATATCACTGCCTCTGCAGGTAATTGATCATAAGGTATGGACAATGTACAGTTTTGACCTGATGGGGGCACCAGAAGAAACGTCATTAGCACACATTGTTTGGGTACCATGACTGCTTGTGTACTTGTGTGCTGTTAAACTAAACATCTTCTAAAGGGAAAGTGGAAACTTTTCGTGGAATGACCAAATTTATTAAAATTCATCATGCAGGGTGCACTGACGTGTTTACCAAATCTTTATGGCCATCTAATACATTTCTGAGAATTTCCTCAAAACTGCAAATATCAACCGCATGTATACCCGCAACCTCAATAAGCAGTCATTAGGTTTCCTCCCACTGGGGACCAGGAATGTCTGTGCTACCTTTCATGGAAATTCATCGGATAGCTGTTTGGATGTTCCAGAGTGAACCAAGCAGCTGCACCGACCCAGGAGGCTAATATGGCTGAAAAATGACGATCACATTTTAAACATTGCGCCATTTTAAACATTGTAAACATTACTTCAGTAGGGCAGCCTTACTCAGCAGTTCTCTCTGGGCCTGTTCTCTGAGAACAAAGCTCTGCTGGTTTTCTCTCACACAGCTGATGGATTTATGGTGCTGATTCCAGACAATTAGAGCTTTTCTAAGAATCTTCTGGGAACGCCCATTTTGTCTTTTTGAGGACAACAGTTAATCATTGTGTGCTAAACATCACTCCAGCTATCAGTTCCTGGTAAGATCTTGGTACGAAGCTTGTTCACACAGGCAACGTTTTTATTAATCAAGGTATCAGCACCCAGATTAGTGGCGCGTGTGTGGCGCTTAAGGGCACCACAGTCCCGCAATCCACTGCATGATGGAAACAAAGGAGTTAGTCACAGCTGAAAATGATCAAAATCAAACTTGTGCATGGAGGTGGGGAGACCGCTTCAGGAGGATTTTGGGCAACAAAAATAGAAAATGTTAAATATCTCGGCGAGAATTTGACGGTTGGCAGTGTTCATATATGAGAAATTAAAACAAAAGTGGAGTAACAATACGTTATAACATGATTCGTAAAGATGCTGCCGAAACTCATAATTGAGTACACAAAGGTTTTACTGAACCAAATACATTCTGAGCTCCTCAGTCAACCTTTCTCTTCCAGGGACCAACTTTAGTGATCTACTAAATCGATTTATCTATTATCAGCATAAAAACCACAGTCACTAGAGCTCTTTATGACGCACGTTGAAACACCAAATCAGCAGCGACCTGGGAATAAACAGTGCAAAAAACCCTTTTTAAGATTTGGTACCAGTAATCATACAAATTGTTAACAGCCAGTTTGTGTCATGACTTTCCTTCTGCGCTTCTATTTCTAGCTCCAGCACCATGTAGCGGAATGCAGCAAATGTGCAAATCTAAGAATGATATGATTTAAAAGGAACTCACACTCACGCTCCTGTGCATGTAATTCTGCATCATGTAGGGAAGTGTTTGATCACTATGCCTTTGGAAAAAATCTTGGACATAAAGGAAATCACACAATTTATGCAATGCAAGTACACATGGCAAATGCATCTGAAGGACTGGTCAAGAATTAGGATTACCGAACGAAGCAGTGACAGTAAATTCATTTTCCTTAAGTCAGAATTTTCGAAGGCTAACGCCGGAAGTTAGCATCGACCACGAGATTTTTAAATTGGATTTTGGAATATTGCCGAAGATAATCTATGTCGTGAACACAAGTTTATAGAAACATAAACGTTTTGTTCAGCAGGAAAGTCTACACATATGAAGAGCACTTTTGTGATTTTTGAAGAATAAATGAAATCGCTAGCAGTAAAAAGCTGATGCCAGGATACAGACAGACGCCGTTTCGGTCACATGACTTAAACATCACCACCACTAAGTGTCTCACTACATAATTACTTTGCAAGTTTCTATAACTTGATGAATCTTCAAAAGTGAAAGTTAGAATAATTTGTAACTAAAGTTGGCCTGTAAAGACGGACTGGTGAGTAAAACGTCTCTGTGTGTAAGGTTCATGACATCTGTTGCCTCATTTAGCCACTTGTTAGCAACCGCCATTTTTAAGACACAAAAAAACGCTTCATAATCAAATTGTGGGACATTTAGTGATGTATTTTATACATCAAAAACATGTCATTATCTTTTTTCTCATAGAATTTGAGCCGAGGCAACCGGACGTGCAAAGATTTTCAGTTTTTTAGGACTACACCATCTATAACACCTGTTACCTAACGTCTACTTTGCACACGTGTCCACTTATAATAAATGCAATATGACAAACAACTACATTACTCAAGAAATATTGATTAAAATGATGATTCGAGAGTTCATTTGAAACTTTGTTAAATGACAAAAAAGCACAACACACTTTTAAACCAGACTAAACCAGGGCCTTTGTTTCTTTGTATTTGAGGTTTTCGGACTTCTTGCACCTTTTCTGTGGTGTGATTGCGATGATCTCCTCAAAACTCAAAAATGCAAAAACAACAAACCCTAAATGACAGACCAGAACATGGAGTTTCATACAGTGTGTACCTTTCCGTCTTCGGATTCTTGGTAATTTCCTCACAATGCTCTCCAGGCACTAAATCATCCAAACGGATCATCTTTAATGTCAGCGCTCCTCTGAATTTGGCAAAGGATTCTTTGGCCTTCCAAACACCACGTGCAAAAAAAAAAAAAAAATGCATTGTGAGGACCGCATTTCTTTAAATAGTCAAGGTCATGGTGTTCAGTACATCTGTCCGATTCTGTTTTAATGTGCCACATGTGACCGTCTCACTTTCACTGCGCTGCGCCTCCAGTTCAGATCAGACTGATGATGAAGAAGAGACTTCATCCCAGGCCGTCACTTTACAGAAGTGATTAAATGAAATTAAACTCATTTCCACAAAACGGCTTTAATTGCGGTGTTTTGGGGTTTTTTTTGAACAAGTTCAAAAGTATTTGGTCGACCGCATCCAGCAGGGAAATATAAAGTCCTGACGACTTCTTAGAAAACCGGCTCATTTCAGGATTTCGTGGAAAAAGTTGAGATTCAGCTATGCCGGATCAGAAGGCTCTGGTGGATATGGCTATGATTATGATAGCTACAGTTTCATGTGTTGCTTGGACTCCAATCTGCTGTGTGTGTGTATGAGAGAGAGAGAGAGAGAGAGAGAGAGAGAGAGAGAGAGAGAGAGAGAGAGAGAGAGATAGCTCATGGCTATTGTTGGAATAAATATTTATATTTTTTTTAATTTTTTTTTTTGGACCCTGAACAAAATGTTCCTCAGATTTATGGTCCAGCAGTATTAAAACTCAACGTACCTTAAAGTCAAATTTATTGAGCAGATGTAGAAGCTGGGATTTCCTCGATAGATTCCCTAGAAAATAAACGTCAGGCGAGAAATCAATTTAAAAGTAGCCTCCATTTTACTACCTCGACCTTAAGCAACACTATTGGAAACACATGGTTAGACAAATCCAATTTAAAAAAAAGGAGGTTCACACCCTGTGCAGAATGCCTCGCAGCTGAGTTGACCCGTTTTTTAGTTTATTACCACAATAACAACTCGCCTTGTTTGAGCGTAATGACTCCGACAAACCTCCGAGAAAAACTCTCGCCGTGTTTTTCCACCAGGATCGAGGGGAATCTATATTACTGGAAACAGCCTGTGTGCATTCCTATTATCTTTAATGTTGAGGCGGTGAATTCCCAGAATGAAGGCTCTGTTAGGGCCGCCCGGCGGGGCGGAGTCAGCCCTGCCATTATTCCTGGAAAGCGGATAGGGAGAAGCTGCCGCGCGATTCCTGGGAGCGAGCGGCGGTTCAGCGAAGCCAGGGGCCGCCGGGTGAAGCGGTGAGCGGCGCGACACGAGCCGGGTAGCGACGACAAGAACCCCCACCGCCCCCCGACCAGGGTCATCGCAGGAAATTAAACCGCAGGGAAAAAAAATAAAAAATAAATAAAAAATACGTTTATCCCCCCGCAAAACACGGCGGAGCGCGGCTGTCACGAGGGAGCTGCGCGAGCCGAGCGGTAGTTGGTGCGGCCGCGTGACGTCAGAGCCGCCGGTGCTGTGAAGAGTTCTCAGAATAGACTTCTAGGAAACGGTAAATTTTAAAAGCCAAGCCTTTACACCGCGTCCTTCACACATTAGGAGCCCATTCTGGTGACAACACACTCCGCAACCCGCTGCTGCTCGGACTTTTACACGCTATTAAATTAATTTTGTTTTTGTTTATTTTATATTCTACATCCAGTGTTCTTCTAGAAAACTACACGGACAAGACCTTCGACTTTCTATTACGGCGCGTAGCAGGCGTATTCATGACAAACCGATGTTAATGGTCGCGGTTGATGTTTCGTCTTTTGTTCGAAGCCTCGTCTTATTTCTCTTGAAGAAAGAAAAAACCGATCGGACTTGAATAACCAGCGGATTCGAGATATAGTATGATTCTTTGTGTGCCAGGGTGAGTTGACCTTTCTTTGTTTCTGTTTCTTTTATTTTCTGCGGTGAGAACATGTTATTCTGTTCGTTAAAGTAAAGTGTTTACTCGTATTTTAAAGTCCTTAAAAAGAGTGTTAATTATCGGATGTGAGCGGCTGAGAACCGTCTCAGACTGGAGTCTTCAAATTCAAAATGCAAAGGCCTGTTGTACTAATCATACAAACTAAAAAAAACAAAGTCTTTATTAAAAAACCTCACTAAAAGTGGTAATTAAACGGAACATACTCATTTAAACAAGAAAAGTCTGACTGAGATGAAAATGTTCCTTTTCTGGTCAAGACTGGCAAAACATGTCCTGCGTCACCACATCAGAATTAAATGAAAATGTGTGAACAAACCAAGTATTCACATTTTGTTGTTCTTAAGTTGAAACTGCACCTTTTATTCTTGTTATTTCTCTTCTTCTGAACTGCAAAACAATCAAACAACAAAAACAATAAATAAATAAATAAATAAACTGTTTTGACTCCTGCATTAATATGGAACAATGAAACCTGCTGTGACTGTTTTGTTGGCGTTCTTTCATGCTTTTTAAAACCACATTTTCAATCTTGTTTCCAGTCCCAGAGCTCCTCTGCCCACTGCTCTGTCCACTGAAGCCCCGCGGGGCATGCGGGCAGGAACTGTACCTCCTACCCCTTGCCTTCAAAGCACCCCTCCGCTATGGGACCCCGCAAAGGACCTGCGGGCAATCGCCAGCAACTTCTGCTTTCTAGAAAATTCAGGTAAAGTATTAAAAGAGTTGAATGTTTGCAGCCTCTAATGCGGACAAGTGAAATTCTTGGAAAGTCATAAACTGTTCCAGACTCTGTTTGGCACACGGTATTTAGTTGAACAGTAAAAAGTGCAGCACTGAGTGTTCAGAGTGACTAATATTCAGGAATCTGTGTGTGTGTGTATGTGTAGGATGGTACTGGGGAGCTGTGACTGCGGCTCAGGCTCACGCTGCGCTTCAAGAGGCGTCTGAAGGAGCTTTTTTGGTACGGGACAGCAGCCACCCTCTGTACATGTTGACCCTCTCGGTCAGGACTGCACGCGGACCCACCAGTATACGGATCCAGTACAGCGGCGCCCAGTTTCTGCTCGACTCCAGCTCCCCGGCCCGGCCCAGCCTGTCGTCGTTCCCCAACGTGCCCAGCCTGGTGCAGCACTACATGGGACCAGAGAGGAAAGCGGAGGAAGGGAAGGTGGAGCAGGAGACGGTTCCTTCGAAACCCTCTCAGCAGACAATTCAGGAAACATCTGTGGTATTAAAGCTGAAGCGGGCCGTGTACAAGCCCCAAGGCCTCCCCTCGTTACAGCACCTCACACGCCTCGTCATCAACAGACACTCTGACTGCCCCGACCAGCTACCACTCCCGAGGCCTCTAATGCGTTACATAAAGGACTATCCCTTCAAGGTATGATGGGAGTTCCTCAAGTCCAATACTATGGCTGAATCTCAGCGGACTGACGACAGGTTGTCTGTGCCTGTAAATGACAATGCTGCTCCAGCAGTTGGAGGCCAGTCACGAAAATACTGGACACAAGGTCATGATTTTGCTGGTGAATTATGTACAAATGAAACGGTGACGTGCCTGGTTAAAGACTTAGTCTGTCAAGGCCCCCAGAGGAACTGAAGTACTGTAATTAACGCTTATCCTACGATGAATGTGGAAATTGTCCATATCCGTTTTACCCTCATCAGTTCTGGATGTACATGCTGTTCCTGAGAAGTACACTAATTCCATTGAGACATCTTTTACGCCATTTTATTTTTCTCAGTAAGACATTTTTTCTACCTTTTACATGTGTACATTTTTCTATTAAAATAAGCAGTTGGAGTCTAACCCATTTGTTCTCTAGATCCTTTTGTCTTGTGTTGCTTAAACCGGCACCATTACTCACAGTGTAAAGAGAAATGTTCGTCAGCATCGTGTCATGATTCTTAACCGCCACATGATGGCTGCTCTTGTGACACTTGTTACGAAATATATTCGCCTTCAATCACCTTTGAAACAGAAAGACTTTGTGGCCTTTGAGCTTCAAGTGTGTGCGAGAAGCAGATTGGGTGAGGAAGTAAAGGCCACGCTGTGTGTTTTTGCTCAACAATGTGTGCAGCCTGCATCTGAGTCAGCGAGTGGACAGGCGAAGGGGAGGACCGCTCATCAGCGGATTCACAGAACTACTGAATGCTTCCTGGGAGGAGGGTGAGATTCTGAGAGGGAGGGTTCTAAGAAAAGCCTTAGTAATTACCTTCAGCTTTGAGCCTGCTTTTGTGCCATCTCGCACACCATTTTTTTTTATTGTGGTTCAGGATGTAATTGCGAATGTTGCAGGATTAAAAGTGCAACAGTGACACGACAATGGTTTGAGCTCCTGCAAATTGTGAATTGCGAGGGACAGAATCGGCACCAGCGTGTTCTTCGGCGACTCAGTGGGGTTAGGGAAGCTGAGGCGACCTGGGCTAAAGCCAGAGTAATAGGATCTCAGTTTCTCAATCCAGATCCAGCTCATGGTCCTTGTTTGACTTCTCTTTCTGAAGGATGCAAAATCGTGGCCTAAGAAACAAAAACAAATCAGTGTAACGGACTCCTAATTTTGACTTGCAGTAATGAAAGAACCAAAAAGGATGAGCGAATTGAGCTTCATTTTCTAATGAAGTGTAGATTTTAAGATTTTAAATCAAAGTGACAGTGACAGTGATGGGCCTATGAGATTAATATGTATACAATGTAAGAATGAAATCACAGCAGGTTAAATGAACAAAATAATTTAATGATGGTCGAGTGCAATAAAGGCTGAGTGCTTTTTTTAAACAGACCTGCCGGTGATGTCTTGCTGTGTCTCCACGTAATGCATCTCTTCCACATTCGCCTCCACCCACCGTCGAATGAGCGGGGGGTGCCTGGGGTCCACCTCCAAGTAAACACGACTGTTATTCCACAGAAAAAAAACAAAAAAAAAAAACGCAGAATGCATTAAAATCTAATCATCAGCATGACAGGATTATCATTAAATAAGCCTGAGATGAGAGAAGTGACATATATCTGGAACTGTATTTACTGGCAGTCTTTTAAAAAGCCTAACTCATTAAAGGGGCAACACGATACGTGTGTTTTTCAGAACATGCTGTTCCTGTGACAAGCCAACGACGCCGTTAGGAATTAAACCCAGGTGGGTTTGTGTGTGTCTCTGTGTGTGTGTGTGTGTGTGTGTGTATGTGTGCACGCTTGGTGTCGTGCAGTGGAGTTCCTTACCCAGGACTTGACAGGATCCGTGGAGCCAGAGTCAAAATCTGTCTGATTACTTTTAGGCCATCTTTACCTCCATCTAAAGCAGCGTGGTCTTCAAACCTGGGCACACATACAGAACCCATTTATTATTTAAATACATGCCATGCTTTACATGTCACAGATTTCCATAAAACACATTTCTAGGTACACCTAATGCACTGATGCAAATACATTTTATAATTTTTAAGCACTTCCAAAGGTTTGAGGGAAAACCAACATCTAGTAAGTACAATTTCATTGTTTTTGCAAAATATTATTATTTTAAATGTATGTTAAACCCTGTGTTAAGTATTTATAAATATATTATAGTTAATGAAATCATTTATAGCCCATTATGACACATTATACCAAAATCCACTAAACCTTTAGCCAAAACTTCGTAAAGTCCAGAGTCTTTTTGTTGACACTTGCATGTAATGTTTTTTTTATGCCACAGAAATGTAAAAGAGTGCTGAATTAGCAGTTTCTAAAAAACACAGCTAATAATCAAATTAAACATTTAACTACACAGAGCACAACTAAAGCAAAAGGGCCAGTTCAAGCAAGAGTTATCTAATGAGAGAGCCATGGCTAAAGGTGTTGAAAGCTAAAATTTACCTTTCCTTCTTTTTTCATATTTGTTGCTAAAGCTAAATTTACTTTTACACCATAGCCATCTCCTGTGACTTGGTAGTTTAATTTGTTACCCAACATAATAAACTAGTAGCTAATTGAGCCACTACTTTGGAAAATAGTCAGCTAACCTGCTAAAATAGCCTAGCCGAGTAGAAGTGACTGCTATCTCAGTTCTTGACTCACAGTAAACACTGGCTAAAGCTAAATGTACTTTCACATTATAGCCATCTCCTGTGACTGAAATGTATTAGTTAACTAACATCTTGACAGTTAGATGTGTTACCCAACATAAATAATTTAGGAAATCAGCTGTTGACTGCTGTGAAATCCAAGACTTTGATGTAGTCAAGCCAATTTTAAGACACATTTACAAGTATACAAGTATATTAAACAGCTGATAATGTTGCCTTGAAAACTGCAAAAAATTCATTTTGTTGATCTAATATACCTTGAAGTTTTCCAAAAGCAGAGGACAGTTTTTAGGTCAATGACTGTTTGTTGTGACATGAAAAGACATTATCTATCCATCTGTTACAGAGTGTACCCAGTCAGCATGCAACACATTCCTCTCAACTCCAGCTTCCTTGAAGTTAGTACCATCTGTCTTTGTAGGTCAAAATGTAGGCAGATAAAAAAAGATTCTGTTTTTGTGTGCTTCATTTTTCTTATTTAAGTGCTTATAAATTCACCTGGAAATTTCAGGGTCCAATGATGTCATATCCTCTGAGAAGAGATACGGAGGGTTACTGACCAGAGCTGAAACGGTGCTGCAGAGGCTCAACAGAGTTTCTGCATCTGACAAAACAGACATGAAAACTTCTTAGTATCATCAGTGTGTTTAAGCGTGTAATTTAATATGTGCAATGCACCTTTACCCTTACCTTTCATTACATCTATATGATAAACCTGCAATCTGTCCTGAAGCCCCAACCTGCAGAGAACAATGCTTCATCAGACTTAATGCAGGACTCTATAGAGTGATGTTAATGATGTATTTTTACCAAAAAACATTAAAAACCCTCATAGACATGTGATGAGCAAAAGTTCTTCCTAATTTCCATGTTTTATGCACTACAAACTACACTACTCTGTATGCCCCGTGTCAAAAACAAACATTTAATTGTATGTCTTTAACCACAATAAAAGCTAATTAACATGGTCTGCTTGTTTTCCATGTTATGGCTCACTTACCTCGATGCATTCTCTCTTGTTAAATCCACTGCAGCTTGGCTTTGGTCCACAGCGATGGCTTTAAGCTAGTAAAAGACAAACAAAGGCAACAATTAAACACTACTGTTCCTCCAAATGCAGTGTCTGTATTGCCTGTCTACGTGAGGTCGTTATTTAGAGATCAATTATCTAGCTGTTAAAATGGCAAAAATGAAACTTAGCCATCACTTACTACAAATACCCACAGTTGTGCTGGAAAATTGGTCAGACCAGCAGCTTAGAAGCACAACATGTTCGACTTATAAGGAAAAAACTGACAAAAAATGAGACCAGACGGTAAACACAAACCTCACCTGAGGCAGACTCTTCAGCAGACTGAGAGAAATAGCACCAGAGCCACATCCCACTTCCAGGCATGTACGCTGCTCGTCTGCGCCCACGCCAGCCTTCTCCAGATCACTGAGCACGAGTTCAACCAACTCCTGCACCAACACACAGAGAAAACACAGCTCTGGTTTTATACATATGATCGACTGTTTCCACTCTACATTTTCTTTTTCTTCTCCTGTCCAACCTCAGTTTCAGGCCTTGGTATGAACACAGGAGGTCTCATCTTCAGCGTCAGATCTCTGAAGTCCCACTCCTCGATCACATACTGCACAGGCATTCTACACAAAACACACGTATTTATGAACATTATCAGTCAGAAACATCTGGGTGTATATCCATATGGAGGTGGCGCATGTAGAAACTTCACACCTGGAAAGGCGTTTAGTGCACAGCTGCCACATCTGCTCTGTTTTCTCTCGGCTGAGCAACTCGGTTAACTTCCCCTGCTCGAGACTTTCAATCTAGACAAAGAAATGACACGTAAGAACAGGAAGGGATGCTATTGGATGTGAAGGTGTGTATTCAGACATCATGTCAGCCAAAGTATAACAAGCACCATAACAATTTCAACTCACAGTTTTAGCCCCAAGCAGATAAGCAATGATGTAGTGGGTGGAGTGGTCAGGCTCTGACACACCGCTCTCCTCAAAGTGACTCTTCCATAAGTCCCCCGCCTGCAGTGCTGTGATCCTGCCCGCAGGTAAGGCTGGAGCGCTGCATCGACGCACTGCATGGGAGCCCCAGATCCCCTACAAAGCATTCGATTTTAAGAGACTTTTGAAATAACTATCAACTATAGTTTAGAAGATAAGTTCACTCAAAGATTCTTCTGGGCTTCTTCCTTTTTAAATCAATTTGGGATCTAAGGGCTTCCAGAGACTTGGACAAGCTGTATGCTTTCTTTCTTTCTTTTTCTTTTTTTTAAATCCCCAGTTACTTAAGAAAACGGAGTAAATATTGTCTGAATTCTAGGGTGAACTTATCCATTAAGAAGCACTTGTGTATTTCCCCCAGTTGGTTATTTCTTTTGTCAGGGTTATCTCCATCAACATCTGAGTGATGCCGAAGAATCAAATCTCAGAACCCAGCTCGAGATCAAACCTCAGTCACCACCGACTGACGTACACTCAATACGCACGTCTCGCCAGCTTTCATCGATTTATCTTGCGCAACTGAAAGTAAAGTCATCTGTACGCTGACACTGAGTTATATATAGCCTCCCAGTGTTTCTAATTATCTGTCCTTCATGTACTGTAAGTGTCATTGACAGGAAGACAAAAAAATATATATAAAAATGTGTCAATGCTTGAAAACATTTTGTCAGCAAATGTTTGTGACTCAGAGCTTCTCATTTCCAACTTCTTGGTCAAACTAAATAATCAATCATGAGATGAATCATTGGGTTTTATGTGAACTTGTGATGGACAACTAACTTTTTTCTGAGTATTTTTGGAAAAACAAGGAGTAAAGTACCCAGTAACTAAATGTGTATTAAGTATTAAGCATATAAAAACTGAAGAGTACTCAAGTAAAGAACCTTAATGTTGTACATAATAACAGTACTTAAGTGAATATAATTTATTCCATCACTGGTTGCTTGAAGTTTTGACACAAAAAAAGTTTCATTTTTACAGCATAAATACCAATATCAGTCCCAACTCTCAGTTTTCAGACTCCTTGATTTCTAAGCATATCCAGTTTTTACTTTTCAATAACCCATCCATTGGTGATTATTTGTCTTCACATTGTAATGTCATACTCTCCCCTTTATCTGTACTGTTAAATCAAGAGTAGCTTTGAAGCTGCACTACATAGATGTGGGGAAGAAACTCTAATCAGAAGAGAAAATTCTGCATTGACCCGTAAACAAACTTAATAAACAAACTATTTATTTTCATGACTGAATAAACTGTACAAAGAAACTGACCCTATATGTGGCGGACGCTGCCAACTTTCTAGCTTCAAACAGTGTTATTTTCCTCTGAGAACAGCTTGTTTAGTCAGTTATGGAAAAAATAGTATTTCTGAGTTTTTATCACTTGGTTTAAATGTTCATTTTTAACATCCTGGGTTGCTCCATCATGCACAAAACATACCATCTGATTTACTGAAGAGGAGTCCTTTTAGTTACCTTTAATCCGAAGCGTCTGCAGCCTGCACTCAGACATATTCTCCACATGGTTGTTGTAAACACACACACACACATACACACACACCCTCTGCGTCAACACTGAACACACACAGTCTGTGTAGCCGTTAGCTGGACTCGCTCATCCTCACTGTGCTCTGTTGTAGATGTAGCCTACATTACGTACCCTTTCAGGTAACATGTATCGTGCGATGAGAGACCTTAAACAACATGTTCTGTAGTAGAACACCACGCACACTATCTTTCGTACTTCCTGCACATTGCGCAGGTTGACCTGACGCAAAACGTACGGCAGTGCATGCACTGACGCCGCTGAACTCTGCTGCCTTAAAGTACTGTCGAACAAATTGGCTTTGTAGCATGGGGAACAGGAAAACACTCTCAAAGTGGTGGTTGGTACTGAAAAGTCGAAAGGCTTTGTGTGTGTTTTTAATATTGCGATAACTTAAATAATCTTAATTGTGATTGCAAAAACAATATACCAACGTTAGCTTTGGTTTCAACCTCAAAATATATGATAAACACATATCCCTACACAATAATGCAATTGCAGATGTTCTAACATATACTGTGCTATGATTATATGTCGTTTGTTCTGGAAGAAAAAAAAATACATCCTTCACAATTTACGTCAATATTTAGGACGGCCGTTAGTTGCATTGGTAAATTACGAGCGACCCCTGAATGTATCAAGATTGTTGTTCCTCAGTCTGGTGTGCATGAATGTGCCGACTATTTGGAGAGTTGTTAGATAGTTCACTACATGTTTGACAGCATTCTTTTAAAAGTACAGTGATAACACATTTTTTGGAAGTTGTCCAGACCTCAGGCTTGCTAAACGTGTTTCACGGGAGGTCTCTAGTTTGTTTTTTAACGTTTAAACTGGAAGCTAGCAGCTAGCCTCATATGCTAGATAACAGCTGAGGCAGACACAGTTCAGTTTCCCCTCAAAGGGAAACGTCTTGGTTAAAGTGAGTGAATGTGCTAAATTCTTTGTGATAAGGTTCATCTGACAGAAAGGTCTATGATGGGCATGAGCAGCCGGATAGAGTGTATATTCTTTAGTGAGTTTCACCCCACCCTGGGTCCAAAGATAACATATCAGGTAAGTGCAAATCATGATTGGAGTGTGGTTTAGCATCATAGTTTACGATTACTGACAAGTGAAGTCAATACAATGACCACCAATGTTTTAACAATTACTATGATCACCACCTGCATTGCGAAATTATTCGAATTATGATAGTAAACCTTTTGTAGGAGAAACTTAAAGTACAAGGAAATGTAAGTGTAATATGTGCTGTTTTTTTTATTTTGTAAAGGAAAATGTTTTAAAAACGTTTTTAAAAAAGTGTTTTCTCAGTACAGCTTGGCAAATAGTTCCAGTGTATGAGGTCAAATCAGGCCTTACGTTAATCTCAGTGGTGTATCTCTACACTTTTATGCAAAATATAGGACAGTAATCAGCAGTGATAGAATGTAACTAATTACATTTACTCAAGAACTGTACCTAAGTACAATTTTGAGGTACTTTTCATTTTCTTATACTTTATGCTTCCACTCTGTTACTTCTTCTGTGGGCAAATATTCTACTCCATTGCATTCATCTGCTTACTTTAGTTTCTTTGGATTGCATTCTGCATCATTTTTAATTCGATTTATTCAATCAGCGATCAGATCAAAAACAAAATGACACACTGACTCAAATTATAAAAAATGCTGAATCTCAGATCACATAATTGGCCAAGTCAGTTAAGGCTGACCCTTACAGCACAAGAGACATTCACTTTTGATACTTAAGTACATTCAGTATCAGAGACATTTACTCAAGAACTATTCATATGGGTGACTTTTACTTTAACCAAAGCAATGATTTAACACATTATCGTTACTTTTCGTCCTCACTTTCTATGACACAGGTGATCACTCCCCATTTCTTTATTAACAATATTAAGGTGTATCCTGGAGTTAATTGTACATATATTTGGATCATATTGAGGGTTTAAAATGCTTTCAGGTGCTGTCTGAATTGACCTTTTAAAAGTGTTTAAATTTGTAAAATCCTTCAAAAACATGGACTGTAACCTTCAGTTACCTAGACTGCGTACCATCAGTGAGGATACACAGGTATTTAATCCATCTTCATATTCTCACGATGTTGACCTTGGAAGTGAAAGTACATGATCCTCTTAGTGTATATGCTATGGGAAGCATTTTGTCTTACAGTGTCCCCTATGTCCTCTCCCTACAGGTCCCAGAAGAATACATTTCACGGGAGTTGTTTGACACAGTTCAGGTTTATATCATCACCAAGCCAGAACTGCAAAACAAATTGATTACAGTGTAAGTGATCTAGCACTCCCCGTCTTTGTCTTCACCATTATTCAATTTTTTTTCACCTTGAGATCTGTGTTTTGTTGTTCTGTTTCACTGTCAAACTCTAAACTCTATGTGCTCTTTGTCTGATTTTAGCACTGCCATGGGAAAAAAATTGATAGGGTGTCCTGTGTGCATTGAACATAAAAAGTACAGCCGAAATGCCCTCCTGTTTAACCTCGGCCTCGTGTGTGATGCCCAGACCAACACATGTGCCCTCGAGCCGATTGTCAAGAAGCTGTCAGGATACCTCACAACTCTGGAAGTAGTGAATAATCCATTTTTACATCTGTGCTTGTCACATGTGACTGCTTCATAGTTTCATGATTTTGAGTAATGAGTTTTCTAAAATCTCCTTTGTGTTGCAGCTGGAAAGTGGCTTTATATTCAACGAGGAGAGCAAACAGAAACTTTTACCCATAATGTCAACCTTGTTGGAAGAACTCAACGCCACAGGAGCCTGCACATTACCCATAGGTATTTGTTGGTGTTTTACTGTGTGTATTCCAGGTGTATCAGTGGCAAACAACCACCTCTGTTGTTAAAACACATCCTAAGCATGGTGGTAAAGTACAAATGATGTGTGTGCTACAGGTTCTGTGAAGGACTGAAAGTGTATTGAAAAAGTCTCTGATTCAGCTGCTCATTTTGTTTGTTTGAAGATATTGTTGCAGCAGCGCCGAAGTTCCTGTTCAAAAGGCGTCCAAATTTAATTTAGTCATGCTGTGGGTTGATTAAAGTCCCAAGACACAGCGGTGCTGCTGAGCAAGCAGTTTTGTAAAAAGTGTGCTGCAAATGAGTTTAAACACATGCTCAGTGATCATTAATGAGGCTTATTTGTAGTTCAGAGTCGGGCTGGTTACGGTTTACATGTTGAGTTTCTTTGTATTTATTCGTATTTCCCAGCAGTTTAAAGATGCCATTCAAACTCAAAGTTCTTTATTCTATTAACATTATATGCTGTTATCTATTCCTGAAAATGATTTATCTTAACAACCTCAAAATTCATACCGACCAAACATATTAGACACTTTTCTAAACCTGATCAGGAGGAATAGAAGTCCCTGCTGGAACAAAATCATACTTATAATGATCCTTCAAATGTGGTTTAATATATTTACGACTTTAACTTGTTTGGAAAAAGTACAGCAGTGACTTCTAAATGTGTTTTTGCTATTTTTGAAAAAGTATTGAGTAAGAAAGTTCATGTAGTTGTCAGGATATTCAATAATGATAACGATAATAGAGACAGTTACACATTTCATGTAATGTTGATGTTCACATCCCTGAAATGGTCAGGGCGTGAGGAGAGTGACAAACTGAAGTTTAAAATGCATATTTTAAAAAAGGGAAACAAATACAGTTGCAAGAGTAAAAGATTTATTTACAGTTAAAGCAAAAAGGGAACATTAAAGCTTAAAGAGTTAAATTATCTTCAAGGCAAGATTCAAGATTAGATATCACCACCCTCCTTCCAAAAAAGACAGTAACTACAGAGTATATTGTATACCACACAAGCACAAGGTTGCTACCAACACGCAGCAACTGCTGCCATCTGGCCCACTGGCACCCTTGTGAGTCTCTCCTCAGGCCTAATGCTGCATTCCAGACAACTCGGGACTTGAAAATGTCTGTACTTGTATCAGAAAAAGCACAATGTAATGTCACTCGAAGTTGGAATTCTATCTTGTAAAGTCAGGGTGCATCCATCCGCCCCGACCTGATGAGAGAGCAGCTGTCTGACGTCACACAAAAGTGAATCCACCCACGGGAAGGGGGAGGACATATTTGTTGATGAAATGTTTCAATATCTTTCCAGGTATTAAAGGGCAGTAAGATGAAATGTAAAATAGCGTTTGTTACCTCATGTGTCGGCTTTCCACCCTTTGTTTCGTTTATACATGCAACAAGGCTACTCTGCCCAGGGTTCAGTTGTGAGTTTTCTCACCAGGGGCACATCATTTTGTTATTGTCAGCCTGGAACACATTAAGTTCAGAAGATGGAAGTTTCAGCTAGCAAAAACAACCCCTTACTATGTTGGTGATGCAGCGTAAAAAGCCTCCAGGTCTGCATTGGTGAAGGCATCAGGTGTAATCCACCTCACACTGTAGGTAAGAAGGGGAAAAAGGGCAGAAGCTGGAGCAGAGAGGACGGCACACAAGCACCCACAGCATTACAGTCTTAACAGCACCTTATGTGGCACTCAAGGTCAGCTTACATCATAAAACCCCTACAATTAAAGAACAAAGCACCAGTGATAAACTATAAGTACAGTAAAAACCAACAAAGCTTACTTCCGCAAATTAGTTAGAAAATGACAATGTAGTAAAAGATTTGATGTAACCCTGTTTATAAAGATCTTACATAGTCTTTTTTTCTGTCTTGTATCTGTTTCAGATGATTCTAACACCATGCACCTGAAGCTGATCCAGCTGCGAAAGGACCCCCCGATCGTCCAGGAATACGATGTCCCTGTGTTCACCCAGTGCAAAGACCATTTTATCAAATCTCAGTGGGATCTCACCACTCAACAGGTAAGTAGGCCCCCGTGGCTCATATCAGGGGATGTTGTGATAATAAATGTGCCACAGTTCCGAGAAGCACCAGGAGAGAGATTAGAGATTAAAGGCCTGTTATCAGCTATAGTGATGTTCGCACCGTGTCACATCTGTTATTTTATATGCAGGACACAGTGCCATATATTGGTACAATAAAGTATTATTGGAGCCATAACGTTCTACTATATATTGTCTACTGCAGATCCTGCCATATATTGATGGATTTAGACACATCCAGAAAATCTCTGCTGAAGCTGACGTAGAGCTGAATCTGGTTCGCATTGCTGTGCAGAATCTCCTGTGAGTACATTTCAGTGAATAAAGGGCAACACACACCAGCATCTACCGACGCCTGTGAAAACATCCTTATCCACTGTTTTCTATCTACAGTAAGCCTGCACACCGATAGTGTCCTCAGATAAAAGTAGTTGTTTTAGAGTTGATCAACATAAACTTTCACACTATTTCTCAGTGTTCATGGCTGTTGGCTCTTCAGGAAAGCCATCATTTCATCACATCTGCTGTTTTGTAATTAAGCGATGCTTCATGGGTTGGCTAGTGTGTGCTGAGACTTTCATTTCCAAAATAAAGCAAAGAGGTACTATGAACTGAAATCCTCCCTTTTTTCCCCAGGTACTATGGCGTTGTGACCTTGGTTTCCATTTTTCAGGTAGTAAACCAAATCCACACAGCAAAAAACACAGTGTCTGTGAAATGAGCGTCAGTCTTGTGGTGCTGCTATTTTTGTTGAACATCATTTTATGGGTCACTTTGATTTTGTGTGCGAAATCAAAATATTACAAGAAAAGATCAGGATATTTTGGGTTCAAACCTTAAGTTGATGAGAAATTTAATGTTTTGAGGAAAAACTACTCATTTGGGAAGCCTTAAAATTCAGTTCATCCACATTTTAAATTTTGTTTGGTTTATCCTCACCTCAATAAGTAAGGTTCAAGGTGATATACAATATTTGTTATGGTACATCAGAGTTTCATTACAAAATGAAAGTTTGGAATTCCTTCACGCTACACTTACATAGAACATACACAGTGATTACACTACACATGTATATACATAAACACATATACACCCAGGAAATGATTCTGTAGGGGATGTAAACAGCAGCTAGAAGATGGCGATGATGACATGGTTAGCATTGTCCATCAACTTTGACCAGTTTGGGCGCAGAACTTCAAAAACATAAGCACAGAGTATACTTGTTTTACTTCTCTAGCGAAGACGGGAGTGAATGCATTGAAAACAAACAAAACAAACAAAACAAACAAACAAAAAAAAACTGATTAAGCAATTGATTAAGCTCAAAATGTCATATCAAGGACTTATTACCAATCAATGCAACAGACAATACTTAAATCTCCTTTGTTTTTTTACATACAAACTTGATTATACCATAGATGTGGGTAGTTTCTTCTCCTGTTCCCTCATGCCAACTAAAACCGCTGTGGTTGTAGCCTACTGGACGTTACTACACCCGTTTAATATGACCACACTATATAAGTCTTTCTTTTACAATTATTGCCCACTACGTAAACTCCATTATATCAGTTTTGTTGTGAAAACTTGCAACAAATGCTTACATTACATTAAAAAAAAACTTTGTAGAAATTTGTTTCCTTGTGATAAATTATCTTTTGCAATCTCTTGAAATCTGCCATTTGTCTCCTTGAGATACTGAGGTCATTATCCCATTATCATGAGTTTTGGCTGAAGTGCCTCTACCCTGAAAATTAAAGAAATAAAAAACTGGTGAGTGTGAGAAAAAGTTATGAACATGGGCAGGGCTGAGAGAGGGTGACACATCTGCAGACACATAAACACATAATTCACATGTTCTATTTTTTCTCAAAATAGTACAGCTCTTCTCCTGTGATGTCACTGCTTTTTCTTACAAGTGGCCCTAATTCTCTGTCTTAACTCTTCAAGGATCCATTTAGGTTGTTTGATTGTCTTTGTTTTACCTCCCTACAGTACTCTAATGTGTACTGCACCACCCCCAAAGTCCAGAGCCTCATAGATGACAAGTCCATTCAGGAGGAGTGCCTCAACTACGTCACTAAGCAGGGTAACTAAGTGTCATGATTGTGGAGCAAAAGTGTTGCTTTGTATTTTATTTTGTGATTGCATCGTTGTTGTCTTTCTGTGTCAGGTCAAAAGCGTGCCAGTCTCAGAGACGTGTTCCAGCTGTACTGTGGCCTGAGTCCAGGAACCACAGTCCGAGACCTTTGTTCTCGCTACTCGCAGCAGCTTCAAAGGGTTGATGAGAGGTCAGTGTCCATCTATTTATCAGTTCCTGAAAAGACTTTATGATTATAGAAAAGTCGGATCACAGCGACATTTATTCCCATGCGTGTCTTGTCACGTGTTCAGGAGGCTAATCCAGTTTGGACTGATGAAGGCTCTGATTCGACGGCTGCAGAAATATCCGGTGAAGGTGATCCGCGATGAGAGAAGCAGGCCGCCCCGACTCTACACTGGCTGCCACAGTTATGATGAGATCTGCTGCAAAACAGGCATGTTTAAAAGCTTTCTCTGTTTGTTGGCAGATGGTTGAAAACAAGTCCGCTTACAGTGTTTTCATTTCATTTTACAGGTATCAGCTACCAGGAGCTGGATGAACGCTTGGAAAATGATCCCAACATTGTGGTCTGCTGGAAATGATGTGAATGAAGTGAAAACAGACTGAAAGATACAGAGATGCCTCAGCCAAAGATGCCTTCAAGCAGTGAGAAGTGAAGTAGTATTTTGTAATTTTTATGTTAGATTTTTTTTTTTTCTTAACTAATATCCTCTTCATCAAAAATTGACATACAGTTCTGTTTTGGTTAAGTAAGGAAGGGGATATTTATAAATATTGTACAAAAGAAAATATGTGATTAATAAAAGAGATTATACCAAGGTGTGACAGTTTGTTCTAAATGCAAAAAACATCTAGAATTTTACATTTGATATGATTTTGTAGCCATTAAAAAGATTTAAGCTCTCAAACAACTGGATACAGGAAGTTATCAGCTTGTTGTTTAACCATTAATTTTAGCTAATTTCTACCTTATTACGGTACTGTCTAGACTTTATTTGACTGCTATGGTTACTATTTGTTGAAGGCATTAGTGCATCGATAAATACTTGTTAATACTACAGGCACATTTTGGTAGTAATTGTAATATTGTGTCATTGTTGTCAATGGTCTGCATACCTCTTCCATCATTATTGATTTAGACCACTTCATGCTCAGCTATCCTGTTGGTGTTACTTGAACAAGCACCGCCCCTCTTTGGCGGCAGGGAGGTACTGCGGTCTGTGTGCGCTCGGTTTACAGTAACCATGACTACCGGCGGTGCTAACGAAGGGTATCGCCAGCGGTAGTTAACTTGAGGAGCCACTTCAAGTGAAGAGAGGCTGAACCTCACTGTATTAGTTCTTGATACCTTGTTGAGTAGTTTCTGAAAACAAACAATGGACACGTCGGTAGTTGTGCCTGTCGAGGCAGAGGGGTTTATTCAAAGTCTGGAAACTTTCCCTCTCAAGGAGGTGGGCTCTGCGAGGTAAGATGAAGCTGCTAACTTAGTTAGCTTCAACTGTGTAGCTGGGTCTTCAACCGTTAAAGACCCCGCTACATACCTAAACATGGTTGTTGACAAGACATGACAAGATGTTTGAGAAGAGACTTGATTTTGTTTTTCACAGTACAGAAATGCCTAAAACAGTAAATAAAATAGTTGTATCACAGTGTAGAAATACTACACTGATACTAATACTTAGAGTATACGTTAGAGTAAAATCCCTGCATTCAAAATATGTTTAAGAACAGAAGTGTTATCAGCAAAATATGTTAAATTAGCAAAAGTAAAAGTACTCACCATGCAGGATAGAACATTTCAGAAAATAAATATGATTGTATTTTATAACTACTGTAATTCTTTTCTGCACATCACTTTAAAGGTGTCCTCTGCAGTTTTGGGGAGATAAATTTTAATCACAAGAGAAAGACCTACATTTAATTATTTTTATGCTTTATGCAAACTTGATAAACAAACACTATTTGTTTTCATATCCGAATGAACTGTATAAACAAACTGACCTCAAAGGACAGCACTATTTCATACTGTAAAACTTGGTTTATCTTTAGCGGATCCTGCCACCTTTGTAGCTTCAAACACTGTTCTGGGAACCTTATTTTCCTCTGAGGACAGCTTGTTTATTCAGTTCCTGATTTTGTATTTTTGTCTCATTATTATTGTCTCATTATTATTTGTATTATTGTCTCATTATTTTGATAATCGATTTTACAATTTTCTCATCAATGACAGCAAAATGAACAACCCATTTTGTGGAAAAAACACAACATCATAGACACAACATAGAGAGTGGCACTATTTTTCTAGACAAGAAAATAACCTACAGATTAATCACTAAATAAAGCAAGGCATGAAAGGGGCATTGTGTAGTTTTGGAAAACAAATTCCAACTCATAATTTTATATTAATTGAACAGTTTCATGATTTTTCTGTAATGCAGGTGGTTCAGGCAGCACGAGTACATTGAAAAACTGAACATGCAAGCAATTCTGAATGCTTCAGCCATGCATGATGAGTTCGTCAAGGAGTTCCTGGTATCATATGGAAAGGTGACTACTACCACTCTGCTTATTATGTTAAAATGTCTGTGGCATTTAGACAGAAATCTAACAATATCTAACCTCCCTGTCTAGATACCTGTTCTGGTCCATGAAATGATCCTCGTGGAAATGTGGAAGCACAAAGTGTTCCCCGTCTTATGTCAACTGCAGGACTTCAATCCCAAGAACACATTTCATCTTTACATGGTGGTGAGTGCAAAACAAGATGGAACAAGCTGATCAGCTTGTAGCGCTCTGATAACTGATAACCGATTTAATGTCTTCTTCTTAGATCCACCATGAAGCCACGATCATAAACCTACTTGAAACGATAATGTTCCATAAGGTCAGTGTGTGCACAAATACATAAATTATGCTTTTCTGCAGCACATTTTACATAGTCTGAAGCATGGATGTGATCACACGGTTGGGCGGTTTAGACTCTTGGTCCCTTCTGTCTCCAAAGATTGTTTAGAAGTTTTATGTGATGTGTTAAAAGAGTTTTGTGCATTGTGTAGGATTCATGTGAGGCAGCCGATGACTCTGTTCTTGATTTGGTGGATTACTGCCACCGCAAACTCACGTTGCTGGCCAGCAAAGCGACTCATGACCAACACAACCTGAC
Organism: Acanthopagrus latus; assembly: GCF_904848185.1. Taxonomy (NCBI): domain Eukaryota; kingdom Metazoa; phylum Chordata; class Actinopteri; order Spariformes; family Sparidae; genus Acanthopagrus; species Acanthopagrus latus. Next base: position 14,092,974 of record NC_051044.1, read on the forward strand.
AGGGAAAGCAGTTGTTTCCACTATAGAGGTATGAGAGTGTGAGATTATTGCTGCTTTTGTTGGTGCACTTGTTCAGACTGTTGCAGAGTCTTTCTTTCACTTGAATCAATCAGTCACATCATTCTCTTGACTTGATGAAGGAATTGCAGGCGCAGAATGCTGCGCTGGAGTTTGAAATCTCACTGAAGGCTGTCTCTGTGCTGCGCTACATTACGGATCACACGGAGAGGTAGGGCAGGATCTGGGATTTGGAGAGAATCATAGAAATCTTTTCATATTTTCAAGCATTTACACTTCAAGCTTTACCAATGCATTATTTTATAGTGTATTGGGGGGTGGGGGGGGCGGCAGGCGGTGAGGACATGGATATTCATTTGGTTGCAGTATGCAAGCTCACCACTAGATGCCACTAAATCCTACGAACTGAATTTTCAACCCCTGGTAACATGTTTGTTGGCTGACCAACAGTCAGATATTACATTTCTAATTACATTGAACTGAAACAAGCAAAATTCTCAGATTTCACAAACTGGAGTCAGGAAGTGTTTGCAGGCATTTTTGCAAAAGAATTGACGGCTTGTCAATACTCAAGTCAGATAAGCTGATTTTCTGTTTTCTAGTTTTCTGTTAAGAGACCATTTATGCATTTACCATTTGTTTCACCTCTACTGCTGACAGATGGAGAGTGCATTTTTCTTTCTCTTTACAGCATCAGCGTCATCAGTCGTATGCTGTGCACCCATAACATACCCTGCGTCCTGGTTCAGCTGATTGACTGCTGCCCATGGAGTCGCTTTAGAGAAGGTATATTATACCTTGCATGAATATACAATTAATTTTTCTTTTAATTGAACCTTTGTTTAAATGTCAAAACACAGAGCGCATTATCCTATTTTTCAATCATTCCAAGAGTAGACTTGGAGAGTAGAGAAAGAGTAGGGAAATGGAAATGAGTAACAACACCAGAATACAGCTCAAACACTTTGTGGGCAGTTTGTAGTCATGTGTTTAAATTGAACCATCAGTGCAATTGTGTTAAGTCTTAATGTGTGTTGTATAAGAAGGTGAAACATGATGGCATGTTGCCATTAAGGGTTTTATGAATAAACAGAAACCAATGCCTGTTATGTCTCACTGTTAGAAACACCCTAGAAGATGCGATGATAAGTGTAAGAGCTGTCACGAGCCAATACCTATTTTCTTTTGCCTAATAATTTGCCTTCTCTCTGTCTCCAACTGAAGGCGAGGTAGAAAAGTACATAAATAGCAGATGGCAAAAGATTCCCGTTGAGGACCGTTTAAAGATAACAAAACTAGATGGTCAGGTCTGGATTTCACTTTTCAATCTGCTGCTGAGAGAAGACTGCCAGCGGAAATATGACTTCAACAACTTCAACAAGAACCAGCTTCTAAAGGTACACTGCACATGACATGTTGACTGACTCTTGTCTTATACTAACTGCTTGAGATGTTAGATTTGATAGATGTTTAACTTCCATCACCGTCCAGGTGGCTGCTGTAGAGTATATTATCTGTAAACTGAAACTTAGGAAGTGTGTGAGTGCCAGATCATTGTCCTCCAACTTGTTATAACAGAGATTCCGAAGGTTGTTTTGACTAAGATGTTTCCTCCTATTATACGCTTTCTCATCCTCTTCCTGTGCATTAATTATATAAGCAGAGAGCCTTGTGCATCCTCCTGTTATCACACTGTTTTTGTAAAGTATGTACTCTGCTTAATGCGTTGTAGAAAATTCTGATCGTGTTGTTATTCCTGCTGTTGGTGTTATTTGTGTGGCAGCTCCGGGGTTTCCTGACCGAGGTGTTGATTGATCAGCTGCCAAACCTGGTGGAGCTGCAGCGTTACCTGGCTCATCTTGCTGTTACCGACCCCGCACCTCCAAAAAAAGAGCTAATTTTAGAGCAGGTGCGTACTCACACATCCTACATATCTTTAAACCTAAATAACTATGCCCCTGTGGATTTACACTCAGCTTTACCTTATGTATAGGTCCCGGAAATATGGAACCACATTTTGAGAGAGAATTCTGGGAAGTGGAAGGCAATAGCAAAGTTTCAAGTGAAAGAAACTTTCAACCCATCTGAAAGTGACCTGAAGCTGCAGGCACAGAGGTATTACTGAAAACACAAGTTTGATTAGTGAAGGTACAGAAGAATCAGCTCCATCCATTTGCACTTTGTTTATTTTAACAAGACGCGGTTTTGTTTTTGTGTGTTTTTTTACCAGGTTGGCCCAGACGTACAACTTAGATGTGATGGAGAGTTTACTCCCCGAGAAGCCAAAATGTGGATCCTGTGGCAAAGAGGCTGCAAAGAGATGCTCTCGATGTCAGGGAGAATGGTACTGTCACAGGTAAGACTTTCGCAAGTCTAGCAGTAATGCAGACGCTGTGCTGGACTGTCTTTGTGAAGAGGGAGCTGAGCCTGAGGGACACCTGTGGTTTTACCTGTTGATTTGCCTTCCAACACTCACCTTTGTTCACAAGCTTTCTGGAATGACTGAAAGTATAATACTGTGGATTTAAACTGCATAAGTCAATCATCTCAGACGACTTGAAAACACATCAGAATGTCATGAAAGCAAAAGGCATCTGAATAACCATCAGACACAGTTTTCTACATTACATTCTCTGCTCATGTAAAGGCCTAAAGAGATAAAGATCATTACATCTTCTTTCTAGAGAATGTCAGGTGAAGCACTGGCCTAAACACAAGAAAGCCTGCCAGCTTATAACTGAGGCCACAGAGAAGATCCAGAGAGACCTGCAGGTCAACAGCTGAGAGTGACACGGTTACAGCTCATGTACTGACTGGTGGCAGATGGAAGAGGGACTCTGCAATCGCAAGATGGGAGAAAAAAAAATGAATGTGGATGATGTAAATTTCATTTATTATACATTGTAAATAAGGCATCTTCTGTCTTTTAGTGTTGGAAAAGTTGATGCCTCTTTACAGAATTTTGACATCTAAAATGTTTTCTCGTGTGATAAACTTTGGTATGTTGTTTTAACCAATTATTTATTACTGTAATTAAATCTCGAGGGGCTTTCTACAGTCATTTTTGATACTTACATTTTACATGTGTGATTTGTGTTAAACACAGTGGAGCAAATAAAAATGCTTTGATAACTCCCTCTATCTTGTCTTCTTGCCCAGCGCTATAAAAAACAAAAGCATGTAGGTATTTTCCAATGACCTCCTGTCCTAAAATGAAATATAGTACATATGGAATTTCAGTGTATTAAAAAAACATGTATATAGGGTCAAAAAGTCAGCATTATAATAACCTAATAACCTATAAAATCTACAAATAGTCATCTTTACGTACATATACACATTTTATTATGAGATTCATATATGTTAGAAACATATATGTACATATATAACACTACATCTAGTCATTTTTCATATTTGTACATAAATACATCTTACAATGGGTATTTTTTACATATGTTATAGACCTGTATCTCTATATATCCAAGGATGTACGTGTGTAATGATCATATTTGTTGTCACATAATCATTTCCGTAAGGGCAGTGAGAAAATTAAACTCTACATTTAAATAGTCACTTATTAATACACAGCTGGTTAAAATGTATTTGTGGTGCCTCTTGGATCTTGGTTAATGTTGTGTGTTGTGTTCAGACTTTACCCCTAACCCTGGTGATGGATTTGCTCTGTCAGTAAATATATGGATTGCCTCCACGATTAAACATTAGACATACAGTGTATTTGACATTTTTCCAGTTAATGTATGTATATTCGAGGTTTCTTCACAGCTGTGGTACATTAAATCCAGACCCATCACACACACACACACAGACGGTGTGGTTGCAGGGGTGGGGGACTCTTGTACGCCCACACAGCTGTGCTCCGGACTCAGAAGCACCCCCTATGTGAAAACATTCCGGATGTCGGCACAGCTCAGTCTCATCTCACTCTCTCCTTTCTTCTCATGATCTGCTGCTGCTTCCTCCTACAACAGTCTGGGGAAAAAAAAACCCCAAACATATAAAGATGGTTGTTGTCTGGAGGAGTGCTCACACACGGCCGATGTTACCGTAAAGAAGAAGAAGAAGAAGAAGAAGAAGAAGAAGAAGAAGTGTGGCCTCCGTGTGTGGATGTAATTAACCGGTGATGAGAGGTTATTTCCAGAGATGAAGCCGAGGCTGCTCACCTCCGTTACTTGGAAACAGTCTGACAAATTCTCTGCGGAAAGTTTTTCTCCTCGGATGGAAGAAGTTTTGAGACAAAGCGGCGGCCGCGGGGCTGTTTTCTCTGCTGTTTCTGGTAAGTTGGACTTCTAAAAGATTTCATTGTTGTCTGTAGTTTCACAAGTAGATCGATTTAGCAAGGCGGTCGTTTTATGACTTAAACATGTGAGTGTTCATCCTCCGAGTCGTCGTGAATGCATCTTTAGTTGTTAAAAGACTTGGAGCCGCTCCTGACATGTTTTTGTAAAGCTTACATCACATGATATACATTTAATGTGTTAAAGTGATGTGTAACATGCGGTTGTAGCTACTTTCTCACCCTGCTGTACTTCAGCTGGGTTTGCATAATGTCCACTATTACATAATGACTTACAGAGGATGTGATGTATGACGACCCGGCGTGTCACACGAAACATCTTTTGTATGTATATTTTTTTTTAAAAAAAAGGTCAGAAATCACCTATATATGTAAATAGGAAACAGACACTGTACAGTAGGCAGGCCTGTATATAATCACTGTAAACCATATACTGGAGTACTTGGGTCCAAACCACCACATCTCAGAGTGACTTATGGCACTTTTAGCCACTTTTTAATGAGCAGCTGTACTTAAGAACATGACTCTCAACATATGATCATTTTATAAAACATTATGTTTGGTACCATAATCAGGGGCGGAAATGGCTAATTACAGCTCTCAAATGACTGTAATTAAGTCTGTATTTGGTACCTGTACTTTATTTTTTCAAGTCTTTAATTTTACTCATATTGAATTATGCATTAGACCATATAATCCTCTCAGGTTACTTTTAAAATCTCTTTTGAGTAGAGTTCCATTGCCTTGACATTGTGTTGTTTTTATACGTTTTTATTCAGTATACTCTGTTTTTGCTTTTTCTTCATTCGTTATTGTACTATTGTTATATACATTTTATTGATTACATCACTCTTTACCATTTCTGTAGTTGAGTCTCCAAACAAAAGATTTTCACACGAGTGTACTTTGTACAACCAGAGTGACAATACATTTCTCGAATTTTGAAATGAATATCTACATTTTTCACCGGCATTTTTGCAGCAAATAAGGCAGTCTGATCACAAACAAGTCCCAGAAAGTCCTGACATAAAAACACACACACACACACACAAAACCCTCTGCAGCTGGACCAGGTTTGATCACGAGTTGTGATCACAACCACTGAGCAGAACAGCAGGAGTTGGGAGTAATTTAGACTTAGGATTTTGGAAAACCTTGACTGAATCGCTGCTGTTTATGCCATTTCATTTTTGTGAAGTGAAAATGTTCATTAAATATGTCCGTAATTATTAATTCTTTTATTTATAACCTGAGCATGGTGGCAGAGTGACAGCTCGCGCAGGAAGTCAGTCAGTCATTCAGTTAAGGGAACTTCAGATCCTAAAACCATTTTTCTTCGCAACAATACAATGCAGTGGCAGCAACGATACAAACACATCCCATCCCATTAATTTCAGCGTTGGAGGGGAAAAGGTCTGGCCACCTCTGCAACACAGAAATGATGATTCACTAATATAAAAAGGTGCCATTCTGCTCCACAATGAGTTTATTTAGCTGATAATATTTCACTTTTGAATGGATGCAGGAAGTCTCTTTGAAACCGTAGTATTGCAGGATCTAATGCTCCACCACTGGTTATAGTTCATGTTGTTTTTTTATGTTTTTGAATAACAAAGCAGTCGAAGGTTTAATGGCCCATTTGATATTTGTTCTCTAACAGAATCTACTAGCATGAAGTGTGATGTTTACGTTCCCTAATGAAAGATGCCAGCTTAGCGGCTATTGCATGATTTAGCTGCAAACACATCAACACACATTCGAACAACCGCAGACTATTCATACATCATGCACGGACCAGCTGAGTCACATGGAAATGTTACTGTTTCAAAACCACCACGTAAACAACAAGAGGCAACTCACATAATCAAATGAACTTTACAATATCAAGATCACAATGTGAACAGTGTACAAACAACAGAACAAATCATGTTCATCAGGCTCAAGTGTGTTATTGTGTGTATTTCAGTGATAATGGAGGAAGCCAGGCTCTGAGTGACGTCATGTCTTCCTGGGGCGAGTTCATCGAGCTCCGTGACCTGAGGACGGACGGAGAGCGGATAGAGCTGACCGGCTCGCGTTCGCCCTGCTCGCCGCCACGCCTCGAGAGAACCAACGCCCTGAGGATCAGCCCGGGGAAGGTCCCAGACCTGCTGAGCAGGGTGGGCATCATCCGAGTCCTGAGCAGCACCCAGGACCCCCAGATGATTGAGGAGAGGGGAGAGGGCCACAACTTCCAGCCCTGCAGCCACGCTCAGCCCACGTGGTGTGACCTGTGTGGGGACTTCATCTGGGGCCTTTACAAGCAGAGCCTGCGGTGTGTCAGTGAGTCGGCTTATGTAGGCTGTTTGCACGCCTGGGTGTGTGCATGTGTCATCACCTCTGTGCATGTGAGAGGAAGATATGACAAAGAGGAAATTTGGTTAAACAGCAAAAAGATGTGGGTGCATGCCTGGTTAACGCTGCACTGTATAGCTATTCATTTGCAGAAATCACAACTTTATCTCCCTTGTTTTGCAGTGCTATTAACTTTCCCCATTTTGTCGTCCAGCACAGTGTTTATAAAGAAGCGGCGTCAAGCATGCACGCAGTAGTTTGAGTGGCTTTTGCGGTTTGGTTATCATCTCAGCTCAGGGTCGGCTACAGACATGTATGATCTACACTCTCAGGATTTCTCTTAGAGTTGCAGCAGTCTTGAACTTCCTTTTCATCAACTGAAACCCACTAAAATGTTGCTGTGGTTTGTGTGAAGCGTGCAGACAGCAATGCGTCTTAAAGTAACCTGGTCCTAAAAACACAAACACAGACCAAAATTGAATAAATAAATCTACATCCATGATACACATGAACTGTAGTGTCCTACCTCTGTTTTATTTTTGTAGCTGTACTCAACAGCTTTGAGTAAAGGTATTCATTTACCATTTTATTAATACAACACAAAACAGAAAGGGTCATAATGCAGGAGAAAGCTGACGTAAAGTACTGTATCTGCAATGACCAGTAACGGCCATAGGAGGACATCACCCGTCCAGAACTGTGCTCCACACATGCACATTAACATATACGAGTTTGTCATATGTGCTCATGTTCGCCGGCGTCTTGTCTAAACTCAGTGACTTCCCGTTTTACAGACTGCAGATTCACATGTCACTACCGCTGTCGAGCCCTGATCCGCCTGGACTGCAGCTGGGACCGAGGCTCTCTGGCCGACCACACGTGTGTTGTGGAGCAAACCATAGAGACGGACACAAATGTGGTAAGGAGCTTTTGTATTTGGCAGTATGATATGACTGGTGTAGTTCTCCATGTTTGCACGCAATCAGAGGTGGCGGGAGTCACTGTTCACTTGCTTCTTCAACATGGAGGAACTGTGACATGGTTACCATTAACCCTCCGAACGCCAACAACACGCTGGCAGGTTGGAAGGTACGTTTGACTGGCGAAATCACCAAAATTACACAATTTGTCATTGCCAAAAACAGCAAACATTTAGGAACAATTGTATTATTCTCTCTTATTCGCTTTTGTAAGAAAAAAATTAACCAAATCATAAAATAAACAAAATACTGCACTTAACTAAAATCACTTTATTCTAAACATCTCATATAAAACCTTGCCAAAAGTAAACCACAGTTGTTGCTGTATTGGTAACATCTGTAGACAATGGGTAAGGGTTAGGGAGAAAAATGTTAATTTACGGCATTATAACAATGCTGTAACATGATGTTCTGTTCTGTGCAGGACTGATGTTTCATGACAGACGTAAAAGGAACTGCTTGGGGTTGACAGGGTTAAAAATGAGACCATGAATGAGGAAACTGGTTGCTCATTTAAGCTTCTGCACTTTGCATGTGACGCTGTCCTGCCTGGTTTGATTTCATGGTAATTCTGCTTGACACACATCGATTATTTTATAGCCAAAAAACGGGAACCACTTAATCCGGCAATAAACACACACCCTTCCCCAAGTTCCACTAACTGAACAGGTTCATTACTAAAGGTGACCCGACCCTGTCACAGCTGACTGTATTTGCTGAAAACCATCTACCTCCAGATAAGGGGCAGCTAGCAACATGAAATTTATAAAGGGAAGTTACGAGATTTGAAGGGGAAGTTGAGTGGAAACACAAAGCAAAAACGTCTTTTGCAAGATCCTGTTCAGTTTATTGAACAATTACAGCAACACATCAGTTTGGGTAATGATTTGTTACACCCAAATAAATGTGCTATACATATGAAAACACACCCAACAACAAGGTAAAACCATAAAAACCATATGATAAAATAAGTTTATTGGATGTGGTCGAAAGAGTACAAAAGAAGTCATGTGCCATCCTGTTAGTCTACAGCTAGAATAAAGAGGGACAAAAAAAACATTGTAATAGTAATGACTAGGGTCAGAAGGAATCTTGTGTCCTTTACTCAATGTGTTTACAGCATTAATTGAATAGATAAAACCAAGTCCTGGCTGCTGAACATCTAAAAGTTTAATTAGAAGAAGACTCTGCACCACATACTGTTATTTATAAAGAGGGGAGTCTAGGAGACGAGCAGGTGGTTGCTCAAGGCTGCAGTGTTTGTTCTCTCTTGGTAACGGGCTTCATTCCCTCACTATCAAGCACTTGTTTCTTATCAAAAGAATGTAAAAACTCCAGCAGAGCATGGACAGTGTGAAGGCATGGCTGGATATCTTGTCGGTGCTGGAGCTCTGGTGTAAATAGGCCTTTCACCCAACACTGAACAGACGAAACACATCTGTCTCAGCTGAGAAAAATGCAGCCGTAATTAATGTTATTGATAGCATGTGTGCATCTCCTGCTATGACATGTTAGATTATCTGCAGTTAGCATAACATGTTACAAAAAAGACACAAACAGAACAAAACTAAACAAAACATGCGAGACAAGATCACAATGTTCTGCATCAACAAGCACAATCTTGTCATTTTCACTTCTGTAATATTTGTGCCGCTACATTTTTTTCTTTCTTCTTTTTACCTTTGTTGCAGTCCAGCTCAGTTTAGAGCAGCTGGAGGGTTTCTGGCTCTAGCAGCACACATTTGTGAACTCACTTCACAGCAGGAGGCTCCAGAGTATTTCCTGCCAAAAACATATCAGTCAGTACCCCTGCTTATGGCCAATAAGGTAATAAAATACACAGTCAACTCCTCTGAATGTAAGAAAAACATGGAGGATATGTCTTCACCAGGTGGACGCGTGCCCTCGTTAATTTTCCTCTTTTGCATTCCTCCATGTTATTGTACTTGAACCAATTAAATTGTTAAGATCTGGGCGGGGTGTCCCAGATGAACACAGGAAAAAAGGGGCTTGTTTATTTGTCTCAAAGTCTTTCATCACAGCTTTAAATGCAGCTCATTCTCAGGCGTAAATTAAAGACATTTTTATCGACACGATTATAGTTTACAGAAGCGAGGCTCACATTACAAAAAACTTTAAACCTGGAATCACCTTTAGTCACATTTGAGTCCCCGTCATGGTTTGGAAAGTGTTTACATTGCAGCAGATGCATAGTGAAAATAAGACATGCAGCTGGATCTTCCACTGAGGACCTATTTAACAATTGACATTTTCATTCAACGTGAGGACAAAAAATGCTACGACACAAAAATCTCAATCTGGCGGGACAGATTACAGTGTCGTTAACTAGTAAGTGTGTTCACATCATCTAGACAGTGGATGGATTTCAGAGTTGGTCATGTGAGGGATCAAATACTTTGCACTGACAATGTGACACCATATCCATTAAAGAGGGTGTCATTACATTAAACAACGGTCAGATGTCAGAAGAATTAGTGTCCTACAAGGCCCTAATGAGTTGCATTACGGGAATTGTAGTAAATGAAGTACTAAGCACAAAAGTTAGGTAATTTCTGCCTCCGTTTCTTTGAGTTTTCCTTTTTGTTTTGTTTTTTCCTTTCCCCTATCGCATCATCAAATAAATGTTTGAGTAATTCTGATAATATCACACTCACATCGGTCTGCATATAATCAGTATTATCTACATGCTAAGTGTCGACATTTAGGGGGCCTCTGTGTGTCTCCGCCTCACTGGCAGCCTCAGAGAGCCTGAATACCGCTGCCCACTAAGGGGCAGGGGCTAAAAAAACCAACAAAAAAAGGTCACCTAAAGCTTAGTTCCCTCCTCAGGATTCTAACCCTGATATTCCTCTAATCGAAGCTTTTCAGAGATCACTGACACAAAGCCCAAGATCAGAAGCTAATCAGTGCACGCTCCCGTGAATACCAAGACATGATCCAGGCAGTTGTATCATTTCAGTACAAGAATATTCCTTGCTGCCCGCGCATCCTAATCCGTCCTGTCACACATATACCCACTATTTCTTCCTTGTTTTGTCGCTGCCAGTCATGCGAATTAAACCTGGACTGCTTGGAGCACATCCTGCCTGTGTCACATTTTGGGTGTGTGATCTGGTAATGTATGACAACCGTCACAGAGCAGTCATGTAGTGTGAAAACCACAATGACTTCAAGACTCCTGATCACAAGACAGAAGCGTAAAGCTGTGTAAACAGAAGGCTGCATGTATCTGATCACTTCAAATGTTGTGTAGTGTACCCGAGGCATCAGAGCACTTAACCTCGTTTTTTACATTGAGGGCACTCTAGAGCAGTGGTTTTCAATATTTTCTCATAAAGGTCCCCTAAACTGACACAAAAGAGTACACTCAAGACCCCTAATTACAGAAAATATATAAAACCCATGAGCAACTTCTGCATTTAATTATAGTGAAAATAAATTATTCCCTTTTGGCACCTCTTGGAAACCACCCATGGACCCGCTTTTAGAACCGCTGCTCTAGAGAGCATTTTATCATGTTTTATCTACCACCGGGACGTCCAAGAGGCCACTCTTGGTTCTCTTTTTGTTGCTCTTACATGGACCTCGTGGGAACATGTTGAGGGGGGATAGAGGCATGGTTTTAGTCTAGTCACTCCAAATAAACTAAACAAGGAAAATGTAAATTTACTTGGCAGCCTAAGTTTAAGAATTCAGGTTTTGTACTTAATTAAAGGTGCACTGTGAAGTTTGGGGGAAGAAATTTGAATTAGAAGAGAAGCTCTTCATTTACTTTTTTTATGCTTAAACAAACTAAATAAACTGTCTTTACTTAATAAACTGAATAAACAAACGGACCTTAAAAGACAACACATTAGAGTGGTATAGTAATGAGTCTTAAAACCACCTAACCTAACCTGAAGTGGCTAAACGAGACTGGACTGGAGGACTTTAGCTGCAGCCTATTCTCACTCTTAACTTTTACAACTTGTGGATTGAAAAGTTTACAGAAAACATGTATAGTAATTGTGCAGTAAGATGCTTAGTGGTGGGGACGTTTAAGTCATGTGATCGCAATGTAGTCTGTTTATAGCATTAGCTTTCCTCTTTTAGCTATTTAATTTACTATTTTTGTTTGGTGTGATGATGTTTAATGTCTGTGACAACGTATATGTTGCCTCAATTAGCCACTTGTTTGCAATCGCTGTTTTTAAAACATGTAAGCGCTTTATAATCAAATTGTGGGACATTTAATTGTTCTTTGTTTATATTTGGCGGACCCTGCCACCTTTCTAGTTTCACACAGTGTTCTGGGGACCTAATTTTAATTGTTTATTCAGTATTTCCGAGTGTGTATTATTGCTTCACTAATAATAAAATTGTGAGTTTTAAGTGTTCGTCCAAAACTACGCAGTGCCCCTTTAAATGTCTTGTATCGATCTCAACCATGGAGGAATAATGAAACTCACACGAGGTCTATGGCGGGGGGCGGTGGTGTGACCACTGCCCCACCATCACATGACTGGGTCGGTACAGCGTGGAAGCTGCCAGCATCATCCATGGGAGCAGAGGCGGCAGAGAAAAGAGGGGAGGGTGGGGTGGTCGCAAGAGGAGAAGGAGGAGGAGGCCGGGAAATGTTGGGTATCTCCCTCGGTCGTCCAATCGCGACCAGCCGCGGTGATTTTGTGTATTTTCCAAACTCATCTCAACGGACCTGGGTGGGGCGTCGGCCGACCGGCGGGGGGAAGGAAGCGAGGCAGCAAGGGCGGGGGCTTGAACTCATACATCCTGTTTCTCACAGACTCAGTTTACACAGTGGAAACGTGGCCGCTAGATTACGATAGAGGAAGAGACTGTTTGATTTTGTCGAGTTACACTTGTGTTATCAAGAAGTTACTGAGCTATTTCGTCGTCTGCGAATTTGAAGTTAGCAAACGAACGTTACCGTTGTAGAACATTCCAACCCGGCTTCCGTAAATTTAAGAGCGGTTTGTTTTAACACTTTAAGTCGTCGTACTTTAAGTTCCGATATTTGACTCGAGTGTTTAGAGGTTTTTTTGACCGATAGTCAGCATGACAAACGAGGGTAGCAGCTCGGACAAAAGTCCCTCCTTCGAGATGACCTGGGGAAGCTCCACCAGCAGCGGCTACTGCAGCGACGAGGACTCGGACTCCGAGTTCGAGCAGTACTTCACGGCGCGGACATCTTTCTTCCCCAAAACCCGGAAAGCTAACGTTAATGCTAACGTGAAGAAGGTGAGAATAAACTTAAAACAAGACAGCAAAACAAAATAGATACAAAGTTAGGCATGATAAAAGTTAGTTCCTCAATTTTTAAAAGGGGGAAGGAAGAGCAGAGGGTGGGTGATGGGTGATACAGATCCGCTAGTCTCGCGTTATTTGATATTTCTGCTCTCTTTCTCTGACGTTTTGTTTGTATCAAATTAAGCACTTTGTATCATTAGTTGTTACACATCCCAGGGTTAGTTTTTTGTAACGTTAGTATCTGTTTTGCTCAAGGGCACTCCAGCAAAAAAAGTTGCCATCCAAGATGGGACATGCAGGGTGGAGTTCTGGTTCCTCTTGTTTTCATTACAACAGACATGAATCATGAGAACTTATCTATAAAATGCTTATCAGCCCAGGGGTAGATGCAAATACAGGTTTGGTCTAATAGACACACCTCACCACATGATTATTTTGTGACAAACACAGACCCACAGCTGAACTCTGCTGAGAACAACCCAAATGTCATGTTTGGTGACGCAGACCGGCTTCTCAAGTTTCCAGCCCGACGCCCACACCACTATTCATTGACTGTTCCTCCAGGTTTCGCACACCAATTTCCCAATCACAGTTGAGTCATGTGTTTCTTCAGGGTTTGTTCATTTTTTTCTTTTTGTCTCACACACCCACTCGCATATCAGTTTCTTCATTGAGAAACGGGTGGCGTTTATTGTAAAAGTCACCATTTTCTCTCCCTGCACAGAGGCCAGTATTGTTTGATGGTGCAGGCGCTCTGCAACACAGTTTCTGATGTGACACTCCTTGCATGGGCATGTAGAGGCACAGTTGCATAGTTTATCCTCCTACTGTTGCCATATTGGAAAGCCACACTTGGCCCACGTATTGATTTTATTGACTTGTTAACAGCAGCACATCAACTCGACAGTCTTTCACTCTGCCTTGAGATTGCCACTATTGATCTGCTTGACAGAGATTTAAAAGTTACAGAACCGTTTAAATGCTTACATCGTAATTGCCAGGTCTACTTTTCCTTAATCAATTTGGAGTGTGGAAGCGGAACAAAAATAGATCGTAGATGTATGCAGAGAAAATCTGGAAAAATCTGTTCAAATATCAATACAGATGTTGGCGGCATCCATAGCACTGTAGGGATAGTGTTAAGTGGAGTAGTTCTCAGGAAACCCCCTGCTCCTGCCTCAAGGGAGTAGGCTGGAGTATACCGTGGAAAATGAAGTTTTGCCGCCTCAGAGTTCTGTTGAATTTTCTTTCCACACAGGAAGTTGAACTCATTAGTTGACACAGGATAAGCCCTAATTGAGCCAATGGCTGGAGAGACACTGGGGGCCAAATGTGCATGACTGAAACATGACTGGTGGTGTGCGGTTGATGAGGCAGCTGACTTCACAGGATGTGTCTGAAAAACAAGGGGGGGCATTGTCTTCTCCCACTTGTGGGAGCCAGAGAGGGGAGGCTATTTTTACATGAATACCAAGTTGAGGAATGCGATGCAGAACCGTTGCTTGCAGTCATTGCAAACAGCTGCAAGTTGTACATTACCCCCCTCCCATCCCTCAGTTTCCCTCCTCCTTTCGTTTACCCCTCCCACACTGAGGGATCAGAGCAGTCCAACAGGATTGGACAGAGCTGACATCATCGTTTTTGCTACGTTGTCAGGAAGTAGAGAGTCTGATGCAACCGGTGCTCACTGTCAGAACGGAACAGAAAGTTAATTAACAAAACATTTACTGAAGCATGAGTGTCTCTTATCCTCCTCTTAACAACATTGGGCAGTGTTGTTGGAACAGGGGATATGTTTGAAGCCAGTGTTGATCACGCCACTCCTGCTTTTACATGATAGCTTCACAGAGGCTTCCAACTATATGGAAATGGCACAAAAACACACATTCTCACTTCCTAAATAACACATTTGAGACATACAATGGTTTACACAACAGCAGCATGTTGTAAAGATGCATTGAAATTTGGCCCTGTGAACTGCACTGATCAATACTTCTGCCATGTTTTATTTGCTCGGTAAAAAAAAGTAAGGTATCTGGAACCTTTTAATTGTTAGAGAACATGACATTTTTAATGTTACAGCTCATCACTGTCCATTCTTGTGCTGGTGTGTTGCTCTTGTCCCTGTTGTGGTTTTGAGGCGAGCGCTGACACCTGCTGGTCTAACACTGTTATTCCTCGTTGTCTCTTCCAGGATGAACAAATTGAATTGGGAAAGCAGGAGTTGACAACCACAGATATTCAGCAGAAGGTGAAGGAATACAACGCTCAGATCAACAGCAATCTGTTCATGAACGTGGTGAGTAGTGAGGATGCTTGACGTATCTGTGCAGTTCCATTTCTCTTTTTCAGTCTAACATTTTTACTTTTCCCCGCAGAACAAGGATGGTTCCTACACAGGCTTCATTAAAGTGCAGTTCAAGTTGGCACGACCTGTGTCCGTTCCATCTCCAAAGAAAGGAGGTCCTGATGATAGAGGGAGGAAGGCCAGTGGGGTGAAACGTCGCACCTCTTTCTACCTCCCAAAGGACGCATCTAAGCACCTGCACATAAGCTCACGCACCTCTGCTCGTGAGGTCATCGAGGCGTTGTTGAAAAAGTTTACTGTGGTGGACAATCCTGGCAAGTTTGCTCTGTTTGAGCGCAGCGAGCGACATGACCAAGGTATTACTGTTTTTTTTGTTGTTGTTGTCATGTTGAACTCCTTTAGTGTTTGCCATTCCGTTTTAATGGAGATTTTAATGCTGTGCAATAACTTCAGTCTTTTGCCTGCCTCTTACAGTTTATATTCGCAAGCTATCTGATGGTGAGCGTCCTCTCCGTCTGCGTCTGTGTTCTGGACCCAATGAGAAAGTCCTCAGTTTTGTTCTGAAGGAGAACGAAACTGGAGAAGTCAATGTGAGTGCAACATGAACACGAGAACAAGAGGTCCACACAGTGGACATGTTTCTATTAGCATATTCTGCTTTGTGCATTTTGTCTTGCATTAGAAAAGGTTGTTGGCAGATGGGACAGATGGGCCAAACACATAAAATTCAAAATACACATAAAATTCGTCCTGAAGGTTACTTCTGTTGATTTCAGTTAATCTTAAATCACTGATGTATTTTCAAGTGGTTTTTTTTCCTTCGTTTTTTTTCTTCTGATTTTCCAGTTTGGGGGAGGTTTGAAGAAAATGCAATCATTCAGGCTTATGCGATGGATCGCACAAAGGTGGTTATTTAATACACTGTCCGCACGCTAATGTGATTTTTCTCTCCTTACAGTGGCATGCCTTCTCCATGCCCGAGCTGAAGAACTTCCTGCGCATTCTGCAGCGTGAAGAGGAGGAGCACGTCAAGCAGATAGTGCAGCGCTACGCTCTGGCCCGCACTAAGATGCAGGAGGCTCTGGCTGGCTCGACCCCCGGTTGACACGACTCTGCGCCGCGGGGTTAAACGTGCACCTCTTGGCTGGACCACCAGTCATCGCTGCATCCAAAGATCCCAGAGAACATGACTCAAAACGCCTCTTCGGTGAACGAGAGAGTGAGACAGGGCGCAAGACAATGAGCGAGCGAGAGAGCGCTAGCGCGAATGTGCGTGTGAAATGATGCGAGAGATGAAGTGCCTTACACCTGGAGAGTCTGATGTGCCTGAGAGAATGAGTTGAGAGAAGTGAAGACTGGCAGATGAGACAGCGGGTGTATCCAGTAATGTCTTTTATTATTGGGTACCATCTGATTATCCTGTGTACCTCAGCTGTGTCACTTTAACTTTAGGGGTAGTGTCAGTGATTAATCTGACATTTTTAGGTATAAAGAAAATCCATGAGTAGATTATTTGTAGATGTGATGCTGAAGGCAAGACGTGTAATCATGTCTGCAATTTAATTCCCTTTACTCTTCCAGGGTAGAAAATGGTTAACAGGGCTCCGGAGTAACTTTTTACACCTGATGCACTGGTGCACCTAACTTTTTTATTTAGGTGAACCCAATAATACATTTTAAGTTAATTTTTTAGCACATTATATAAATGACTGTCAATAAGAGAAAAGGTGCAGATTAATGTTTTTTTTAAATCACAGCACCAGTGAAAATGTAAAGCTGCACTTGGCAGATTTTTGGGTGCATGTCCCTGGAGCCCTGGTTAATGTGTCCATATTATTCCAAGTATAGATAAACTCAGTCTGGTCCTATCATGATAACCAAACATCTTACCTTATATTAACATCTTCTCTTTCTCCCCCTAAGAAAGTTAAACACACATTTGTCGCTGAAAGGTATTTGGATTTTCTTTTGAGCCCAGTCTCAAAAATCTGCCATGTCCTCTCGACACCCCTGATGGGTGCAACTCGAATTTTTTTTATTTTGTCACTTTGTGAGCTTGACTGATGTATGGACATTTGTATGCAATTATGGATGTCAGAGAGCAGTGTCTAAGTGTCACTCTGGTTGACTGAAAACCTGAATGAATATTGGTATACATGTGTTTCACTGGAAGCTGTTTGTCATTCCTCATATCTGTGTTTTATTCTATCCTCTTGACGAAAGTGTCTTCTGCTTCAGTTTATTGTATCCGTCTATGCACAAACCTGTATGTTGTAGCAATCATCAAAATGTTGTGACCAATGTGCACTGCATTCAGTAAAGAATTTCCAAGTTATGTCAGATTTTTGTATTATTTCAGACAAGATGAATGAATGAATGTTAAAATATTATACGTTGCTTAGTGTAAGCTATTTAACATATGAATACCCACTAAAAGAAACTAAAATTTTAGATCTGGAATCATATGACACTTTATCTACACATCACTATCCCGGACAATGACGTCGAGCAGTCGCTCATTCAGTGTTTCGCTTTAACTGTGTTGCCTGTCTGTCAGATCAGCTGATCACCTTATCGCAAGGACCAAAACAGCTAACGCTAGCTTTACGTAGCTGGTGGTAAAAGTTATGACAGGACATGACCATTTAACCGGATTTAATAAGGTAGGACCTTGACCAGAGGCACGTTTTCAAATGAGCGTTTCATGGCAGCGTTTGGCCAAGATAATCCTGTGTTTTCTCCCTAGTCCAGCTAGTTACCAGTTCACGCTAGCTATTGTAGCTAAGCTGCGTCAGTGGCACAAGCTAACAGGCTAACTCACCTCCAGATGCAGGTACCGTGGACGATTTAATATTAGCTCCACTGACCGACTATTCATGGTACTTTGACGAGACAAATCATGCGTGCCAGGTATGAAATGATGGCTGTTTTAGTGAACCAGAATAGCAATAAACAGCGTTGCGAATCAGATTGCCCTTAGTGGTCGTTAATTGTACGGCCCGGCTGTTAGCTTACCGTTAAGCTAACTTAGTGTAACGTACCGTTACATTACAGGCTAACCTGGCACTCTGAGAATGTCAAGTTCTGTGAGGTGATCATTTTATAGTGCTGTCATGTCTGTGTGATAACAGTTCCCGCGTGGGTGTCAGTGTCTCCCTGCTGTCTCTGAGTTGGACAAACAAACAAAAAAAAATGGCATTTTACCACAATGACAATGACGTTGATCCAACTAGTAAACAAGCAAACCAAGTGGTGCTTTTCAGTAATCACAAGTCATTTGTCTGATTGGGAATCTGCTCTTTCTTTCTTTCTTTCTTTCTTTCTTTCTTTCTTTCTTTCTTTCTTTCTTTCTTACTTTTACTTTTCAGATCCTGGCTTTGGTGAGGAAGTGAGCGCATCTGTCCGCCGACCGAACTGAAAGCTTTATCTGGAGAATAACTATGCCTTATCTCTGAGGATGGGAGGAAGTGGATCCAAAGCCAAAGGTGTCTGGCCTTTCTCAGGCAGTGGAGCTGGAGGCGATTCGTCCAGCGAGGGGAACGAGCAGTCTGTGGCCCGGCTCAAAGGCACCAGAAATGCAACACCGTTTGTTTTTACACGGAGGAGGTAAATAATGCATAAGTGGTTCACCAAAGTCAGAACTTGTGTTCTTCATAGAGTAAATTAGTTTTACAGTTTTACAGTAAAAAGGCGAGGAGAGAGCGGAATAAGGGAATAATATTTATTTAAGGTCCCAGGCCAGATGGGTGCCCTAGCCTCTTGTTCATTAAGGCACCCTCACCAAAATATCAGGTTATCAGCAGCTATTTCAGGAGACCATTAATCCAGTTGCACAGGATAGTCCACAGATTTCCATGTTGGGCCCTCCTGGCCGATACTGGCCTTTGACGTTTTGTCTGATGTGCGTGGATACAATCGAATACCGTCCACACTGAGATCTGTGGCAGTGGCAGAGGCAGTTCAGTTGAATTTGATAATTTGATCCACAGCAGGGCAATTAAAAGGAGTGGAGAGTAGAGGCCACACACAGCGCAGCGTAACACTCAAAGGACATGAAAAGTTCAAGTGCTCAGTAACAGCGGAAATTGGTCGGAATCTCAAAGTCCCTGCACGTTAAAGGGACACGTTACACCAAAATCAAAAAGAAAAAGTTGCATTCTGTAGTTTTCCTCCTATCTGTACTGCTATTTAACCATTCAGATAGTAGAAACTATTTTTCTAACTAATTCAGCAGCAGTCGTGTTCTTCAAGACACGTACACATGCCTTTTCTGAAAACACGTCTTTGTCTGTTAAGTAATATTTAAACCCATCCTTATGTTCTGTTTAGACTAACATGTCACAAAGGCCTGCCTGAAATTGTTTTAAAGGACTAGGCACAAAAACTCTGTTTCCGGTAAAATGGGTTCTGTCAGGGTTATGGTGAGTGTACGCATGTAGAGTGCCAGAACATCTTGAAAACCAGAGTACCTGCTCCGGTAAAAATAAAAAGACTGGCCTTTTTTTTCTGCTAAGATATTCACAAAGGTGTTTTATGATAACTCACAACATTGATAAACAGTAGTATACAATCACTTCCAAGAGGAGAATGTTCACAAAGGGGCCGTACTTTATTCAGTATGTTTTCCAGTTGTTCAATTTCTGCATCTCTGACAAAAGCGTTCCGTGCTTTTGCACAACATTTAAAGTGCACAGTAACAGCCTCAAATGATCTGCACAATGAACTTGTCCAGATATCACTGTGGTTAAGTAAAGAAATGTATAATGGGGTTTTATGTTTTGAGAAAACTGGCCAGGTAACGTTCTTTTAACTCACATGTCGTGCAGATGTCTTCCACTCACATGTAGTTTAAGACTGATGATTGCTTGCTGTGTTGGCAGCTCTTTGTACTACGATGAGGATGGAGACCTCGCCCATGAATTCTACGAGGAGACAGTGGTGACAAAAAATGGCAGAAAAAAGTCCAAGTTGAAGAGGATTCAGAAAAATCTGATTCCACAGGTGAGCGACCTCCACGTTTTTGACAACACTGATCTGTTCTGACGGATGTTTTTGAATGATTCATCACTCTGAATACTTCATTTTTTCAGGGAATTGTGAAGCTCGACCATCCCTGTATTCATGTAGATTTCCCCATCGTCCTCTGTGAGGTGTGAAAAGTTCAACATGCCTGATGTGCTAAGAAGTGCGACCACAGGTTCTCGTCTCGGAGCAAAGTCTCGTTCCCGTCTCCAACCTCGCGGTCAAGACTGGAACTGTGGAGAAAACTGTCCTATTAAACTGATATATTGAATGAAATGTTATACATTTGTATTCAACTATAGTCAGTGGGTGCCCTGTTCACAAAAAAAATCCACA
The DNA here is from genome assembly GCF_904848185.1 of Acanthopagrus latus. Taxonomy (NCBI): domain Eukaryota; kingdom Metazoa; phylum Chordata; class Actinopteri; order Spariformes; family Sparidae; genus Acanthopagrus; species Acanthopagrus latus. Next base: position 14,113,552 of record NC_051044.1, read on the forward strand.
TTTTGATATTCACATAAGTAGTGATGGTACAGGTTGTGTGTCCACTACCCAGCTGATATGTAAGCAGTCTTAGAGAATACATCAAATGAAGCTGTATTTCTCGTGAGTTTTTCTGCAGGGAAAAACATTGTTGATGTGAAAAGGCTTTAATGGTATATGCCTTCTGTGAGATGTAGAGTGAGGCTGTATGTGTACACGTGTGCACTTAGGTTTGTTCGAGTGAATGTGCGTGAGAGGGGATCGAAGATGTAGTTACAGGGTAGAGTAATGAAGGAACTGCGAGGTTCATTGTACATATTGGATGGTCATGTTCTGTGTTGTCACGTCTGAGTCTGTCTCAGTAACCGAAGCTCAGACCTGCACTAGTGAACATAATGTACTGTAAATAATTTCAGATTTCTTAGTTGGAAATACTTGAATAAATGGTTTACTGAGCTGAATGTCTCGTGTCGCGATTTTGTTTTCTTGCATAGCGTCAAATGGGAAGAACGATGCCACAAACAAGTCGTAACATGTTGATTTTCTAGCTACCCTTGAACGGAGCAAGCATTTCCAGTTTTTGTTCTAAGCTGAGTCAAGCTCCGCTTTAAGTTGAATACAGAGGCATAAAGAGTGATACTGGAACAGGGTTCCTGCACCTTCTTAAACATCAAATTCTATGACATTTTCAAATACTTTCCAGGCCAAATTCCCTTAAATTCAAGGACCCAGCACGTTGTAGTTGGAGATGCATCACAGTTGGTCAGAACTGGTAAACTGTGTGTACATATACAGGGAAATTGAATCACGTTTGCATTGCTCTTAGTGAGCTAAACTGTTACAGACATACAGGCGGTACAAGAAGAACTAAACAAATAAGGTAAAGACAGGTGAACGGTACAGTGCTGCACATGAAGAAGATGTTGAAGATTTGCCGTCTGACATTTCACATGTGCATGAGGACATACAAACTGTCGATATAAATGTCTTTTTTTGTTATTTTAATTTTTCTTCTTTGAAAATGTTTTTTTAGAATCAAATCCTGCTTTATTTTTGGTGCTTTCAGTGTTTCATGAAGTTCAAAGAACAAGATAGAAATAGACATACGGCTCAGGAAAAGGACAACAGAGCCGGTCTTCCTTGTGTTTACAGCTGTGGGTGATGAGGTTGGTGCTCTGGCTGAATGCTTTCCACACAAGCTTATGTCATTAGAGCCATTTGATGAAATAAGTAACTCATATGATATACACCAATGGTCCATTACGAAATGACTTTGGGTTGTTTCATTTCATTTCTGATTGAATTTGGCTCTGAATGCAGAGCTTTATGATCAAAACGAATGTGACATCACAGGATTTGATACATCAGATAGCTTCCTCTGGTGCCTCAAAAGACTTCATGCTGTTTTGTCAAACATGCAGTAGTACTCCGGATTTGGTCAAATACTGTAGGTGGAGCTACCTTTTAAGTACCAGCTGTCAACTATCCAGAAGGAATTTCAGTTTTAGATGAAAATGCGTAATAATATCATTAATGATAATCATAATTTAGTTTTCTAGATATGAATGGTCAAATTGAGATCGCCTGTGATGAAGCTGTTGCTTTTAAAGATGTCGTCAGGAGTTCCAGTAAGTTCACTGCAGCTGTTAGTGTACATTATTTTTAGCTTTTCCTTGATGCCGTCTCGAATTTCAGTCCAGAATTCTGCACTGTAAAGCAGCTGTCTTCTACTAAAGCCAGATTTTGATTACCTGTTCATGCAAAGATGGAGATAATCTGCTCTTAGGATTTTGAAAATTCAACTTATTCACGCCTCCACAACTTGTGAGATGTGTTGCCCCTAGATGGCAGCAGAAATCTAAACCCATGCTGACTTTAATGAGTTCATGTGCGTTGACGGTTGGTGTTTGTTGTGTCACATATATTCACTCTCTTTACCTCTAATGATAATCCAGTTCTGTTAGACCTTCCTAAAAAAAGGCTCTGAAGATGTAATTAAATGCTGTCTGAGGTGAAGCGCCCAGCGGCTCAGATCGTGACTGGTGGAGGCCGCTGCTGCCAGCTGGCACAATATCAAACTTTAATGGCAATGCAAACATATTTCAGTGCATAGCTGACAAATCCCCATGATGCACGGGCTGGGCTTCCTCTGCAGGCATTCTCTGGTGTCTGTAATTGTGTGGAATGTGGTTGGGAGTGTTTTTTGGGCCAGAGGTCAGTCACTTTGATGTGTTTCCTCTCCGCTGGCCTTTCATGTTTCGCTCGGGACTGCATTATGAAGATGAGCCCCCTTCTTTTTTCTCAAGGCCATAAAAATGACTGAGCGTCGTGATGGTGACACTGAATAGCTCTGTTCTGATCGCTACAATGTGTTCTGTGATGTGCACAGTGTGTATATGACAGTGGGGGGAGGAAGCCGTCCATGTGGCTGTGGTTATGAGAGATAGCCATTATAAATTATCGGCAGCCTTGAAACAGAGCTATAACATGCTTTGAATCACGAACAATAAAAGAGAGATATTGTTTTTCTGAGGGGCACTTTAACATGCCGGAGCTGTTACCAGCGGTGAGCACTGGAGCCGGTTTTATCTGAGCACCGCCACAGTTGGATTAGGTTACTCTTTAGTGAGGCGTCGTGTGTGATCATACATGGTGAATGTGACAGATTAACTGAAGGACATCGAAGAGCCCCAAAATGAAAATTCCTTTGATATTTACTTTCCTTCATGCTGATAAAATAAATAATAAAAACGACAGTGAGATGAAGTTTTGTGGTCTGTAGAGAAAACATTTCAGTATCAAATTCACAAGTATAACGAAATTGAGTTAGCAGTCATTTCTGTGGCTTCACACCAAAACGGTGTTTCACCTTTTTTCCTGAACAACTAAAGTAGATGGGGACTTGTTTTAAAATGCAAAAGAAACAACTTAAAGTAAACAGTTCCTTTGGTGTAATCCAAATCTCTGGAAGCCCACAGATCCTAAGTGTATTTAAAGAGACTGCATTTACACCTTGAACCATTAGCTCCCACCCTGTCTGCAGTTGGTGGGTAGATAATGATGGAATTTTCCTTTATGAGTGACCTTATCCTTTAATTGATCCATAAAGCCACATGAAAGTCGGCTTAGGTGCAAACTTCAGCCTTGAAATGTGTGCACCAGTGTGTACTGTAGGGCCTCACACCACATCTTTCAGTATTCAAACACAAATAATGTGTTTTGGATCTTGTTCTGGTCGGTAGAAACACGGCAAATGAGGTTGTAAACTTTTATTAAGGGCAAACCCAATTGTTCCAATGAAATTCTTTCCGTCCCAGTTTACCAATCCTCATGATTCCCGAAACTAATTGCAACTCATGAAGTGTTTGGGACGTAAAGTGAAGGTGGCGGGGCGTGTTTCGCAGTTTCCCTGCCATTGTTTTCGCTTCCTGATGGTCCCTGACTCCTGCTGATGTAATGTTCGGGAGGCGGAGGTCAAAGGGAAGCCGGGAGTGCACGGAAACAAAGCCATCCCTTTCTCCCTTTCACTCGCTCTGCATGTGCGTGGGTCGTTCATGGTCAACATTTTCCTCAAGCACACGCAGAGAGAAAAAGGAGAGAGAATGACATGGTGGGGTGAGTCAGCAAAGCTCTGAAGAGGAAAACAAACTGCGGAACGGACTCTGACACAGGAAAACATCTCACTTCCAGGCCCCACCATCATCTCACCCCAGTCATGTGTCCAGGCATCCTTCAGCTCACATGCATCCGCAAAGGAAAAGTCAGAAAGATGTATCCAGTACTGGTCAGACGTTCACACTCCTGTTTCCGTTTCACACAGTTATCCAGAGACTGAAAACAGGTTGATAAGTTTGGGTAATTATGTGACAGTGCGTGGCCCCGACCCTCTTCTCCCATGGCCACTACCCCTCATGTTCTGCAGCGTCCTATCTGCTGTACTTGGCAACATGAGGGTATGTGGTACTTGGTTACTTCAGTGAGCGCTGCCAGTGGCTGTCATCACATGCCTCAGGCCGCAGTGACATCTGCATGCCACATGCCTTGTGCCCACCGTCTGAAGTTCGCTCGGAGCGTTACTGGAAAAAGACATTAAAATCCTCCAGTCGAGTATCAACACGGAAATGTTAAAAGTGAAGGAACAAGAACCAGGATTCACTGATGTTGGAATGATCAAAAGAAGACCCAAGTGACTAATGTTACTGTGCGTGTGAACAGTATCTTAATGTAGGCAGGGGTGCAACGTAAGGAAGTACAATCATTCAAGCACATTTACTCAAAAGCCATTTTGGCTGTACTTTGCACTCGGACCTTTCTTTTTATTCCAATACATCCAAAAAACTAAAAATGTTTGATTTTTCAAATGAAACCTGTAATCAGCATACGAAATATGGTAAATTGTTATAAATTAAACAGTCAAACACAAAAAAGGAATTAAGGTTTGGTTTTCTTTGCTCAGCTAAAACATTAAAATGCCCTTAATGTGTTAATGCATCACTTTCTACAGTCACAAATTTGCAGCAAAGCTACCAAATCCCCTTTTAATCAGCACTAAACCACTTATGTCAAGTTCTGGAATGAAAGGCTTTTAAATGTGTGCTTTATTGCATCCGGCACAACTCATTTTACTGTCTTTTTTTTTTTTTATCTTGTTTTAATCTCGTATTCTCATAAAAGCCCTTGAAGGGGACGAGTATCGCAAATTAGCATCTGCTGTAAATGCTGTGACAGCTGTACAGTTTGTCTGTATTGTATTGTCCATGCCAAATAAACCATAATTAATACATATTTTACTAATATACTTTGCTGATAATACTGCTGTATTTTTACCGGAGTACAATTTTGAATGCAAGACTTGTGATGTATTTTTGTGGTGTTGCTACTCAAGTCCTACAATTACAACCACGAGGAAAATATCTAAGTACTTGTTCCACTATTGCAAGTTATATTTTAACAAAAATGTACGGCAACCTAAACCACAGAATACAGAGAAATGTATAGATACAGTTACAAACAAAAGAGTATGTATGAAAAAAACTGAGAAAAGGCGCTGATTATGCATGTTGCCACTGACTAATCAAAATTTCACAGACTAACAGTTTGTTTATTTTACACCTGTCAGTCAAATCTGATCAAAAATCACATCTGGTTTGACTGTATGATTGTTAGATAGCCAGCTCGCCCCTACCTACAGTAGTTACAGCCCTTCAGGTTTGGAGAAAGACATTTTTTCCTCTTCCACCTGAATTATGCCATACACTACACATATGATGCTTGTCAATTTCAAAGATGATTCTCCAAGTCAAGAAAGTTGCATTTTGTCATGATTAAAGTCAAATATCACCTAGTTTTGCGCTCAGTGACCTACATCGTCTGCTCGGTTGGCGATTCAGGTGTTTTCAGAAACACCACTGAGTGGCTTTCGTAGGAATGAATGGGGGTCGGCCTCCAGCACCATGTCCAGTAATAAAAATGTCGTTAACAGACTGCATCCCAAAGTCTTTGTTTATTTACGTCACACCACCGCTGCATGCTGATAACATGTCATCACTTTGCATGGCAGAATTTAGCATGTTCAGTCTTACTGGTCTTACATTTAGATCCAAGGTGAGCTGAGGTGATAAAAACCCAAATCTACCGCAGAGTCAATTGACCCGGGTGAATGAAGACCTGACACATTCCCATCGCCCCAATAAAGCCTGATCTTAGCGGGTTTAAGTGGAATTTTTGAAAGTTTCACCTCTCATTAGGTTTATGACAAACTGCGACCTTCTTGACATGGAAAACATGTGAACCACACATGACACCGTGTGTAGCTCGTGACAAAGTTTACTAGTACAATATTCTTCTGAAATAAGGTCTCACGGTGGTCCAATGACAGCCGAGTTTATTAGCTCTCAGCAGCGACATGTAGCAGTTACCTTGGAGGACATGCTGCGCCATTTTTGATTGTATTACTGCTTCAGCAGGTGACCGATTCTTACATATTGCACCTTTAAAGTCACACAGAATGTTTAGTTGTTGTTGTGTTTGAAGGATCAGAACACATCTGATGTCATCACACTGAAATTAAGCTCGCACAAGCCCTTCTAAATGCCATAGTATTACAAAGCTAAATGTGATTGTAATGTATCTGAAAGGTCACGGGAGCACAGTGGTCATTTGTGGTTATGATCTGATCTTATTTTTAGGGATGTGGCACACTGGCCCGCTCTGACCCTCCGCCGGGCTCCACATTGCTGCTTTACAGTGTATCTGTTTCACGGCAGCGAGAGGCAAAACTTCTTGGACTGATTCATTCCGCGCTGTACCGGGACACCGGACGTAAATCTTTATAAATCACGTACAAAATGAACGCATGAACTAGCACCTGGAGCTGTGAAGTGGGTTTTCAGGCGAGGGCAGCAAGTCGCTGGAACGGATTAGACACGCTGATGGAGTTGTTAGGATGTCCGGTTAGTTTCGCCACTCCCCCGGCCACCCCCCGTTTCTAGGCTATGAATGGAACATCCTGAAAGTAGCTTGGCCCTAAAAACGAGTAGCAACTGACACCATCGCAGGGGGCAGCTTCGCTTCTCTCCGCCGTACCGACCGCCTCAGACCCACACCGGAGCTCGGAGGTCACCAACCGGCGTCACATGCCGTTAAAAAGCCAACCCCGCCGCGGTTTTCTTGCGCTACAGCAATGTTCATTTTGAGCGTTTCCAATTTATCTTGAGGCAACGCTAAAAAAACAAAAAAAAAAAAACGCGACTTTGAAGGAGCAGGCTACTGTTTTTTTTTTTTTTTGGGAATGCTTCCTCAGTCTGCCAGTAAAGGTGAGTTTGTCCAGCTGCAGACATGCTGGATTCAACTTTACTCTTACTTTGTGCTCCTTAAGTGCTTTAAAAAACTTTTTTAGTTTAACGTTATCTTAAATGTTAAAGTTGAAATGTTGCAGCCCAACTTGGGAAAACAGTCTGCAGATAAAACCGTGGGAAGAGGTTTTTTTTTTTTTTTTTTTTGAATAAAGACAGAAGCTAGCTTAATTTCTGTTACCCTGATTATCTGCAGATGTGTATTGTTGAGTTTGTATATTGGAAAGCCTTACTCATAACAGTCATAACTATGGATTGATATACCTGTCACTTATGAGAAAAGTAAAGAAGTCACTGAATGAAACTACCCAGACAGTGACAGTGACTTTCTGATGGCATAAAGGCAGAAACCAAGATGCTTCCAGTGAATAAAGACGAAAGAAGAAGAAAAAGAAAGACTAGAAATTAGTGCCATTATTCATCCAAAGAACTTTTAAATTGGTGATTGCTGCATTGATTTATTTCCATATAGTGCACTACACTTAGATAACAATGCACTGCTTTTTAATACATCACTTTATTTTTTCAATAGGCGTCAGCCTCAGTGTATGATTTTTGGTATTTGTTCCACGTCAGTCCCTGTTAGTTTTGGTTCTAATGTTAGAGGTGGCTGCCACACTAATGTTGTTCACACTTACTTACCTGATAATGATTAAAGGGCCATTTCCACACACTAGGCCTAATGTTCTTCTGTGTTTATTATACAATGTCCCATTTTTATCTAGCTGTGGTTGTGATGTTGAGGAGACAGTAGATTTTTAGATACGCTATTATTGCGTATTTTAAAAAGTAATCATTAAAATTGAATGCCGGTCTCCTCTGTGACTTGTAGAGCAGAGAGTGACAGTCCTATCTGTCAATTCACACCTGAAGACATGTTGTACGGGACTGTGCCTGACTGGAAAGTACTGCTGCTGACTGCACTGCTGTGGGACTGCCTCTCTGCGTTGGGACTGAAACCCACGAGATGGCCTCTGTACTCCCAAAAGCCTCTGCTCCTCGCTTGGAATGCCCCGACTGAGGACTGTGCCCCGCGGCATGGTATTCACTTTCAGCTGGACCTTTTCCAGATCGTGGCCTCCCCCAATGAGGGCTTTGTTAGGCAGAACCTCACCATCTTCTACAAGGACCGCTTAGGCTTGTACCCCTACTATGAGCAAGATGAAACGCCGATGAACAGGGGGCTGCCACAGGCTGCCAGTCTCACACAGCACCTGGACAAGATGCAGGAGGGAGTGCAGAAGTACATAAAGGAACCAGGCGCCAAGGGTCTGGCAGTTATTGACTGGGAGGAGTGGCGCCCACTCTGGATACGCAACTGGGACACCAAAGATGTTTATCGCAAACACTCCCGTGAGTTGGTGCGACAAAAGAACCCAACGTGGCCGCCAGATCAGGTGGCAAAAGTGGCCCAGCAGGAGTTTGAGATGTCAGCCAGGAAGTTCATGCTGGAGACCCTGAGACACGCCAAGAACCTGAGGCCCAACCAGCTTTGGGGTTTCTACCTGTTCCCCGACTGCTATAATCATGACTACAGGCGCACTCTGGAAAACTACACAGGCCGCTGTCCAGATGTGGAGGTGGCTCGCAACGAGAAGCTGAGATGGTTGTGGATAGAGAGCACGGCCCTCTTTCCTTCCATCTATATGGGCGAAGTGCTGAAGTCCTCACCCTCCGGACGGCAGTTTGTCAGGAACCGAGTGAAGGAGGGGATGCGTTTAGCATCATTAGGTGATGGATTGGCACGTCCTGTCTTTGTGTATACCCGGCCCACCTACGCCTACTCTCTGGACCAGCTGACAGAGGTGACATTAACTCCCTCCTGGATTTGCTTCCTCTTCCTCTTTTCCACGCTTTTTCTTCACCATTATGGTTAACATGACTAACGTGACGCTCGTGTAAGATAACATACATTTTGAAGCAGGACATACGGACTCTTTGTTCCAAGATTAACCCTCAATCTCACTGTTGTTCCAACAGTCAGCACTCTTTCTCTGTGATCAGTGCATGTGGCATGGAGCTATAGCTTTTCCTTATCGTCAGCCACAGTCCTTTCCTGTTCTGGTAGCAGTCAGACACCCCAATACCTCTCACTTCTGTGGAGTAGGCAGGATGGGTGTTGGTTGAGTTCAAAATCTTGCTGACACCCTATAGATTGTTTCCTTCTGGGAAAATGAACCAATAACAGCTGCTGCTGTGCTTCACATACAGTAGCTTTTGCTCCACTAACACTTTGACCCAGTTCTAGTCATACTCAACAGTATGTTTTTCTTTGTAAATGTGATAGGGTTAAAGTGCTGTATGATGTTTTTTTTTTTTTTTTCACAGTTTGACCTCATCTCTACAATCGGGGAGAGCGTGGCTTTGGGTGCAGCTGGGATCATCATGTGGGGAGACACAGCGTATGCAGGCAGCAAAGTAAGCATCAACACAATAATTATAAAAACGTGAATCACTCAGACTCAACTTTCAGATCTGACCATGAACGTTATGATCTGGTTAGTTTTGACCTGCTGCTCTTGTCTCTCATGTGTGCAGTCATTTGATAACCAGCAATTATTCCTCAGGGCTCCGGCACAGAATGACTGTGTCACTTGAGTCACAAGGACAGCTTCAGATTCAGGAGAGGTTTTTTTTTTTTTTTTGGAAGTGTTTTTTTCATATTTTGGCTGATTTTGGTCAATTCTGATTAAATCTTAAAATCAGTCACGTACAGTGTTTGTTCCCTTTCAGTGTATATCTAGTAGAAAATAAGAGAAAATAGTTCTGACTCATTTGTATTGTCGTAGTTAATGTATACAAAATGCGGCCAAAACTCTGAGGGGAATCGACACAGCGACAGGGTTGCAAAAAGTTTGTTCCGTTTATTGCTGGGCTGACCGAGCATTTATACCTTAGCTGTTTACACAGTTTCTTAGTGATGATCTTGACCACCACCAAAATGTCAAGATGCTCTTTGCCTCATTGTTCCCGCTTTCCTTAAAGCCATGTAACATCCAATAATTGTTTCAATGTTTGTGTGTGTGTGTGTGTGTGTGTGTGTGTGTGTGCGCGCGTGCGTGTGTGTGTCTTACCCCTGCATGTATGTGTGTGTGCTGTTCTGCCTGCTGGGTGATTTGGTGTGTAGGTTTCCTGTTTTCTCATCGTTCTTAGAAAGTTCTGGCAACTCCATGTGGTTATGTGCGTGTGTGTTCATTGAGTATGATGTTATCAGTATTTTCCAGTCCCTGTTTGTCTCAGACTCCAGTACAGAACAACAGATTATTATTTAAAGGTCTACACCTGTCACTAAGTCAGGCCAGATTTCTCAATAGTATTGACCCAAATCAACATGGCCCTTACTTTAGTTTAGGGCTGGACAATATGTTGATATAATATCGATAATGAGATTTGGCACCAGGGTTGTCTTTCCCTGGTTTAAGGGCACATTACAATTAAGTGTAATTCTAAAATGTAATTGTCTGAATTTACCAGACTGTTCTACTTCTTATACTTACCCACTAAATCATTATATCTACAGTAAATGATAGCATGGTTTTATTTTGACTTGATACAATATACAGGAAGGAGTGAAGAAGAATTACCAGAAAACCCTCCAGGGGTTTGAGAAGTACCATTCTGCAGGCTTCATATTATAGGGAATAATTGCAGCAATATGTTATGGAATTTCAATTCAACATCAACATGAGACATCACACAACAATGCATCCCACAAACACCCATCTGTTACATAAATCAACCATAATCAGAAGACAAACAAACATATGGGTGTGAACATGGTGCTGTGTGAATTACATGTGTTATTCAGATTTGGAATCCTTTTTATCCATGAATGTCCAGATAAAGACTCTCCTTATGTTGTTGTCCTGAATCAACACATTAACACATCCAACTTTAGAGTTGGATGTGTAGCTTATTTAGAAATAGCAAGAATGAATGGGGAAAATTTAACGTAGATCGTGACTGATTGATAAAGAAACTAGAAAGATTAAAAACTAAATGTATTTCTTATTTTTCAACGTTGTGTGTTTTCTAAATATGGATTAAATATGGATAAAATGGGAATTGTCACTTGGTAGAAAAGTTTTTCTGTTTTTCTGTTGACATAAAAGTATTTCAGTCTTCAGTATTTCTCAATGCTTTCAATAAATAAAGACAAAAGAAGAAGATTAGTCAACTTGAATTTGTGGCCATTATTTATCTACAAAACCTTTTAATTTGTGATCATAGCTTTAATAAAATGTTACAGATCAAATTTAACAAGAGTTCAATACTGCTGCTTTTTTATTGATAAGGGCTGTAATGCTACAGCAGTGGACTGTATCCATGTATATTTTCTCAAGTGCTCTACAGAATATAATTAATATGAACATTGTTATATAAAATCCTGAAAACTCCAGTAACCTCTTGTATATTGTTATTACTACTTTCACCCAAATGGACAGTCTGACTACTTGTTTCACCACTTAACATTACACAGAGAAGTCAAATTCCTGAGCCCTCACACACATGATTAATGAGATTAGAAATGTTGGCAGGCTCGGTGTTAAAGGTCCTCAGTGCAGCCTTAACTCATTATGAATCTCTCTCCAGACCAGCTGCTCCAACCTGAACGAGTATCTGCGGGGTCCGCTAAGTCAATACCTCCTCAACGTCTCCACGGCAGCGGAGCTATGCAGCCAGAGTTTGTGTGCTTCTCACGGCCGCTGCCTGCGCAAAAATCCTGACAGCGACGTTTACTTGCATCTGAACCCCCTCAACCACACAATCGTCAGGCAGGGCGGCAAGCCTACGGTCACCGGCGAGCTCGGCGAAGCGGAGAAGGAGAGATTTCAGGCAGAGTTTCAGTGCCAGTGCTACAGCGGCTACAAGGGAGACGGCTGCAGTCAGAGTCTGGTTCCATCTAAAGCCACCGAACCTGCAGCGCTGCAATGTGTGATCTTACTGATTATCGCTCTGCTCATCTGTTAACACACCAAAAATACTGTAGATATAGTTGCATTTTATAAATTCAGGAGCAAACTTGGGAATTTTGAAGTGTCGTTTTTCTTCTAATTGCTGTAAACCGATGACACAAGGTGAAATTTAATAAGAAACACTGTGGAAATTGCAAAGTTGTATTTGTTTATAACTTGTAATCTTTTTTAAAACAATGGAGGGCTCGCTGGAAATGACCTTGTTTACATTTTGCTCTCAGTTTCCTCTTGGCCACTGTTTCCCAAAGTGTCAAATTCCATGTTTCTCATAGAGAGAATGTTTTTTTTGTTGTTGTTTCGGAGGGCAATGTGATGAATGAGTTGATGTTTATGTCAGTAGCTGTGTGGTGAAAGACAGTGGAATTGATGCACTTAAGTCTGGAAATAGCACAATATACTTAAAGTGCCTGATCTTTTTTTCAACCTCTCTCTGACATCTGATGTTTTTATGGAGGCACTTACAGTGTTGCTATTTATTTGAATGTATTTTCAGGTGTTTTATATGATATTTTCTTATTTTTATGTCCAAATCATGACTACTAGTTTCTCCTAAACATTACGTTACTCAATTTCTGCTTTTAAAAAAAAGACTGTATTCTATATTTCAGCAGCTGTTTTACATCAGAAGCACAAGATTAAAAGCAATTTTCAGACACCCTCTTTTTGCCGTCCTCTAATCAGACTTTTGACTAATTAAATAAACTTATTTTCATTTTCGAGGTCATTGTGTAATTTTCTTTTACGATTTACAGATAAGAGGGGAGGGACACCAAAATAAACTTCAGTTTTCAAATAATACAGGTGTGGCTTTGCTGTTTGCAGTCATTAAAAGTTAAGCTTCCGGGGGGGGAAAAAAACATGTCATTGAAAAAGCTAGCTCAGTCCTCAGGGAGGGACACAGTCTGCAGGCTGCTGCCTCATACCCCCTCCCCATGTAATTGTAGGGTGCTGTTAAGCCAGGAGTTATTTTTACTGCTTTTAAGAGTTGAGAAAGGCACACATTTCAATTTGGATGAGGAGGTGCTCAATATGGCCTGCTTGACATCAATTTAGAGTAGAGTAATAAGTTTCCAGGTTAGGGCTTTGGTCTTTTTTTGGGAAACGTTCCTATTCCTAGTGAGACAAAGTGAAAAAAAAAGGACAACAGGATGATGGGAACAGGCTTTAACTTGCCTGTGACTTTAAATCCTTGTCTCTTGTGATTGGTTGTGAGGAAAACCTTTGCATGCTTACGATTGGTTGTTGAAAAATCCCAGCGAGCACTTCTGTTTTTGATCCTTCCCCTTTTCCTGCATGTGTCACTCAGATCATGAGACTGCCTGTTGTATGTCCCTGTACGAACAGACCACAAAGTCCAAACCAAAATCCAAGTGTTAAAAAGGTAAGTTACTGCTTGTTGCTCTAGATTTCATGAGTCTGTTAATGTCTTCCCATGTGAATACATCACACCAGTTACTTGTGGTTATTTGGAAAATCATACATTGGATAGATAACTTTATTAATCCCAGAAGGGAAATTAGGTAGGATTTACAGTCAACAGCTGAAATTCTTGGTACTGGAAACAATACTTTGAGACTTTTATTTCCTCACAACTTCAAAAGAAATGTGTTTGCTATATCCTCTGAAGAAGTCACAACACTGCTGTTTTCTCTTCCTTCTTTGCAGGGATGACTTGCTTACATTGTCAGTTGCCACTCCTCCTAAAACTGGTCAGCCTTGTTTCAGGGCTGCGGTTTGCATCATCATCATCATCATCATCTTTCTCCCAGGTGCCTTTCCTGTCGGTATGGAACGCCCCCACTGCCAGCTGTCTCTCTCAGTATGGCGTCGACCTCGACTTGGGCATCTTCAGCATCGTCCAGAACCAGAACCAAACCTTCATGGGTGAAAACATAACCATCTTTTACGCTGAAAAGCTCGGCCTGTACCCCAGGTACTCTGGCCAAGCAGTGGTCATCAACGGCGGGGTGCCACAGAACGCCAGTCTTGACGCACACCTCAGGGTGGCTAACGAGAACATCAGCACTTATATCCCCCATAAGGACTTCCAGGGGTTGGCTGTGGTGGACTGGGAGAGCTGGAGGCCCGTGTGGGAGAGAAACTGGGACAGTAAGCAGGTGTACTGGGAGGGGTCAAAGGCGCTGGTGAAGGCCAAGCATCCAGACTGGACTCCTGCGCAGGTAGAGGCTGCAGCAAAGGTGGAGTTCGAGGACGCTGGGAGGAAATTCATGGAGGAAACGCTCAAACTGGGGCAGAAGGAGAGACCAAACGGGCTGTGGGGTTACTACGGTTTCCCCAACTGCTACAACTACTACAACGACAAGAACTACACAGGGGAGTGTCCAGCTGTGGAGCTGAAGAGGAACGACGAGCTGCTCTGGCTGTGGAACGTCTCCTCCGCTCTCTATCCTGACATCTACCTCAGCCTCGAGATGCGGAAGCTCGGCAAAGAAGTGCTCCTCTACTCTCACCACCGCATCCTGGAGGCCATGAGAGCTGGAGCCCAGCAGACTCCATCACCACCGCCCGTGTTCCCCTACGCCCGCATCGTCTACACGTACACCCTGGAATTCCTCTCTCAGGTGAGGGGCAGGTGTTTTTAACTCCCATCATGTTCGGGATTGTCACGATGTGGTCTGAATGTTGTAGTGTCCTCCCGCAGGAGCACCTGGTCTACACCATCGGAGAGAGCGCTGCTTTAGGATCTGCAGGGGTGGTGCTCTGGGGCGACCATGGCTTCTCCAAATCTAAGGTAGAGTAACTTACCTGTTGCCCTCACTCCACACACACTGTATGTTTGGATACCTGCGTACACCTTTTGTGTTTATGTCTATATTTCTGTTGTAGGAGAATAGTGTCAAGCACGTTTTAGTTTCATTTGAATTCCTCAAAAACGGCACGCTTAAAAGGGTAACTCAACCAATTTTAGACATTAATATGTGTTTGCAGGTCTTGGGGAGGACTATCTCATATGTAAAAATGTAGCGTAAAGCCTTTTTGTGGCTCCAGAGGGGGTAATGCACTAATGTAATGTATAAGCACTCCTTTATTGCTGTTTGACTAATTGTGAACAGTTTGATTAAAAAAAGAAAAATCAATAGAGTAGAACCAGAGAGATCACAGTTTTTATTCCACGCATCCTTCTTCCTTATGAAAACCAAAAAACGTATTAAAGAAAGGTTTAAATCAAAATGTTTAAACCTTAATCATCTCCTGCATCAACAGAACATAGACAGGGGGAAACATTCCTGTAAGTGCATTTTTTTTCATCCTCATGTAACCATGTAAAGGACGATAAAAGGAACAATAATAGCCAGCTCATCATCTTTATGTCACTCATGTGACAACCGACCCCGAGGAGAATGTGCTGACCTTTCTCAACTCTTGCTCTGCCTTCATACCTCTTGATGATAATTATTGTTTTAGTATAAACCCACTGTGCGAGAAGCCTAAAAGAAACACAGATGAGCAGGATATTTATATTCTGACAGGAAAAACAGCCTGACTCCATCCTGAAAACTGTTCTAAAAACATGATGGTCATTATTTTGTTTACTTCACTTCACCGCTGTAGTTATTGTGATTTAAAAAAAAAAAAAAGGAAATTGGAAACCACTTCAGACACCACCCTGATGATTGGAAGATAACAACAAAAAAATAATCTAAAAACCATAACAAAAAATGAAGCGTGGCGTTTCGACACGTTCTCATTTTGGCTGAGACGATTTCAAAACAAGTTCGAGCGCAGCATTTTGATCTTAACTGCACCAATGTGTTTTGTAGCTTAACATCCTGCTTCTGATTCTTTCTTGAAATGGTCTTACATTGTGTTGTATGCAGTTCTTTGGTTCGTGTCGTAGATGTTCTTCTAAAACATTATTCTAAACCTAATAAAAAAAGAACCAAAACCTCTTCTGAATTCTTTCTATTTTGACTCCAACCAGTTTTATCCCACTGAACACATTCACATTTATGCATGGATCACAAACATACAGTACAGGTTAATTTAAAATGGCGCAAAAAACCTGCCTGGAAATCTGTATTTCTTACCATAATGCTATCAATTGTCATTGGAGTTAAGCAGTATAACGCATAAGCATGATTACTGGCCCACATTCAGCTGTAAAGTTGTGTAAATGACTCCAGATTTGTTTCTTTCCTCCTTTTAGGCCACTTGTGATGCCGTGAAGTCCTACATCGACAAGACCCT
Organism: Acanthopagrus latus; assembly: GCF_904848185.1. Lineage (NCBI taxonomy): Eukaryota > Metazoa > Chordata > Actinopteri > Spariformes > Sparidae > Acanthopagrus > Acanthopagrus latus. The sequence continues at coordinate 14,129,570 of NC_051044.1, forward strand.
GGGTTCTTACCTGGTGAACGTGACGGCGGCGGCCACTCTCTGCAGCCAGACCTTGTGCTCCTCTCAGGGGAGGTGCCAGAGGAAGAGCCTGAAATCGAGGGCCTACCTCCACCTCGACGCGGCCGTGTGGAAGGTGGTGTCAGAGGAGAGACCAGAGGGGGGGCGGGACTACACAGTTTTAGGGCGGATGAGTACACGCGAGGTGGCACGCATGAAGTCCGAGTTTGAGTGCAGGTGTTACAAAGGGTGGGGCGGTGAGAGCTGCTCCAAACCTGCTCAGGGATAAAGGAGTGAGGCCTCGTCCACATGTGTACAGATTATTGCTGGGGCGACGCGTCGACATGATCGACAACATAAATTCGTCGAAGTGAATAATTTGCGTCGACGTGTCGTCCCAAACAAGCAAAGCGAATAGCCGGAAGTAAGTTTTTTTTGGGAATGAGACTCAAACATGAACCTTTCTTACAAATAGCACCTTTAAATTGAATCAGGTAATCCAGCGACTCATAAATAATGTTTGTAAAAAAACTGAAGAAAGTGCTTTGAATGGAAATTTACAAACTTTTTGATTTTTATGTTTTCTTCATGAATTACTCTTAACTACTTGATTGTTTTTAATTTATATGGGAGCTGCTGCTGCATTTTTTTTTTTTAACAAATACCAACAATGTTTTACAATATTTGCAGACAAATCTTGACATTCCTGTGATGTGTTCTGATAAATGAAGAATGTTTACTGACATAATTCTTTTCACCATTTGTGTTCTATAAATCAGCCTTAAACTGTTGATAACAAAATGCTAAAACACTTTATCTGCAGGCATCCTGAGGAGTTTCTAAACCCTATAAGGATATGGAGCAGTGGTTTTACAAGCGTAGCAATGTGCCAACAAAGGTAGTCAAGAAGTAGACTGTAATCCAGTACACATGGATTTAAACAATGCAGGGTTGAAGAAAAACGCACTTAGCGTTTGTTTACAAGATCGTTGCTCATTGACACTTCTCTCTGCAGAAGGATGTGTGTGTTTGACACTTGAAGGTTGTCCTCTTGTTCATCTGCTTAAGAATAAAAATCCTCTGTACTCCCATTAAATCTAATGTTCAGATGCACATTCAGATTTCTTGAATCCTGGAGGCTAATCGCTAATCGATTGATTCTTGATCCTTAAATAAGGGAGAGATTCTTCTACATTGACTTTTTTTGTGGAAAAACCAAATAAAACGCATTAACATTCAAAGTGAGTCATTTCTGTCACAGAACGTGCCTGAAGGTTGATGGTTGGTTTTTGCTCCCATTTTTCATGAGCTGAACTCAAAGATCTAAAACATTTCCTAAATACACAAAAGAACCATTTCTCTCAAAAATTATTCACAAATCTGTCTAAATCTGTTAGTGAGCACTTCTCCATCCCACCTCACAGGTGTGGCATATCAGGATGCTGATTAGACGGCATGATTATTGCACAGGTGTGCCTCAGACTGGCCACAATAACAGGCCACTCTGAAACATGCAGTTTTATCCCACAGCACAATGCCACAGATGTTGCAAGTTTTGAGGTAGCATGCGATTGGCATGCTGACTGCAGGAATGTCCACCAGAGCTGTTTGCCTGTGAATTGAATGTTCATTTCTCTACCATAAGCCGTCTCCAAAGGCGTTTCAGACAGTTTAGCAGTGCATCCAACCGGCCTCACAACCGCAGACCACGTGTAACCACACTAGCCCAGGTCCTCCACATCCAGCATGTTCACCTTCAAGATCGTCTGAGACCAGCCACCCGGACAGCTGCTGCAACACTCGCTTTGCATAACCAAAGAATTTCTGCACAAACTGTCAGAAACCATCTCAGGGAAGCTCATCTACATGCTCATCGTACTCATCGGGGCCTCAACCTGACTGCAGTTCGTCGTCTTAACCAACTTGAGTGGGGGAATCGAGTGGCACATGGTGGCAATGGGGTTACGGTTATGGACAAAGAACACAGGTGCATTTTGTTGATGGCATTTTGATGGCCCATTGTTGTACCATCACCTCATGTTGTGGCATGATAATCAATGGCCCCATGTGGCAAGGATCTGTACACAATTCCTGGAAGCTGGAAACGTCCCAGTTCTTGCATGGCCAGCATACTCACCGGACATGTCACCCATTGGGCATGTTTGGGATACTCTGGATACGACATGTAGAAGACAGTGCCAATATCCAGAAACTTCGCACAGCCATTGAAGAGGAGTGGACCAACATTCCACAGGCCACAAACAACAACGTACGTGTGTGTGTGTGTGTGTGTGTGTGTGTGTGTGTGTGTGTGTGTGTGTGTGTGTGTGTGTGTGTGTGTGTGTGTGTGTGTGTGTAAAATGTTTAAGATCATTGAGTTCATCTCATGAAAAATAGGAGCAAAAACAAAAGTGTTGCATTCATATTTTTGTCCAGTGTAGTATATCAAGTGTTTAAGTGAATAACAATACATTTGCTTGTGATTAACTTGGAGTGTTTTCATCATGTAAAGTGTACGATCAACTAAAAACAAGGTGATTTATTGTCAGATTAAACTGCCCTGGAGTTTAAAGAAGCTCCCGTTGACTAAACACATCAATAACAATCACACAAATTAATATATTGATTTTTTTTGTTGGAAACAAATTATTAAGGGACTATTCTGCACGATGAGCAGACACTAACAGTTTTTTTTTTTTCTACTTTTACTTGAGTAAAGGATCTAAATACTACTTCCGCCTCTGTCTAAAGGAACTCTATAATCTAAATAACATTTAATTAGGTCTTAAGGTTACATTTTGTAATTGTTATTTTCTATTAAGTGAATTGTAGTTTGTAGTTATTTCGATCTACAAACAACAGTTCATTATAATGTTACAACTGATGCACATAATCGTGTAAATGGTTTGTGAAATAACCCTTTACTCTATTTTAATTAACTATAAATGTCCAGCTTGGTGTTTAGTGTTACCACTCTTAAGTTAATTGAGTAAGCACCATTTCCCTTAACTTGCCAAGCTGTTGCCTTTATTTAAAACACTTGTGTGGAGGTCAACGACCAGCAGGTGGTGCTGTGGGACAGCTAACTAGAGGGAAGGCATCAAGGTCAGAGCTGAGGGTGTGAGTAATCAGCAGAAGAGTCAAATAACTGTGGAGAGAAAACCATATTTGATTCAGTGTGTCAGATTCTGATAACTCTATCCCCCGGCTCTGCGGCAGCTGATGAATTAAACCCTCTATAACACAGAAACCAAAGGGAGGAGAAGGTGACCTTGATTGATTTACGAGTGGCGTGTACAATGTTGTCTTATCTGATCGCCTCTGCTGCCCCGAACTGGTGTCGCTGGTTGTAATTTCCCTCCTCTGTCCCCCAAAGGATGGACAGACTGGACAAACAGACTCCCACGAGGCCCCACTGTTTCCTTCTTCCGGCTTTATCATTACCACCTGGATTGTTAGGAAATGAGGAGGAGGTAGACGCCGAAGGAGAGACATCTACAGCCGGCGCTGCTTCTTAAAATAATGTCAGTCTTCTTGAGGCAGACAAACTGCTCAATTGGCTTTTAAAGAGCGAGGACGGAATTTAATGTTTGTCCCAAAACGCTTTATTTACCTGCATTTACTTGATAATGGCGGGAAGAAAAAAACACACAACAAGGCTTCTCGCGCTGATTGACATTCAGTGCTGCTCATCACTCTGTTCATTATTATTATTTCCCTTCTCCCCCCTCGCAGCTTTAACTCCACTCCGTCTGCTCAAATGCAGGGGAGGAATTATAATAACGCTGTGTTGTTTTTTTTTTAATAGCTGAGGGTTTATTAAAGATTTGATTTGTCTGCTTCGAAAATAATGTTCCCAAAAAAAAAAGCCATGTTGAACTTTTCCGCTTGTGTTTGCGAATTCTGAGCGTAAACATTCAAGAGAGAGAAAAAAAAACAACTTACACTTGACATTTTACGACAGCGTGAAGCCTCGGATGCATCATTAGATTACAAAAGAGCGAATCTCATACTTTGAAACCGTCAATGTCATAACTGACTGTACATGAACTGATCTGTTTATCTAGTCTGAGTGGTCTCCTCGCTCTTCTTCTCTCCCTCTCTGTTCCCTCCATCCCTCTGCCAGGTCTGGCAGGCCCTCTATTTCTCTATCCTCTCATCTCTGCATTTCTTCATTTTGGCGTCTCGCTCTGTCACCCCTCCATGGTCACGTCTCCCCTTTTTTTTCCCCTGCTGCTCGGTCTGGAGATCGTCTCGCCTGCTCTTGGTTTAATAACTGTTTTGTCACGCTCTGTGTCTTTGTCCTTCAGAGGAGTCGACTCTCTGATCAGGTTTCTTAAAAGATCTGATGCACACTTGTTTGTATGATTTATGTGCGCGCGTGTCACCGAAGCCACGCTGCTGTGCATTGATCAGCCTAATAAATGCAGAATACTACCCCACCCTGAGAGTGTAAGTTAAAGGGATCGGTCAACGTTTTTTGGGGAAATACTCTTACCCGGTTTGTTGCAGAGAGTTAGAGACAAAGATTGGTACAACTTTTACATCAGTTTCCTTCATGCAAAGCTGATGGAGGACCAGCAGCTGGTTAGCTTAGCTTAGCACAGAGAATGGATTTTGGGGAATCTGCTAGCCTGGCCGGGCCCAGTAGTGTGACGATGTCACTGGGCCACAAAGTCCAAAGAGGGGAGAGGCTGGGGTGAGTTGATGGGTCAACCGAGGAGATTGCTTTCTGTTCTACAGTTGTGAGACATATTATTATATTATAGCCGAACAGAAAGTGATGTATCGCCACTGGCTCCAAATATTGTTATTTTTATTAAAACGTTGTTGTTCCCAACAGATTCCCCTGCAAACTTCTTGACTTACCTACGTCCCTACTTCATGACTCATTGTGGTGTTTTGTTTTGTTTTTTACTCAGACTGAGCAGAATATTTCAGCACAGTTATATGTCATAGTTTAGGTTTTTGTGTAGCTATTTCCTGTTTTATTTTGTAGCCCAAATCTTCATGTGTCATGTTTTACCTTCAGCTTCCTGTCTTTGTCTTTTTTTTTACCCACATTTTTTTTTTTTTTTTTAAGCTGCATCCAAATCTCCACCCTCCAGACTTGCGGACTGAGCCACATATACACTGACAGACGGCCCTAAAGAGTGCAAAAATAAAATCCATCTGCTAACCGTCTGCAGCCTTTACTTCTACCACAGCTGATTGTGGATAATTAAATCACTGAATGAATTCTGCAGATAGTCCACTTGAGAGCCCTTGTGAACTGGAGAAATTTGCGCTCCAATCACCTGTGTTCTTGTGTTCTTGTGTTCTTGTGTTCTTGTGCCCTGCCTGATTTTCCCTCGACACGTGTCTCACATCAGCCTCATTAGCCCGGCCCTGTTCCCAGTGCTTTTCCCAGCTCCCCCCCTGCTCTCCTGTTTCTCCTAATCGTTCCCCTCACCCGCGTTTATCTGCCTCTCTCCACCTGCACCTCATCCCCTCGTGAGTTTAGTTTGTATTGTAAATCCAGTCATTAGCTCGGTCCTTTTTAGGGATATTTCTTCTTCAGGTAAAAAGACATTGTGACGTATCCGAGAGGATCTTCCTGCATGAATCAAGTGTGCAAAAAAAAAAACAAAACGCTGTATCATTATCATGGGCAACGCATCGCGAGTTACTTTGTGATTCCAACTCCCTGATTCCTGTCCTGGTTCGTGACTCTCAGTGTTTTTTTTGTGATTAAATCTTGTGATTACAGATTAAACAAACACGGTGTAACATGTTAATTTGTGTGTTTAGGAGGCGCTCGTAGGCTGATTTGTTTTGACCTCTGGATAGAAGTAGAAGCTGTTCCCTCAATGAAAACAACAACATTTGGCTTTTCATCGTAACAAGTGAAAACAGCAGCTCCATGCGATCATTTGGCAAATGGTCGACAGCACTTTTTCTGAATGATTTTAGAATGATATGCCACTATTTCACAGTAAAAACAACTGATTGTGTGAGTGGGTGGGCTGTGGAAAACTGATGGAACGCGGCCCCTCGAGTCACCTTTTCTTTCTTTCTTTTTTCGCCTCTCCATGTAAGTAAATGAAATCGGAGCAAGGAATCGGAGACATGAAATGAAAAAGCAGGAAGGCGGAGAGGGAGAGAGGTCACAGCGTCCTATTTCCTATGAGATGGAGCTCTGATATCTCTGCACTTCAGAGGCGGTGCAGATCCACTGGCAGTGGCAGCCGGATCACGTCCTGCAGTCTGGCGTCGCCTGGCTAGATGCAGACGAGCCGATCAATGCATTTACAACACAAATCAGCCTAAAGAAAAAGGAAAATCTGATCATAATGTTTTTATGTACGTGTATGTGTGAGAAGCGTGATGTGTGTCTTCATGATGTGTGCTGCATGCCTCCTGATGAGAGGTGACCTGACAGACTGTCCCATGTGACTTCTCCTGAGACGGGGCAGCGCTGCGCTTAAACCCCCAACCGCCCCCCCGCAAAGACCCCATCAGAGCTCAAAAATACTGTTAAAGAGCGAGAAGAAACCCACCATCACAGACTGACACTATACAAAGGTGGCCCCCACCAAAGTCACACAATAAGTGTGTGTGTGTGTGTGTGTGTGTGTGTGTGTGTGTGTGTGTGTGCGTGCTCGCCCTGGAGCCATTCAGGTGGAAAATTAGACTGCCCAATCAATCGCTAATAGAAAGTCTTTCCTCTGGCAGCAGCCAATCGACAGCCCACAATGTGCCCTCTCCTTCAAACAACGGCCAATCAACTGCTCACAATGCTTGTCGCTGTCATGTTGATCCTGATAAAATGTAATTATTCTCTGTTCACGTGGACACATATTGATGACATTGGGCAGTGAGGGATGATGATAATAAATAAATGCTAATAAGAAAATAACTGTAAGCATTTCCTTCCCTCCCAATCCAGACGGTTTGTAATTAATTCAAATGTGTTTTTTTTTTCTTCTTCTTTTCTTTCTGCAAGCATATAATCCATTTCAGCATTTTTCTTCATTCATTTCATAGGATTTGATCTTGGCTCATTTGAATAAACATTTTGCTCCGTATTAGTCTGGGTAATGAAGTGGATCTCAGAAGAAAAACGCTTTTGTTATGAGGGAGGAGAGACCGCTGTGGCACTGAGGAGACTCTCACTGGTCACCTCAGCGGGAAAATTGCTGGTTGGATCTACTGTAGAATACCAATAATGATACTGTTTCTTTTTTTTTTTTTTGTAGTAGTAACAAGTTTGAACATCAAAAGCGATGAGCAGCAGCGTTTCTGGAAATAGAAGCACCATCAACCCCAGTCTTCATGTTGGATTGGTAAGTAGGAGTCCACACAAACAATCAATCAAATCAATTCAAACCAGTTTTTTATAGGGAGTACATACACAATTGTTTAAAGGAGGAATTTGAGAAATATGGCCAGAATTTTTGTTTAAAACATTCAAAAATGAACTCAAGAGTGAGACAGTGTTGACTAATTTAATCTATGTACTATTTACTGAAATTAGCATGCTTACCAGCTAGCCCAAGCCCATCCTGTCTTTGAGTTCACTGCAATAATTTAATAACTAAACAAATTAAACTCACCAAATGTCCAGAAAGAAGAGGGTATTTTAAAAAAAAAAAAAAAAAAAAAAGCTTTATCTTACACCTGTTTCACTTACTGAGACAATAACCAGACAATAACAGCGACGCCAACAGTAATACCACAGGAAAGTGCTAAGGGAAGGCGGTCTGTTTCTGCTTTAAGTAAATGTGCTTTGTCGGCATCATTCGATTCATTTAGCATGAATGGAAGGACAACAGGCGCAAAGACAAACACTCAAAAATAAATCGGAGACAGTGAGAAAATTGATCTTTTCGTAGTTTACTTTTCCTATGCTAGTGAAATGAAACTTGAAAGAGCTTAGATGAAGCTGAAAGAACAAAACTCACCTTTCTGAAGACTGCAATCTCTCACTCCTCTAGCCAAAGTGACTGACTTCTTATCGTGTTTCTGATTGCAGTTTGGAAGACAGAAATTCAAAGAGAGCAGGGAATGAACTTGTCTCTGCGAGGAAAAAATAAGCACACGTTAGTTTCAAAGATGATTTGACTTGGTTATAATATTATATGTATGAATAAGGTCAACAGAGCGGAGCAACAGTCATTTCCAGCCTCTGGGAAAGTGCTCCGGTGTCTGATGATCCCGGTGCAAACGTCTGAACTGAAACTACGGAAAAGCAGAGTGTGGTTTAATGGGATTCATGGCTCCTATTTCACTATCTTAATCGACTGTCTGTTCCCACCCTTTTTTTTTTATTTACCCACTTTTATAACTTGAGTACGGAGCCCATGCACACACCCACACACACAAAAGCATGCACTTATATGAATTCAAGATTAGTCCGCAGGAATCAAGGATTGCTGGGTCTCAACACAAATGTCATGGTGAGTCGTAACCTTTACTGGAGCACGTTATCTGCTCTGATAGCGTGGCCCGGGCTGGGACGGGGACCGACGCGATGCGATTGGATTTGAAAGGTCCCCATCCAAGTCGTGCCCACCGGCTATCTTGCCTCCACAGTTCAGCAGCACCAGCACTACACGGCACGTCGCAAAGTTTTCAAGGATCCGATCTGTCCCTCCATATCTGCATCTCCCCCCTGCCCTCAATTAATCAGCTGTGGCCGGAGAATAAGGAGCCGGGTCGGTCTGCATTGGAGAGGACGCAAGACGTGAGGGAACATGACACAGAATGGGACTGTAATGAAAAAAAATGTTGACATGTCTCGGCTGCTCTTTTTCATTGTACCGCTTTAAATGGCGAGAGGGTAGGATGTAAGAGAGACACTGTGGGGAGGAAAAGGCCGATGTGGTAGGCGGCGTTAGAGGCTGATGCGTTTTGCAGAAGTGCTGACATGTGTATCTGTCACTACAGGTCATGAGTTATGAAACTGACAATGCCAGCTCCTTGCTTAAACCACAGAGATCACAGGACGCCCTTGATGTCAGCTTGGATAGATAAATGGAGATCTGCGTTACATAAACCATGTTGCTTTACAGAAAAAAAAACAAAAAACAAAAACAAAAAAGAAGGCAGCTGCGGGGGTGTTTTCTTCCATCTTATCTTCTTTTCTAACCCCTAGTGGAACAAGCAGCAACATCTTTGCATCTTTTAGTACCAAAAGCAAAAGTAAGTATTATGTAGAATGGTATTAAAGGCTAACTCCACCAATTTCACACAGTAGAGTGTGTTCACAGGTCTTGGGGGAGCCTTTTGTGGCTCCAGGGGAAGCTGCATATAATCTGATGAATTGCCTCCGGTGATGTCACTCGGTGGCCAAGCTGCATTGTGGGTAATGTGGCCAACAGGGACATCTCAAGACACTGAGCCGCCAACGTGATTTTGAAGCTGGTTAAAAAAAACATAATGTAGCTTTAAACTCTCCATACTGATCCAAATATTAACTCAAATTTTTTTATGTTGCAATTTTACCTGTTTTTAAATCATTCTTTAAATTCTGTGTCGTCAATAACTTGTGCTCTGGTTAGGCTTAGGCACAAAAAACACTTAGTGTTTGGAAAAGATCATGTTCTGTCTTGAAATACCTGTTTTTATTGCTCCAAACACGTCTGGAAATTGTCCCGAGGTCTCCTTTAATATATCCGCTGGTTTGATGCTTGCAAATGTTGAAACACAGCCTCGAATTGTGGTCTTTCCACTGTAACAAAAGCACAGTCCCCTCCAACTCAAGTCAGGTAATAAACATGTAATTTGAACGCGACAGGATGCGGTTTGTAAAAATGTCAGTATGGCACTTACAAAAATGACTGAGTAGAAATGTTAAGTGGCAACAATTTTTCTTGGTGAATAGGCTGTTAAATTCATGCCGAAGGTGCACAAATCTTACCGATTACATTTTGTCACCATTCCACAACCAGCCGTGATGCTTGCTTGGTTGGTACATCAGTTTATGTTGCAGCTGCTGCTAAATGTGTGGCTAATTTGAATTACTTTATATACTGCGGGGTAACTTAATCCATCATGATATTCCATAATTTATTTGTCGATTTATATGTTGTATTATCACATCTGAATCTGCAAAGGAACTAGTAACTACAGCTGTCAAATAAATGTTGTGGAGTTAAAAGAAGAATATCTTTCCCCTAACTGTGGCGTTCACAAAATGGAAAAATGTCAAGTCAAGTCCACGTATCTCAAATACGCATGAGTACATTCCACCGCTGTTTCTAACCATCTTAATTTAGATGATGCTTGGTATATTGATAATAACAGTTAGGCAGAGTAAGGAAAGAAAATGTTCCACTCAGAATTAATTTGAATTCATGCTCTGTTATCTCTTTGACCTACTTTCAACTTCAACTTTATCGTCGTCAAGGGGACATTTTGTCTTGCAGCCAGGTGAGACTTGAACATAGAAATAACTAGAATTATAGTTAACGGCCGCGTCTGCGAGGCCGTACCTGGGCACAGCACCAGCACAGCTAAAGAGGCATATGTGTAAAAACCCACCGCAAAATCTTGTACATTAAGTGATAACCCAACATAAACCTGGAGTACATCCAGCTGACTCATGAACATTTAACGTTTTGATGGCATTAAATAAAAGATAAAAGGTTTCCTCACCCTGTTAGACCCTTTGGTGCTCTAAATTTCCAACCAGTGGAGAGAAGCTCGACCTCCTTTATATAAAGGATGGAGAGGCACTCCAACATGACTAAAGCATTTGAAATTGCCCTGTTCTTGCTGAATATGTGAGACACATCAGGTAGTTTGCGGCAGAGGAAAAAATCAAGTTGCGCATGATTATAAGAGGTCACACTGAATATACCTTGTTCTTGGTCCATTTTTGAGCACTTTCGACTTTTACTTACATTGATTATTTATGGATGCATTTTTTTTCCCCCATCTACTTCTGGAAGGTCAGGGATCATAGAGTAACATCTGGTTAAGCTTTTTCGGAGGACATTTAAATTTACTTTGAATTTCCTTCAATTTCCAAGACCATCTCGTTTAGAGAGCTGAACAGATGAAGGGTTGGTCGTTCAGGAGTTTTCAAATGGAAAGAAAAATGAAAGTCACAGTGCCATATTTGTAACGCAAATGCCAGATTAAATGTTGGCAGCGTATCTTTCTGTGAACCATGGATATGTTTCTAATTTATGTTTCTTCACATTCAGTTTTCCATTTTGTGTCACACCCGTTTAGACACAAGAAAACACTGTGCTAGGGTAAGGGAAAAAAATCACGTTTTGGCTTGAAATACCTGTTATGGTCACCACAAACATGTCTGGAGAGGTCCTAACACCTTACAAAAATATCTGTTTTTTGTTGCCACAAACTGGCTGGAAATTGCACAATGGTCTCCTTAAAGGAAACCTTTAATTTTTCCCTTTCCTTCAGTGTTTTCTCCACGCACAGAAGCTCCTCTTTCCCACAGGATACGCTGCCCTTTAAATGCCTCAGCAGTAAACCCGCCTTTAATTATGTGACTTTGTGACATCACACTATGTCACTCTGTCATACTTTAGCATAATTTCTGCCCTGTGGCTTCTTTGGCATGTAAAAACAGATTTAGCACAGCTGCTCTGTTATTGTTGGTTCCACTGGCTCAGGCATGTATGAGCTGACCAATCAGAGCACACCAGGGGGGCCTAAAACAGAGAATTTCAGACAGAATAGGAATACAGTTTATACCTATTCTAGAGAGCCAAAATCAATGTATGAACTGAAAATAAGCATAATATCTCTCCTTGAATGCAGTCTTGAATATTCTCCATCCACTCCTGGTGAAGGTGTTGACAGTGTGTGAGGGTTCAGGTTGGCATTTGTGTTCACAGCAGGGGGCAGTAGTGAACAGAGTTTCTGCTGAGAGGCACAGCGACAAAGTCTCCACCAAGGTGCCTGTTTACTCTTCCGTACTGCTGGGCCAGTCCATAACTCTGTATTTTTATGCTGTGCCTCTTCTATAGGGATGAAATTGGACAGTGATGAGTGGGTTTATATGCTTTATAGGTGACCTATAGAGTGCCAGAGGCAAATAATTCATCGTCCACTGTATTTTGTCATCAATATTCATCCACCCTAACATATGTGTTAATAGATTTTAACTGTGGGGATGTTTCAATGCAGTAACATGTGTGAAATGTCAGTTTGAAATACTATTCTTTCCACTGTTTGCTTCTGCATGTTTTGTGAGTTCCTCACTTATTTTCCATGAATTATACTGAAGACGAGGATTATAACATCAGGTGGTCTCTGCTGTTTTTACACCGCCTTCTACCCCCCAGTTTGCTTGAATTGCAGCTTTCAGTGCTTCAGTGGAGCTCCACAGGGTGGCACGCCGTTGTTCTCGGGCGTTGCTAAACGGTGGCTCCCGGGTTGCTCAGTCACCGTCCAAATCCTCCGTTTCTGCACCTGTTTCCAAGACAACTGACATTTAAAGAGGCGGCTCTGGTTATTGACTCTTTGCCCTTGACCAGCACTCTGCTTGCACTTGAAAACTGTTTGGTTCAACCTGTGACTGTTCCATTATTTTCCACTGAAGCTCTCCACAAAGTCGCTGTATCCGTGTGGCAGCTGACAGCCGACGTTGAGAAGAGCAAACAATGTTTGCTGCAAATTGCATATGAATTCTTTCTATTTTGTTGTAGAAATGAAACACAATCCACGTTTCCTTGCACATTTTAATTCAAGAAAAGATTCCCACTGAGGTAGAGTCGAGTCATACTTTGTACTTAATGTGAAAAATCAGCCCAAATGGGGCAAGACAACTGCCACAGGCTCAGTTGAGTAACTGAATAACAGGTTTATGTAGACACAGGCACCCTGCAGTGTAACCCCCCCACACCCCTCCCCCACCAAATTAAAATTAAACCACCTAAAATGAATGTAGTGGAGAAATATCTCCCCCCCATCCTCGTCCTCCTCCTTTGATATTCTCCGGTGGAGTCCTCCTTCAATGCTCTTTTATGTTATCAACACAGAGCCTGATGTCTCAATCTGGCAACCCATCGCCTGTTTCCTTCTGATGATTATGGTGAAATTATTCACTCACAGGTGAAACCAGTCAAGCAAAAATAATGGGATTGCTCACCTCAAAAATAGCTGCACAGGTTTTGTATTTGGAGGAGCCAGGTAATTTACCTTCGGGATGACGCAGAGAGTTGGAAAACAGGCGTAAAAATCAACATAAGGATAAACATTGATCTACTGGGTCTTTTTAACAGAGACATCGTTTTAAGACAGAAATTTGCAAATCTTGACCTCCGTTGCCTTCGAGGGATACTTCAGAAGTTTAAGTGGTGCACTTCGACAACACAGCTGGACTTACAAGAGGCCGATTCTACAGAAGATATTCTATTTCTTAAACTCAATTTTAAACCCATTAATTGCTGCAACAATAGCCATCTGTGTTGTTAATGATCTGGCTGTATCATGCCTTGTCTCATCACTGAACAGGAGACTACTGCCGAGTACTTGCTGCGTTTACGTTGTGTCATCTACTGCGATGGAGCGAGCAAGCAGAAGGTTTGATGTTGAAACGTCTGTTTTACACTGAATGATCAGCATAATGAGCTCTTCCTCAACTTATTTCACCTCATCTTCACTGTCAACAACCTCCAACATCTGTAAACGTAGACGTCGCAGTAAACACAACCAGGCCACGCTGACCAATCAGAGTTCTCTGCGGCTGGATCAGTGAAGTGTGTTTACATAGATAACCGTAACCCCTTAAAGCGGAGCTCTAATCCAGCTTTAGTCCCCATTATAGGTAACGTCTGCAAACAAATGTGATGTTACAGTTTAAGTGTTAGGCAGAGCAATCTAAAAACATAAACTCTGTATGGGAGCGATGCTGCAGTTTATAGTCTGGTAGGTAATGGTTCACTGTTAGAATAATGACCTTTCCATTCTCAAACACTACGAATCACTTATTTTCCTCTGCGAGTCAGAAGAGAGAAGTCGAACAAGACTGTTGACTGTTTCTTCCTGGAGACAGCAGCAGTGAGCACGTTCTTAAATTCATCACTTTCACAGTGAGTGGAGGCGAAACCCCAAATTCACAACGAGAAAAATGCTTTCATGTGTAAAAAAAAAATATTTGGATCTTACATTTCCCACAATTCCAAGGAAAGCATTAAAGACACGCCTCCAGCTCATAACATAGACTTTCTTTTGAAAATCTGAAGCCTCCAGAACTAAACCTGAGATAAGAGTGTCAACACTGATGTGGGTTAGATTATATTCCTTGTCTGTACTATGTTTATGATGAAATTCTTTCATATCACGTCTCTTCAAACCTCAAATCAGTTAACATTTGTCCTTGTTATAGGCTACATACTGCACAATACTGACATTTATGCAAAACGTCTTATCGCTCACATTACATGTTTATGACCTGACTTGCATATCGGGAGGTGGAGGAAATGGTGGTGGAGTCACAGGTGAGAAGGCAGCCAAGCCAGTGACTGCAGCACAAGACTGGGTCTCAACATTTGTAAACGTGACACAACTGGATATCTTGAAGGAGACCACAGAACAATTTTCCAGCTCTGTGAACCATGAAAATTGAACCCAAACTAAAAGTAAAGATACAACATAATGAGAACGTATCTGTGCTTTTCAGAAACGTACAATGCCAACATTTAAACTGGTGACTGGGTTGTGATACATGGCTTTATTACTAGCAACAACAACGTAGGCATGTATTGTTTTCACCTTTTATGTGTGTGTGTGTGTGTGTGTGTGTGTCATCATCTACAGAAGCTGGTTTAAATACTGTTTATATGTCCGTCTGTCTGTCTGTGTGTGAACAGATGTTGTCAACACCATAGTGTCACAACACTGAAAGATGCAGTCACGAATCTTTAACAGATGTGACGGGCATCATGGTTGCTTCAGTCGACCACTATGGGACCTTATTACAGAAAAAATATGTATGATAGTCAACTGCAAGAGAGAATCGCGTAAGTGACATTGTCTTGTTTAAGGCTCACCTACATGTAAACCCATAACCCAGACCTCGTAGAGCCGGGAGATTGCAAATGTTTCCACAGCCCTATGTTCCCAAATTTCTAAGATTTTTTTCTAAATTAGGCCCTATGTTTTCACAGTTCCCCACATTTCCTTTTTCTTAAATTTACCCAAACCTTAACCCTCACCCTAAGCAATTATTCATTCACTCTTTCATTAATTTACTATAAAGTGCTTCCAAAAAATCTTGTGGGAGGATAGTAGAAGGGAAATGTAAGAACACATAACCTAACTTTGAAAATGTCCTAGAAATGTGGGAACATAGGGCTGACCCCATCTAAGTATGTTTAAGTCCCAAGGAACACACAGGAGGCTTCACCTTCCTAGATGGTCTCTGGTTTACAGGTGAAGCTGGATCAGCAAAACAAACAATAATAATCCGTTATCTTGATTTTCTCACTGTGACTGAGACGCAACATATTGCTCCAGCCTGAATTTAATCTCATGTATTTTTAACAAGAATTATATCGTTTCCATTCGTTCTCACTCCATCGAGCGGATCAAATACAGCGGCTATGCTTTTAAGAAGAACAAAGAAAAAGAGACCATTTCTTTTTAATTTCAGCTCGCTCCACGCAGGCGGGTTGACTTTTAAAATATCATTTAAATAGATTGGATAGATGCAGTAGATTGGACCTAATTTATTTCCTGAACTTTTAACTTTTGGAGAGATGTCTGCGGGTATTTATAGTGCTTCAAAACTCAGCATGAATTCAAACTTCAGAGATACATCCTCTTCCCATTACTTCATTAACCCTGCAGATCATTATATCATGCTTTAAAGAGGCATATCTCAGAGGAAATGTTTAGATTTTATAATGACATTGACGTTTGTGCACAGTCATGGTTTTCAAAAACAGGAACAGCACTTCCTACAGATTTATTTACTGTCTTTTAGTTATCTAAAGATTTATTAGGTTCACAGTCGGGCCGTCAGACAGCATGCTGCTCTCTGGATCTCACTGTAACACGCCCAAAAATAAACAGAGAGCGCCAAATTACTGAGTCATCTCTTCGCTGTTACAGCACTCATTTACAAATTTCCAATTACAGCAAGCAAAAGTTAATTGGACTGAAGACTTACAGCTGTAGAAAAATTAGTCCCGGAGTCGTCACAAAGAGACGTTATTGGTTTAGTCAGTTAATTCTGTCTCGAGCCACATCAGTCTGGGAATAGTTGAGTTTAGTGGATGTTTTGTGTGTTGTTCCAACTAATGAGGCAGCTACAATGTCGAAACCCGGAATAGCGAGATCAAACAAATAAACGAAGATGACATAACTAGATCGTATAAGCTGCTTTGCTGCATCTATTTACATTTTCATTGGTTTTTGTGGCAGGAAAAGATAATTTTATCAGGGAATCTTCTCTGCGATGAGGTCAGACGTCATATCTGAGTTGTCTATACAGTGTTGTTTTTTTTAATACATATATATATATATATATATATATATATATATATATATATATATATATATATATATATATATTTATATCCTGCAAGATTTTCCACAAGTTTCATGTCACAGGGATTTGTCTTTTTGAGACGCTCTTTACAAAATGTCATGTGCAGTTACAATGTTCAAATCTTCTTCTGATGCCGTGTGACGTGCCTCTAAAGGTCATGCGTATGTGCAGCAGATTGTCACGTCGAAAAAGGCCCGTGTGACGTTAAGTAAAGACGGATGAATGGCAGGAGCAAATGGAGCAAAACGACAGGACACTTGATGCATATTCGTTCTAATATACGTCCCCTCACTAGGGCTCTCAAGGTCACCGCGATGAAAAAGCAGAAAACCATCATCTTGAAGTCCCACTTTTTTTTCCCCTCTCCTTGACTACCACCATCCTCCCTCCTCATCTCTTTGTTTTTTTCGCCCCCTCTTTCTCTTTCTGTCTCTTTCACTCTCCTTTCCCTGTGTCGTCTCCCTGATCGGGCGGCAGACAGCGTGTAAGTGCTCTAACCCAGAGAAGTCTCCAGGAGCTCTTGTGATTGGCTGTGCTCCGTAGCACAGTTCACAATCGATTAAGACACGGTGAGCTCCCGTTAACAGCTTTTCTCTGCTGCTCCTGTGGCTTTGATACTGTCACATAGACTCCAACTTCGCCCTTAACCCCTTCAACCACTGTCCCCTCTCTTTCTCTTTGTCTCTCTCACTTTCTCTCTTTACACTTTTCCTTTCATTTTCAAAGCCCCAAACTCTATTCCCACTTAAAGGCATTTCTTACAACTCTCGCTCCGGGCTTCTGTTACTCTCTCCTTTTTTCTTTTTTTTTTCTTTCTTGGAGTTCTGACTCTTAACTTACTTAGAGCCTCTTCTCCCCTCACTCACCTTGTCCTGTCATCTTAAATTTCAGTCAGTTTTGTGTCCTCGGGGAGAGAGAGTGAGCGAAAGACGGAAAGATAAAAGAGAGAGGTGTTCTTTATGGCAATCATGCAAGAAAGCTGCCGACATAATGGATGGTGTCTTGCATAATATTGGCTACCTTCAGCCTTTGTGCTCAGTCGTGCCTGTTTATCTGCATGCAGGGATGTCGTGGTCGGGGGAATAGCGAAGCTGACCACTCGCGGCCCCTGCAGCCCAGCATCAGCAGAAATTATGTTCATATTGGATGATTTCACACCTCATGATGTATGTTCAGTGCACATTTGCAGCACCGGTGCAGGGAGTTTATGATGCAAGGCTGTAAAATAAGGATATAGCGGGAGTGTGTGGACGGATGAGAGTGTCAGTAAGTTTTTCACTCAACATACTCCATGATTTTTTGAGCGAAATCAACGTGCCCATCGGCCCCAGTGTGGAGGTCATTATTCATCATTTGTATTTTATCATGAAATAATGTAATCATTCTGGTCACAGCACATATGACCCTGAATTCACCAAAGCTGGGACACTGTGTAGAACATCACTTAAATAGCATGTGATCATTTGCATCTTCCCTTTTGACTTATACATAATTGAAACAGGCAACAGGCTGCGTTTCAACCAGTGGATATTATTGACGGGAAGTCTCAAGCTGTGTTTGTGGCAACTAGAACAGGTATTTTGAGCCAAAATGTGATTTCTTTTTTTCTTCTAACCCCTAAGGAAGTGCATGAGCACAGTGTTGTCACAGCATGAAACAGAAAATCACAGTAAACCTAAGCAAGCATAAAATTGCAAGATAAAGAAATATACATTTATTCTGGCGATTGGGTTGTTTGGTTGGTTGGTTGTCTTACATCCATGGCATATAGAAGATTTTAACTCCCAAAAAGAAATATTTGTTTTAAAGATTTCTCTTCAAGTAAACCTAAAACCAACTGTACAGTATCCATCCATCCATTGTCTGTAACTGCTTTATCCCTTTTATGGGGTCGCGGGGTTTTTTGCTGGTGCCAATCCCAGCTGTCTCTGGGCGAGAGCAGGGTACTCCCTGGACAAGCTGCCAGCTCATCACAAAGGCCACCATGCAAGATGCCAACCACACATCAGGAGCAATTTGGGGTTCAGTATCTTGCTCAAGGACACTTTGACATGCAGCTCAGCTCAGCTCAGCCCGGAGCTGGGATTCGAACTAGCCGACTTGCTCCACCCGCTGAGCTACAGCCGCCCCCAAGTGTACAGTATGTAGAAACAAACTATATGGTCAAAAATATGTGGACACCATTGTCTGCATACGCATGTGTACTTCTGGTCTTCTGCTGTGTTTTCATGGTTTGGGGCCGTCAGTTTCAAGTAAGGGACATATTCATATGGCAGGATACAATTTTTAGCCAATGTGATACCTCCATACGCTTCATGGCAACAATCTGGGGAAGGCGGAGTTTGGTGTCATGACAGCTCCCCAACACCAATCAGCACCTTTGGGATCAGTTGGAGTTAGACAGTTTTCATCACCCAACATAAAGCATACATCACTCAGCCCCAATAATCATGTAGAACTTCTTCCCATAGGATGAAAGGCAGTTATTGTAGCATATGGGTGTTAATATTCAGTTGTCATACTTTCGGCCGTGTGGAGCATGCTGAGATTACAGATTGTGCCGACTGAATCTCTCAGGGCCCTGACTGTTGGTGAGTGCTGGGGCGGTTAGTGAGCGCCTAGTCTTCGCGGTGTGTCCCACACTGTTGGCACAAGTCGTCCCTTGTTGGCCCTTGTCAAGGCTTTTCAGCAGATGTAGTGTGCTGAATCGGCAGCGGAGCCCGCCGGTAAGAGAAATCACTCTGTTTGGCTGTTCAGTGAAAGAAAAAGCCTCTTAAGCCCGTCACTGTAGTATCCATCACTTCCCTCATTTAGCGCAGTTTCTCTTTATTTGTCGCCTACGCCTCTTCACCAGTGCCATTTGCAACGTTTTATCAGACATTATCTTGATTAGAAGCAGGTAAGTCAGCAAGACTGGCGAGATTGGTCGTCTTTGCGGTGTGTTCAAATGCAGTTTTCTGGCTGAGACACAGCAGATGTGAGGCCACTTGTTCTTCAGGTTTTTCTAATGACATGTTTTCTTACACATGGTCTAAACACTCCTCTACTGAATGCTCTAATCGATATAGTAATCCATAAACAATTTAAAATATTATTCGTGTTTGTTTGTTGTAGTGTCTCTTGTATAGTTGATATTAATACATGCGTGAGAATGGAGGCATCAGTAAGGAGAGAGGTCCAATTGAGACTGCCCACGCTTCCACGTCTTTATGTTTGCATTTATTCACGTATAGACCTGTGTGTGTATGTTTGGTGTGTTTGTGTGTGTGTGCGTGTGTGTGTCAGGGGTCTAATCTTTGGGCAGGACCGTATCTACGATTTAAAATGTGCTGAGGTCAGAAGGCAAAATGCCAGGTCAGGGGTGAAGTAGAGTTCACATTGGATTTTAATGTTGTTTTTCAATGTGGAGTTCAGCACGTATATACAACGCAGCTATGTATAGAAACAAGACATTTGTGAAAGAATTGACCGCTCTCAGGAGCTCAGTGAATTCCAGCGTGGAACTGTCATAGGATGCCACTTGTGCAACAAATCCAGTCGTGAAATTTCCTCGCTCCTAAATATTCCACAGTCAACTGTCAGCTCTATTATAACAAAATGGAAGCGTTTGGGAACAACAGCAACTCAGCCACGAAGTGGTAGGCCACGTAAAGTGACGGAGAGGGGTCAGCGGATGCTGAAGCGCATAGTGCAAAGAGGTCGCCGACTTTCTGCACAGTCAATTGCTAGAGAGCTACAAACTTCATGTGACCTTCAGATTAGCCCAAGTACAGTACGCAGAGAGCTTCATGGAATGGGTTTCCATGGCCGAGCAGCTGCAGCCAAGCCACACATCACCAAGTGCAATGCAAGGCGTCGGATGCAATGGTGTAAAGCACGCCGTCACTGGCCTCTAGAGCAGTGGAGACGCGTTCTCTGGAGTGATGAATCACGCTTTTCCATCTGGCAATCTGATGGACGAGTCTGGGTTTGGAGGTTGCCAGGAGAACGGTACATTTCAGATTGCATTGTGCCAACTGTGAAATTTGGTGGAGGAGGAATTATGGTATGGGGTTGTTTTTCAGGAGCTGGGCTTGGCCCCTTAGTTCCAGTGAAAGGAACATTGAATGCTTCAGGATACCAAAACATTTTGGACAATTCCATGCTCCCAACCTTGTGGGAACAGTTTGGAGCGGGCCCCTTCCTCTTCCAACATGACTGTGCACCAGTGCACAAAGCAAGGTCCATAAAGACGTGGATGACAGAGTCTGGTGTGGATGAACTTGACTGGCCTGCACAGAGTCCTGACCTGAACCCGATAGAACACCTTTGGGATGAATTAGAGCGGAGACTGAGAGCCAGGCCTTCTCGACCAACATCAGTGTGTGACCTCACCAATGCGCTTTTGGAAGAATGGTCAAAAATTCCTATAAACACTCTCCTCAACCTTGTGGACAGTCTTGTTCCGCTTAAAGGTGGGAAAATATGAAATTCACTTAACATACAAATTTCTTGTTGGTGTGAAAAACAGAGGCGGACATTGATACGAGCATCTCGTTGTGTCGTCAGCGGCAGTTATAGCCTTGTGTTTGGGTGCGAATGCATTTGACAACAAGATGAATATGACAAAATGACTGCCTTTGCTTTCTTTTTCAATTAAATCATTACTGTGCTGCAGCCTGTGTGTTCTGCTATGTCATCTCCGCCTCCTCGGGGATGAAAGAGGGGAAAAAAATAAACTGCGTGTTTATGTACGAAATGCAATTCATACAAAAGTGCGACCAAAATGTGAATTTCCAGCTTTTTGTGAGGCTGATCGTGTAGCAGCCGGCGATAGAAGACAGCAACCGCCCGAAGAAAATTATGTGGGGTTTTTTTTTTCCCTCCATGGTTTTTATTGTCAAAAGGCACTGAACCATTCTCTCAGAAACACAAAAGATGTGCAGTGAGAGAGGCCAATGGCTCGATCTGCCCAGACAGTCTTCTTTTCTTCTCCCTTTTTTCTATTTTCTCTATTGTGGCTCGCAGAAAAAGCTTTAAGTGGCATTTAACTCTTCTACGTGCTGCAGAAATGGCCTACAGCAGCTAAACTCTGCTATTTTCTCTGCATGTATATGCCGTACCTCTGTGACAGATACATTTCTGTTCTCTTTGATTCAGAGCGATTTTGTTCTTTGAGATTCTTTCTTCATCCTGGACCCACATTTTTCGTGACAAGACTCCACTCGCTGTTCACCAGCCAGCTTTTCTCTCGAGGTTTTGAGCAAATCTTGTGTCCTTCTTCAGTATTTCTACCTGGCTTAGATGTCCCTGATCAGTGTGTCATAAATGTACGGAGGTTCGAAAGTGCCACAATCTAAAAAAATAAAATAAATAAAACGCTCAGTGTGTGATATAAACACTTCCATTTTAATTTGTGTCTGTATGTATTTACATTTGCTTTAATTCCCATTTTTATTTACTTTCTCATTTCCCATTTGATTTTTCAGAGGGAGGAACAGCCTTGGGAGTCTTTCTGTCTTCATTTATTTAGATTTTGTCAGTTTGCATCCTCCATATAGGTGCTTGTGTATGGGCTGGGATAGTACCAGCCTAGGGTTCATGTTATGGAGTTATTATAACTAAGGTTCAGGAACTGGACCACGCCAATCCACTCACTGACCTGCCACCCAGGTCCAGCCAATCAGAGCACCTGTATCATCAACCTAACCACTTGCGTCTCATCAATCTAACCACCTGCGCCCAATCAACTCAATCACCTCCGCCTGATCCCATCACCTGCGAAGCCTACATAGGAAACCAAACCATCTCTCTCCTGTTCGTCTCTGCTAACCCCCCCACCCAGGCCCTCTCTTCCTCCACTATCCTTCCTCACAGGACCACCTGCAGCACAGCCTTCGATATCACCATTCCATGGCAAAAAGATACGTACCCCCACTCCAGTATCGACCACCAAGGTCCCCCTAACCCTAACCCTTAAGACATGCAGAACAACCACAGAGCCAATACTGCACTAAATATGAAAGTATATAGTCATACTTTATATCGAATTAAACAGCAGAAACTGGGCTACAATGTGTAAAAAAACATGTTTATATGACCCAAACACAGCCCAAACACTACTCAAATAAACAACTAAACATCAAACTTCGTGAATCACCCTCACCCTAACCCTAGAAAATGGGGCTTCAAGGGTTAAAGCCCCCTCTTCATCCACTGACCTCGACCCTGTTTCCTCATCCAACCACCCCCGACCCACTCTTGTCTATCCTCTCAAAATCTTCCCAACATTTAAATAAACTATTTCAAACAGTTAAACTTGGCATGGTCTTGTTAGAGAATGGCGTCTTGCAGAAATGACTCAATTAGGGAGAAGGGAAAATGGTGGTCTTTGAAAAAGCGTTGTTGACTGAACAGTTTCAGTAAATTCCGGTGGTGAAGTTACCCATCCTGCAGACTCATCATGCAGACGTGGCTCCGTAACAACGTCATGCGATTTCCTCATCCTGCTGCTGTGACACGGTTTATTCACTTGAATGTAAACACATGTTGCTTTTTGGCCATTTGCTGAACTACTCCCTCCTGTCGGGCTTCGGTGTCAGATGTGAATGTCCTCAACGTTTCTAGAGTTGAAAAGGATTCATTATTCGCAGGATTCAAAATGTGTCCTTCTGTTCAGTTTAAAAATGCAGAGACTATGACATTTCTCTTCTGAGCAAAGCACACTCACGGTGTAGTGCTCTTCAGTGCATCAATAAGCGATCACTTCACTTAATAATGCTGCGATATTACAGCACTGAGATGACATACAAGACTGCTGAGACTTCAGCTCAGTAGTAAGTTACGGTCAATAAAGTGCAAAAGGTAGTCCTATACAAGCACTGTTTATATGGCTCACAGCTCAGCAGCAGCAGCAGGTTCTGTACTTGATGAGACCTGAGCCAACTCTGTGTTGATCAGCAAGATAAAGAAGGTTGTGTGATACGTTCAGAAGTTGAGGAAA
Organism: Acanthopagrus latus; assembly: GCF_904848185.1. Lineage (NCBI taxonomy): Eukaryota > Metazoa > Chordata > Actinopteri > Spariformes > Sparidae > Acanthopagrus > Acanthopagrus latus. The sequence continues at coordinate 14,153,062 of NC_051044.1, forward strand.
TAGCTTCTGAGTGAAGCAGCAGTTCAGTAGATTCAATCACGGATTCTCTATTTAATTCTATTCTATTAAACGTGAAAGGTCAAAGATAATCTCCCAAGATTATTTTACGTTCACAGATTGAAATGCTAGTGGAGACATTTGATGCGCTGCACACTAATGTAGGGATGCATATTCTTTCCTCTTTTCCTCTTTACTCTTTTTACTCCCAGAACCACATTCCTGTGCATTTCCCACTGCTGGTTTCAGGACATTTCAATCATATCACATGTTCTATCGTACTGATGTTCACGTGGTTGCCATTGTCTCTGGGCATTTTTCCCAGCCAGCTGTTATAGTCGCAATTTCTAAGCAAACATGGAAAATATTGACAAGTTTCAAACACGTCAAATATGGCCGACTGGGGGCGCCGTTAGCTCAGTTGGTAGAGCGGGCGTCCCATGTACAGAGGCTTTGTCCTCGCTGCAGCGGACCAGGGTTAGATATCCGACCTGGGGCCCTTTGCTGCGTGTCACTCCCCCTCTCTCTCATCCTGTTTCCTCTCACCTCTTCAGGTATTCTGTCAATAAAGCCATAAAAAAAGTTTAAAAAAAAAAACAGGCTGACAGTGATGCTCCACCTCCCCCAGCGTCTGTTTGTCACAGTGGTCAGTCAGCAGTGATGTGCAATGTCCTGTTACACTTTCACATATGACAACATTGTCATGTTTGGGCTTTCCGTTTCCCGTTTTATTTTCCCCATTAATGCTTGATCTTCCACTTCCTGTCTTTGTCTGTTTTCCTGCCTTTCTTCTGTGTGCACATTTTGTTATTCATTCCTGTGTTTTCCCCTCATTCTTTGTCAGTTTGTCTGTATTTGTCCTCACATCGGTCCTGTTTCTCTCTGCATCTCCCATGTTAATTTTTCCAGTCCTCTCGTGTCCTCTGTCCTCCTCCTCCGTTGCTTCAGGGTTGTTCTCAGCTTTTGTATTACTCACTTGTGCCTGTGTGTGTCTGTGGGTCCATTTTTGTGTAACTGTATCAGATACATTTAGACTTTTTTGACTGCCGTGTAGTGGTGGTAGTTTGGTTCAGCACAAAACATTCTTGGCAAGCTTTCCGCTTGAGGTTAGGTTAAAATATAGTAAAATGCTTTGGGCTGACATAACTTCATTCAGTCACAATACTGAAGTAACTTACACATGTTAACTTACTGACGCAAGATAAGTTAAAAACAAATCACTCCTGACCCTTGGTCACACAGGGGGTGCAAATCATGGTCTCTAGGGAGAAAGTCCCAGGTAGAAGCAATCCAGCTGCCCTCTGCCTCAGACTTTTGTTGTTCTTTATACTGGAGAGGCTTTTTAAGAAGTGACAAACTACAGCCTGCGCTGACCAAGCTGCTTTATTTGACGTACTGAGAGTCAGAACGGGCTGACAGCTGGGCAAACATCACGCTGCTGACGAAAGACCATGTGATACGCTACCAAGCTGAACTTGTGTTGGGATTGTTTTGGCATTGATTCCCTTTTCCATCGCAGCCTGTTTTGATGATGACAGCTGAGTATGTGGTAGTTTCTTGTCTTTAATGTGTGTTTAACTTGTCTCTTTCAGCGTCATGTCACAGTCTTCAAATCAGTTATGTTGTCTTGTGGGTGCCTCTGCCTCATCATGCGTTACACCTTGAATGCACTGTGAAGAAAAGCTGACAGGATTGATGCCACACTCGATGTCATCGCTGCCAAGATTAGAATATTTCCTTCACTCTCCTGCTGCGTCTCCCTCACTCATATTTAACGGAATTGCCACGCGCTTTTTTTTCCCCAAAGGATGCAGACTTGAGAGGATTATGGCACAGCAGAGTGTGTGGAGTGTGACAGGTGATGAAGATCTCCAACACGGAATAACGCAGGACAATCAACCTGTCGCTGTTTGACGTGTGCCCGAAAGCCCTCTGGGTGGTGTAGTTTGTGCTGCTCTCTTCGTTGGTATCACAGCTAACTGCTCTGGATGGCAGGTGCCACATGTACTGGAGGGATGAGGGTGTCGCGCTCGGGGAGCAAGTATGACCTGCAGGGCCGTCGGCTCATCGCGTTTGCTTGGAGATGGATCTTGTTGGGACCCTGCCGGTGTATGGTGTCCCCCGCCTGGCTCCTCTCTCCTCAGAGCTGTAATCACAGCAGACTGCATGTCACAGCGCCCTGCTCTAATTGGCCTGTCACTCTCCGTGCGCGGGCAGGGAGGGGCTGGCCTTTGTGGGGCTGCCATGGCGACTGGGCCATTTAATGAGAACGAGCACGCTGTGACTAATGACATCCCTGAGCCCATCGGATATACTGCAAATGGACAATTTGCTGCATCACTCACACACTTGCACAACAATACACAAACACGGAGGCACACACGCCTCGGCGTGGTCAAACCTCATTGAATTGAAGACAGTTTCCACCATGAATCAATACATGACAAGTGGACCTCAGTATTAACGCGAAGGCTTATCATCCATTCTCATACAGTCTTTAGCGTTAATAGTTGTATCTAATAAAGCCACTGCTAATGTTATGTGGAGATATTAACCACAGCTTAAGATACACATTAAGTATTAGGTGGGTCATTGCTCGCGACACCTTAATGGGAGACATAAGGCATATCATCCATAACGGAATATGGATTTGAAGCGAGGCGTGCTAACAATCGGCCGTGTTCGCAGGAGAGAGAGAGAAGGGGAGACATTTACTCGATCATCTTCCATCTCGTCTTCGCACCATCCTGTTTATTGGTCCATTAGTGACCAAGTGACAGCATGAAACGTGTGGATATATATCAAGTATATCACTTCCTGAGCTGGACGGCAGGCAGCCATATTTTTTGATTTCTCGGAAGGTAACGACGTGCCTGAAACAACATCCCCTCACAGGGTTTAAGGTCATCATGCAGTTGAGTTTACAAGGCTAACGTAATTGAGGGACCAGTATGGAGACAAATATTCATGCCAAGCCAGCTTATTGTCTAGTTGTATTACAGCAGAGGTTTATCAGTGAAGAGTGCACACAACTTTCCTCTTAAAGTCCGTGTAACAGGTAAAAAAAAAAAAGTGCACAGACAGCTACCCTCATTTTCAGTTTTTCCAATGGAAATGTGTCTAAGGAGACATTTTTAAATAAAAACCCTGACAGCATTGTCAGACTCACTGCTAGTAGATAATGCTGTAATAGCTTGCACAGCCAGTGGTTAGCAGGTAGCACACATGCTAGGAGATTAGCTTGCTAGCTACAGTGTTAGCCAGGTTACCACTTATGGACAGGTGGTCCTCACCTTGCAGGCTGTAGCAGTTCAACAGGCAGGTAATTACATCATCACGTGATGCACTGCAGCCCAGAAAGACTTTCTTCCATAAGCTTACAGTGTGAGCGAAAGACTGATCCCCTTTTTCTGAGTGTCACAATCCCAGAAAAATTGTTTGTTTCACTTTCATAACTGGAGCCAGTAAAGGTTCAGTAAAACTTGGAAAAAGTAGAAGAGCCAGACAAATTCAAGTTAGTCGGGCTCTGAACTGAAGGTTAGCCAGTGGAAGTCTCCAGTGCTCATGCTCTATGGGCTGCACAACATGGAAGAACTGCTTATTTTCACACCTGAGAAGTTGAGCTTTGTTGGCTTCCAGACACCACTGAGCAGCCTTCATAGGAATGAATGGGGCTCCACTTCCAACTGTGTCTGGATTTAATATAACGTCCTTGCTTCCTTTTCTCTAGCAGCTCAGTGGCTAACATTGCTAACATTAACTAGCTTAGAGTACAGCTGGGTTTGAGTAGGAGATTCATTTTGTAATTTGTGTTTTTCTGGATGAAAAAAAAAATATGTCATTTGTATTTAATTGCACAAGAGCTTGTATTTGTATGTTTGAAATACAGTTCTTCACATGTGTTATATGACATGTCACCTCTTAAATATGATAAATTTTTATACCCAGGTTTAAACTGTGAAAATGAAACTGCACAACAGTGAGCCTAAGCACAAATCATAAGGGCTTAAAGAGAAACTGGATGCTGTCCAGTGTTACAAATGAACCCCATATCAGTTATTTTTAACAGCATGAGCTACAGGTGTAATACAGCTCAAAAAAACAAAACAAAAAAAAAACAAAACACAGCTATAAACACCTGCATAGCATTAAAATTAGCAACATGCAAATATTTTCCTTGGGAATTGATGGAAACCAAAAATGGAGCTGGAGTGGGGTGAATATTTGCCTTACATTCATGTGATTTCCATGTTTAAGTTATTGCATCTTGTTTACTGCGAGCAACATGGAGTCCCTTGGGTGATGAAAGTTGGGGGTGCTGTGGAGAACATAAACTTCAGACAGGACTTTGTATGTCAAACCACTGGTAATGTCTCAGCTGGTCTGCTATGACAGGAGGTGAAATACGCTACATTGGTCTGAGCATCCAAATGGGGGATGTAAGGAAAGCGACACGTCTGTTATCTCGGCTGGACTCATTACCATTAATTAGCGCCTTGGTGAGGCACTGTACCGAGAGTTCAACATGCTTGCAAAATCAAAACATGAATCAAAATGCCAGGGAAAATCTGGCCCTCGTTGCAATTCCCCTATTAATAAGCGTCGATAATGTTTTGCTAAACTCTAATCTCATCTGTGAATATTAATAAGGGCTCTGAGGGATCTCAGCCGAGTGACGGGGGAGCGCTGGTGGTGCAGGTCTAAAAAAAAAAAAGAATGGCCAAACCATCGAGACAGATTGTTAAAGCACTCAGCTCTCACTTTGGCTGTCTTTGTTTCCCTCAGTGGCTCTTCAATGTGAAAGCAGTATGTGGCTGTGTTTCAGTAACAGCAGAGAGTTTTTTGTCAACAAACCGCCATTTGGCATGCAACACCTACAACACACACACACATGACTGAACACAATAAGATGGCATGCATTGCAGATTGGAGAGTGTTCCCTCTCTGCACAGAGAAGCCTTGTTTTCTTCTTGCACGTTCGAGTGTCCCAGGATGATTAGGAGTGATATCTCTGAAGGGCATCAGGAATGTTTACAGCCCATGTAGCCTTTGAGAATCGATAATGACATGAAGACCCTGGGCAGGTTAATGGTGTGTGAAGGGACTGTTATGTATAAAACCCAGATTGTTGCTTGTAGAAATGGTGCATGCATCACATCGGTGTAGTGAAGTCTGACTGCTGTGGCTGATCCGAGCCCGGCCCGTGACCCTTGCCGGGATGCACGTCAAATAAGCAGAATCAATCACGGGGACAGTGTTCGGCCATTACCGACCAAATGAGATGACCGACGCAGTCAGCCCTGTGGGTGTGCCTTGATTTAACAACGTATTAAAAAAAAACACTGATGACAACGGCGGATGAGTCGTGGATGTGTTCTGAAACCTCCCGGGTTAAGTAATCATAACGATAAACCATAATGGAAAAAGGGTAAAAGCACCCTGAGATCAGCACCGAGGGGCAATTGTAGCCTGCTTTTTGTGGCTAACTAAGTATGGTTTGGTTTCTGGCGGGGGCATCCCTGGCTGATGGGACATGCAACCCCTTGGAGGTGAAATTTATTGGTATGGATTTTGTGCTGCTACTGGTGCATTGAATCAGTGTGACCAAGCAGGCGGGCAGAGGGAAATGGGGCTGTTCTCAGAGTGAATTATACGCAGTCACACACTCAATTTACCCCTGCAAACCTAGTTAGGGAGGGTGCACACATGGAGGCATCGCACACATGCTGCACGGTGCCATGTATGAACGCTGACACGCGTGCGTCCGCAAACACGTCCGCGCCACATTAGTTAACAGGATTAAAGGACATTAAAATCAAGACGAAAAAATTCAATCCAATTCCTCATTTGTGCAATAAATTGAATACATTTCCGGCAGTGACGTGAAATGTTTCACTACTCGGAAACATAAAATGCAAGATAAACACGAGCCTCGTCGAATGAATCCAACCATTACTGATTAAAATATAGGTATCAGCTAGCTCGTGTCATTAATTTCCAGTAAGAACAAATACTCCTCATGCATATTAAACCTCAACTCTACGCCAGCCCGCCATATAATTGACCGTGTTACAGCCGGCAGCCTCGCAGACAGACAGTGGAGAACTGGGTTGCCAGGCTGTTGTGTTTGATCTGGATGACTGTGTTGAAACCTCTTAATGCCAGTTTATATAAAATATTCATCTTCATTTCGCAGGCCATGAATCATCAAGGTGTTTCTGGCCCTCCGCCCCCTGCTCCTGTCCTGTGGCGGAGCAGACAGCTGTTTGAAATTAGACACCAGATTGTGTTACTTAAACCGCTCGCAGGAGTGATGCTGATCGCTCCCTAACCCAGCGAGCAATCTGTTAGCGTGCTGAATCGTGGGAATGTGATCATGAGTGTGCTCTTGTAGTATTTAAAGCCTGGCCCGCCTCCCAAACTTGCTCGCTAAGATACATACGCCACTACATAAATATAAGAATATAGAAGAGAATATAGAGAATATAAACACACTTACTAATTCATCTTGCATTTTATACACATCCTATGGAAGGAAATTCTGACTTTTTTTTTTTTTTTTAAACAAAATGATTGGTTTTACTGCTTCATCTGTCCATTATCGAGCATCTTTAATCTTCTGCCGTGCCGGTGGCTCTGTGAGGCCATGCTCAGGCACAGCCGTGCTCGGAGCTGAACACTGTCGTCAGCATGCTCACATGCTCACAGTGTCAGTGTTAACACGCTGGCGTGCAGCAGGTATAATGCTCACCACGTGGGCCATCTTAATCTGCTGCGTTAACATGATGCTATTTGCTGATTAGCAGAACAAACAAAGTACAGCTGAAGCTCTGATGACGGAGCAAACAGGCAGTTAAAACTAATTTTAATCGTAATCCATCCAACAATTGTTTCAATAGATTTAACTTAAAAAAGACAATATTACTCTGAAGGTGATGCCAGAGGAAGCATGGAGGACTCAACAATCCATCACGGTTAAAAACAGTGTGACAGCAGCCCAAAAAGTAATGAATGCCCAGAGGATGATTTGCTAGAGGAGTTTGTAGATAGGTCCCACATTGTGTTTTAATTATTTTCTTTAGGTTTCATGCTTTTTACATTGAGTGTCTACGAGGAAACGTTTACAATATTTTAATGTTTAAAGACACATTAATTGCTCATACCGTCTTGCTGTAGCCCTCTATTCACCCTCTGTTTGAACAGTTTTGTTATTTTTCCACTGCATCTGCCCGCCTGGCTTTACTCAGTTTGACTCGGGGCAACAGCCTGCTGCGGCTGGTCTTTTGCGTTTCCACCACGACTGGGCTATGTGCTTGTCCCAGTCCTTGCAGCGCTATCAAAGAATCACTGCTAACAAAGTGGCTCAGTGAATTCAGTAACAAACACGTATCCTTGTAGTATTCAGAGGACTTAACCATTTAGGCATTAAAATATGGCTAACTATAGCGCCTTGACCCGTCTGGTGGTGATATTCATTAGATCTATATGTGTAGATGTCTTGTTCAGATCTTGTTTCACTAAACAATGCAAGTCAGCCTCACTGTTAGTACATTGTTAGTGAATGCTAATACATCTTTAATGCGGCAGTTGCAACACAGCTAGTACATTTAATAACCTTTATAAATGCAGTTAATTAGCCACAAGTTTCTGTCATAAACTGGATCTGCCTCTGAATTTCTCCTATTGACAGTTCGGGTTAGTTTATTTTTTTAATTGCCCATCTTATCTCTGGTAAGCTATTTTTCTTGTCATTTTTCTATTTCACTTGTGTTGTATTGATTCTCATTCTAATCATGTTTTTCACTGTGGTTATTACCTCAGGAGATTCAGCCCCTCATCTGATTGTTTGTAGCAGATGATATTATAAAAGACGTATTGCTGATTTAGTTGCATGTCGTAGATTTGATACCTGAAGGTTCATGTTGTCTCCGTGATATACTCAGTGCAGTCAGTGAAAGTTTTAAACCATTCCTAAAGCCATTATTTATAACTAAAAAATTGTTTATTCAGGATCACTTAAGTTGTGGCTGTTTCCAAAATGTTTCCTGTGCTGTGTCTCAGGGGAGGTTCATTCATCTACTTTTGAATTTGAACAAATTACCTCTGACGACTGAAGACTTGTTACTCATTCCATCAATAGTAACTTTGACGATGGCTTTAGCAATAGTCAATACTGTGCAATTACAGTCAGGATATGATGCCAAGTGATAATCCACCCGTGGCTGTCTTTGTGAAAATCAATCAGATCACTGAAGCCCAGAGACAATAGTTGTGAGATGACTAGTGAATTCTGTGGTCTACCCAGGACGAGCCGGTGTTTGATAGATGGTCGTATCCTCTGAAGCGGGCAGGGAACAGATTGTGATTAATTCTCTAACAGAGCGATTTGCAGGAAGTAGTAAAAAAAAAAAAAAAAAAAAAAATTGCTGCAGTTATTTCCCCCTTTTTTTTCCTCCTGTTAATGGTGTGTGTGTGTGTGTGTGTGTGTGTGTGTGTGTGTGTGTGTGTGTGTGTGTGTGTGTGTGTGTGTGTGTGTGTGTGTGTGTGTGTGTGTGTGTGTGTGTGTGTGCGCGCGTGCGACCACAGTATGCGCCTTAATGCATCTTTTCATTTTCTGCACACTGAGCCGAGCGGTTGTAATGCAAATCACAAAGCCACTCACTCAGTCGGTCCGGCCTCCTTATCATTTTTAGTGATCCTCTCATAATGACGTTTAAGAAGAAAATGAATAAGTGTCCCACACTGACAGCCAGTTTGGAGAGCATTTATTCAAACACAGATGAAAGGGATCGAAATGACACACGAGCTAATCAAAACTGGATATTAAGTATTGAATTCGAGCAGGCCTCTCTCTCAACAGTCAATTCTTATGAAGCTCTTTAATGTTTGGATACATGAATCAAACTCGTATTAACCTCCAGCCCCCCCCGTTTCTCTCCCGCCAGTGTTCACTGCTCACTCTGATTGTCACAGAGCCTGCAACTGTGTCTTTACGTCTAAATGTGCGTGTAAAACAGACAGCATTTTAGTATTGGTAAATGTGGCTTGTTTATCCCTCAAAAGAAACCATTAGTCAAACAAACAAAGAGCGGTATGTGAGCAGACGTTACTGGCAGAAGCATTAAAATCCACTGCAACTCTCTGCCAGGTTAGTAATTGCTCTTTTTATGGTGGTAATTATTTCCTCTAAGGTGCGCACTGTTGCACACTGCAATTATACATGTGCTGCTATCTCTCTGTGGAAGGGGATGTGGGTGGAGAGATGTGGGAAGTATTCTGAATTTTTTTTTTACATTTCACTAGCGTGTGTGTGTGTGTGTGTGTTTGTGTGTGTGTGTGTGGGAGTGAGGGTGTGTGTGTGTGGATGAGTAGGATGTGCAGTCAGAGAGAAAAGAAAAAATTGAAGCTGCTGAGATGTGAATTGATGCACACTTTCTAGCAAGACAACAAAACAACAGAATATCAAACGGTGGAGTGATGTGGCTCCATTTTCTTTTTCTGATTTTTTTTTGTGTGTATTCTTGCCTTCAGTGAAGTTGTCGCTTCAGCAGCACAGCCCCCGCTGAATGGCATCGTACAGAGGATGCCAGCACGTAAGCATGATAAGGGCCAATAACCTACGATCCATATTCCTGTTTCCTTTTTCTCTCTGCGTCTCTTCTCTGAGTTGTTGTTGTTTTTTTGTTTTGTTTTTTTCTTCTCTCTGTTTGTTCCAGACAGTGCGACCTGCAAGACCAGGCTGGAAGACGCCATTATGCAAACACCTCTCACAGATAAGGTCTCCCCTGGAAAGCGGTACAGACAGCGTTTGCTGATGTTTCTCAGACAGTGTGAGGACACGGGAGGCTCTGAGCGGCGAGAACAGAGGGCAGAAATTCATATGGATGATTCTGCTAAAATGCAGCCGCCGCTGCCGCCGCTGCTGATCTAAGGAGAAGAACTCACATTTGCATATTATTCATTGAAATGATTATCTGCACCTTAGTGCCTGTGAGTGAAAGGTACAAGTATCCAGGCATGTTTGTGTGACAGCATTTATGTATCAATAAATGGACACAGAGACCCTGCACTGTGGAGTTCAAGTGAAAAGTGATATAATGGTCTTGCATACCACATTTTTCTAGTCTGCTGACCACTCAAAAGGGATTCACAACACTTGCATTCACCTATTCGCGTAACTATTCAGGCAATAATGGTTGAGGCTGCAATGCAAGGTGTCTTCCTGCTCATCGGGAGCAGTTTGGGGTTCAGCTGCCTGAGGATGCTTCTAAGGTCAGCTGGGTTATCCAGGGAGTCGAACCACTGACCCTCCGATTAGTAGATGACCTGCTCCACCTCCTGAGCCTTATTGTGGATTAAGAGTCATGTCAAGGACACCACTTTGAAAGACTCAGCAGGCCAAGATTTCAAAATAAAGCGGACAAGAAATAGCAACCGTTCTTTTCTGCTCATGATGGACGTAAATTCAACTCAAGTGAAGCACACGACTTTGGTTAAGAGGTTACTCAACTCATTCAGTACTTTCTCATTTATTCACATTTATCAAAAATACACACCACACACACACACACACACACACAGTATGTCAGCCAGTAAGTGAAAATAAATCGCAGTAAAGAACTGCCAATGATGCAGTATGTTCAACCCAATCACCATGATAAATGCTGGCATTGCTGTAAATCACAAATATGTTTCATTTTTGACAACGCTGTGCTTACAATTGGTTCAGTTCAGGCAGAAAAAAAACACTGGTTAAGTTTATGAAAGATCATGTTATGAATTAAAATACCGTCTTTGGTTACCACAAACATGGCTGGAGATGTCCCAACTTCCAATCAAATATACAGAAGTCAACCAAAATGTCCCGAGGTCTCCTTTAGAATATCCAGTGGTTTCACACTCAAATGAATTGCGATCTTCGACTTGCGACTGATTTGATGAACAAACAAACTTAAACCTAAAGGACAACACAGCTTCATAATGCTTTACTTTGCTTATATGTGGCGGACCCTGCCACCTTTCTAGCTTCAAACAGTGTTCTGGGACCTTATTTTCCTCTGAGAAGAGCTTGTTTATTCAGATTATGCGTTTAATTTACAACCTCATTAATATTGTGAATATTAAAATTCTTCAGTTCAAAACTACATAATGCCCCTTTAATAAATCATCTGGCTATGAAAATACTCCAAGTAACAAAATAATTACTCAGTTTCTTTACCATCAGTGTACGAAACATCACTATCAACCTCAGCCTGATCCTGGCAGCAACAGTCAGAGCCAATAGAGCGTCTTATCAAACACTCAGTGGTCGGATAGGAGGAGATGTGATAATCGTCCCTTCCTTTATCTGGTACGCTATCATAACCTAATTCTGAGGGATAACATCTCCTGGGGAAACTCTTTCTGTCGTCACACTGCTCTACATTTCCATTCAGCTCAACCGGAAGCTATATTTATCCAATCCCCCCCGCCCCCCTTTGCATTTGGAGGATTTGTAATCATCATTCAACCTGAGATTTACTGAGCAGCTGCCAATTAACCTGACTCCCCTCTCTCTTTGACCTCATCAGCATGCCATTAAACTCACACGGTCACCAGGGCCCTGTGCTGTATCACAAACCTGTGCAGACAGACAAGAGGCTGAAGGTGTGAAGGTAAATTTGTGCCAAAACTGCCATTGTATGTGAAGTCGAATGTTGGTTTTAAGAGTTTTTCATTGTGTGTGTATGTGTGTGTGGGTGTGTCAGTGCAATTGAGTTGAGCGAGGTCTCAAGGTAATTCAGCCTTCACTTCAGTTTATTCTACAGTGTATCTAAATTCTGTCCAACCCCTGTCCACCTCTCACCAGCGACCTCTGATGTGTTGAATCTCATTATTCTGTGTGTGTGTGTGTGTGTGTGCGTGTACCTCCACGTATGCGTGCGTGCGTGCTGCTTGTGTGTCCATGGATTGTAATGCATTAGCTCGCTCCTCCCAGCGGAGTGCCAGTCTAAACTAAGCAGCGTGATGATGATGCTCTCTGTGAGCTGACACAACTCATTTGGCCAGGAGGAGCTGATCTACACCAGCGCTGCTCATTTACAGTAGGGGAGGGAGGAGGAGAGAGGTGGGGGAGGTGGAAGGATGGGAGGGAGAGGTGGTGTGTGTGTGTGTGTGGGGGGGGTGTATGTCTGTATCCACCTCACCCTCTTGTCCTTGTCTGGGTATGAACAGGACTGGTGTGGAGAGAGAGAGGACACAAGTCGAGCATCATCTGTTGAACGGCTCGTGGTGGACCTGGAGAATATTTTCATGCTTGTGATCAGGTGGGTAGACTCCCTTAAAGTATAAGTTCCCCCACAATTGCCATTCAGTCGTTATCTACCTAGCTGAGTCCAAAAAACATTGATGGAGCTTCACAGCAAAACAGCATCACAGAATTCTCCTAAACAACTGAAGTAGATGGCGAGTAGTTTAAAAACATAAAACTGTTCCATACAGTTTGTCTGAAGCACGAGTTCGACCATTCGAGTGTGAAAATATTGTCCTTTCAAATCCATCTTGGTCCTCGGGGCTCAAGTCCAAAGAAATCTTCAATTTACTGAGTGAGATGTGCAAATATTTCAGCGCCGTTTTCACCTGCTGCTGGTGTCTGACTCTTTGTAGCTTCTCTCCAGCCGCACGCCTCCTCCTGCCTGCCGTGTCTTGTCGTCCCTGAAGTCAAAGCAGATGTAGATCACCTCTGTGCTCCATCTACCTCCTCAGTTGTTCTCAAAGTCTGTGTTTAGTCCCAGTTCGGTGTCCAGCCGTATTCACTCTCACGTCAGTCGGCCAAATTCAGTTGAGCTGGGCCCTGTCGCCATAGTGACTTCACATAGTGGCTCCACGGCTAACTGAGCCATGAGCTAATTAGCTAACAGTAGCTAGCTAAAGCCAAGCATAGGAAGCAAAGAGCAGCAATTGTTGCTTACTAAAATGCTGCCCCCTGGGTTTTTGTAGCTACCTGTTGATTCTGGCCATACACTACAAACTACACCTTTAAGCTAAATTATTTATTATGGAGGTCATAATTAAAGGGGATGTTGTGTTGGACTAGCATATATCGAGAGGTGTTTTGTAATTTTTCATCCCTTCCGTGTACATAGATGAGGAGGGTGGAATATTCTAAACACATCTGAATGTAGCTCCATTCAACAGCGCCATTAACTGTGACCTCGGTGCTAAAACATCTAATTTATAGAGTACCTCTGTGTCAGGGTTCACCACAACTGAATATCAGAGGCCTCGTAAAAGAAGCAGAGCTGCTGTGGATGACATTAGACTCTACAGGTGCTCAAAATAAAGTGGGCTCTGAGCGTAAATCTATTCATCAATCGACACAAATAAACCGCCTCTGTGCCTCATTAAATATATATTGCCCCTGCGACAAATACCACGTCTGGCTTTTAATACCTTTTTTATTGTCACACCCCAGCTCCATGAATACTCGCCAAGTTTGTTTTACTTTTTTCTCTTAGTTAGTCAGCGAAAAGTTTACGTCCCCTTCACCCCAGCCCACTGAAAACAAAACCCTCCAAGAGGGATGATAAGAAGGTTTTAATATGATGACCCCTGTGGTGTTGTCTTATAGCCGAGTCTCTGTCCTGTCGTGCAAAAACCAGAGGTGTGTCTGTTTTATCAGAGTGCTGACGTTACTTTGACTCCTGCAGTAGACTCTCACTCTCTCTGGCTTCTGGCCCTCTCCACCTTCTGGCTTGGTAACTGTATCCAAAGTTTGTCCTTTTTACATCTGACAACACATTCTTCACTCATGCACATGTAAATACTAATCTGACAGTCTAATTTGGCTTGATTTGGTCAGTAAAGCATTCTTTAAACGTTAACCATCGTGTCAAAGTCATCAGTCAGAATTCTCTCATTCTAGAGGCTTAAATGAGAATAATTTCTGGTCTCTTCCCTCCTCTACAACTGTAGTCGGAATTTGTTCGAGTTGTGTACAAAACAAGACAGTCAAGAATGTCATCTTCGCCAGGCTTTGGAAAACACTGGCTGACATTTTGCACCATTTTTCGACCCAATAACAGTTTTATTCATCTAGAAAATAAGAAACAGATTAAGTGACGATGAAATAACTGTTAGTTGCAGCCCTAGCTTTGGGACCGTATAGACAAAGGAATATGATGGATCGTTATATTTCAATTCTATATAAATTTTAACTATGTAGTTTTGTAAAGAAGACAAAGAGTTTAAGAGTAGCACAAAGAAAAATATGTATAACAAATGAAACTACTTTATTCTGATTCATGAGGCTGTTTTGTATTGTTGTCCGACACTAATAATGTACTTAATGTGTGTTTGTGATGTTGCATTCTAGCCTGAAAATGTTGTGATCATGTCGTTGGGTTATTTTAATTGTGCTTCGAAGTGGAGAGTACTGTGCATGAGATATTGTTGGACCCGATGTTGTTATTTAATCAGGCATCATGTTATTTCATGTACTTGTGTTGTGATATTGAAGATAATAAACTAACGGACTTCCTAACTGGCCGTTCGATGTGAATAAATGCTTGGCTCCTGTGTATCACTGAAGCTATTGTTCAGCTGATAAGTTGCCAAGATTATCGCTGGCACCACTATAGGCTGACTGTTTATTTGCGTAATGAGTCAAATTAAACATCCAGCCAAGCGAACCACATCTTAATGAGGCGGTATCGTTTAGGAATCAAGATCAGTGGCCCCGACACCATGTTACACCATCTCTGCCTCCCCTTCCTTCCTCGTCGTTACAAGAAACATAAAAACAGAGATGCCGAGAAACATAGCTGGATGCAGCTCAAACGGGAAAAAGGCTTCCCATTAGAGCTGGTTAGATAAAATCTAGTTGGAAATCTTATTACTAAAGGAGTCTGGAAGTTTCATCTGCCCAGGGCAGTCACCACACAACACAGCTCAGGACGCCAAGGCATGTTTGACTGAATTTGACTATTTCAGTCTTGTCTAGGAGGTCAAGAAAGTGCAGCAGATAGATGGAACGATGTGTTAGTGATGCTTTATTACACAGGTCTGTAAATTCCTGTCCTCGGACGTTTCTTGGAAGGAACTGTATTCTGTTATGGCGCTATAACTACAGATTATAGATAGATTAAGCTACTTTAACTTCTCTCTTTTAAACAGAACGCAGCCGGACAGCTGAATGTGCAAAAGTCTGAAATGTGTCTCCAGGGAAGCATAAAATTCAAAGGACCTTAATTAAAATTATTTCTCTCATACTGTCTGTTTCTACAGCACTTCACCCTCTGTCTGAGTCCACTGTCTAGGTGTATGTCTCTTCAATAAAAAGTCCAGTCTGCTGTGATTGGTCAGCTCTCGCATGCCTGAGCAGGCATCACCCACCTCTTTTAAAATCACTGCAGAGCTGGGTGCGTTTTAAGGAACTGTTTACTCAATACAGCCTGTGTTCTCTGTGGATTCAGTGTTTTGATACTTTTACAGAATTATTATAGCACCTAGACCTGCTTGATAATAAAAAAATATTATTATTAAAATTACTATTATTTTGTTCCTCTGATTCATACTTAATTGTTATTCTAAGGACATCTTCAAGAAATCATTGGGACAGATTATCTCTGTGAAACAAAGTGATGAATTCTCACATGTTCTGTGAAGTTTGTGTCATAAAGAGAGCTCATATTTGATTTCAGTGTCACAAAGTTTTTACCTTTTTATACCTTTTTTGAACCTATATTGTACATATTAGTGGCTACTTGCTAGCAGTGCTGTTCTTTCCTGCCCGCTCTCGGCTGCTTTGTTGCCGCCACCCAGCTGTAGAATTCAAGTCAAGTCTGTTTTATTCATAAAGCCCAAAATCACAAATCGATTTGCCTCAGTGGGCTTGATAAACTGTCCACGGAGTGGCAACCTCTGTCCTCAGACCGTCGATTAGCAGGGAGAAAAATGTTCGTATTTGCAGTGTTTAAAGATTAGTGACAAAATATTGATACAGGGTAGATTATAAAATATATGTGAGGAATGTGGATCCAGGAGGACGACAAAGCAGACCAAGTGGTGTTCAGGAAACAAAACCCCCTCTTCACCATTGTGTCAAAGTCAAAGTCAAAGTCAACTTTATTGTCAATTCTGCAGCATGTACAGGACAAGCAGAGAATCGAAATTTCGTTACTCTCAACCTCTAGTGACTTAACATATAAAAAGAATAAACATGTATAAATATATAGAAAAATAGAAAAGTAAATAGACAACTGTACAATTTGACATTATAAATGACATAAATAGACAAGGCAAGTAACAGTAGTGCAAATGTAAACGTGAATGTAAACAGTAGTGTGACCTGGAGGAGGACAGGCCAGACAAGACAATTAGCAAAAAGAAAAACACAAGAATGAATACAGTTAGTGGTTTTAAAAAAAAAACAAACTTAAACGATAGAGACAAAAAAGTAAAGTTATTACAGTATATCTGCACTCGAATGTGTATTGCACCACCTGAATGCAGACCAAATGGGGATCCACTAAAGAAGCACAGAGAGTAGTCAGAAACACCAAAGGATTCCTTTAAAATGATTCCTTTAAGTAGTCAAAGACGTGTTAGAAAGTGAAAATATTAAAAGTAAAGTCCGGGTGTAAGAAAGAGAATATGAGTGCACCCCAGATCAGATTGTTGTATGTAGCTCTTGTCCATTCATTCATCCGAATGAGTCACAGAACTCCAAAGCAACACAATTACTGAGAACAAGGACTTAGAATGAAATAAATAACCTGTCTGCCTGCTTAACTGAACACCAGATGACAGACAGCACTTTTCGACCACAGAAATGACTCAATAACAATTTCACAATAACAACATTAAATTGTTTTTCTTTTTCACAATTCATATTGAACTGCACGTCTTCATCGCCTGGATTAAATGTTCCCCGATAAACTCCCACTGCAGCCACCTTCACCAAGTCACCGCGCGGCGGCTGCCTCATTGTGTTCATAATTGTAATCCCTTGGACCGATGAAAGGGGCGAACTATGCTGGTTAATTAAAACTGCAATCAAATTTACCCCTTAAACTGGCTGCAAAAAGGGACCTCATTCAATTAAATCATGCATCACTTTCCTTTCAATAACATACAAACAAACAAAGTGAGGGGGATGGAGTCGCAAATCCACACTCGTGATGATTGCCTTCGACAACTGGGAGTTTTTTTTTAATTTGGTAAACAGTGGCTGGGGTGGCGCTTGAGATGCTGTGGGAGAGAGTCCGGGGAGCAAAGGGGGGGATTAAAGACCCTTCCGCTGGCCTTCTATTGGCACTTGTCATGCATGTCTTAATTTGATGCCGTAATTAACTTTTGAATCTCAAGGCGTTTTTTTTTTTGCTTGTTTGTTTTTGTTGCTGCATGTGTACATGGGATTCTTTGCAGATAAACGCCACGCGGAGGCCGATAGGACCGAGTAGCTGACTGCTGCAGAAAGCGTTTCCTGTTTATCTCTTTCCACTACAAGCAAGAGCATGATCCCGGAGCCCTCCGAAGGCCCTAATGTTATACATCCACACTTTGTGCCCGCGAGCGTGCTCATGTGCATTTGTGCAAAAGTAATCATATTGATGGAATACCTTGTGTGTGCAATGTTTCCTTTCATTTAGGGCCTCACTTTGCACAGCAGATGTTGTCCACCTGCTACTTGGTATCTGCCCGCCTGACTGAGAGAATATAAAACAGTCAAGGACCTGCTTGGATGCAGTCAAGGATGTAAGGTATTTTTGTACTTATAAACACACACAAGCATGGCGAACAATGAATGAGCAAACACAGCACCCACATAGAGACACACACACACACACACACACACACACACACACACACACACACACACACACACACACACACACATCTAGACACACTAGCACAGGTAAATCAATTCATGCAGAAATCCACGAGGGGTTTAACGGAACGGAGAGAGGGTGACTTTTTCACGAGGGCCAGCCAATCACGCGATAATTGCTTTGAAATTAAGTACCTTTTGTATTTGAATGCTAATTAACTGATGAAAGAAAATACTCAATGAGTCATTAACGGAAACCTCCGGAAGAAAATGTTGACCGAGTGAGTGCTTAAAAAAAAAAAAAAAAAAGTCCTTTTTTTAGTTTTAAAGCACTGCAGATAGACTGACTCTTCAAATGAGAGCAGGTAATGAATTGCTATTGACCTTGATACACACTCGTTACGGCATAATTAAATCAAACGCTGCCCTGTTGGTTATTTACTGTAGGTGGATGTAGATTCAATTAGCTCAGAATCCCAATTCAATATATTTTACGGTCAAAACTTCCGAAAGTTAGTAATGTATTTAAACACATCTGGCTTGCAATTAATCCACACAGAGAGGTTTTGGCCCTTCAGTGTTAAAAAAAGTACAATATTTAGATGATTCATTTCACATTCTGACCCTGCTGCCCCTCTGCTTCTGAACACTGTCAGGCTTCCCTCTTTTTGCTGCCTTGAGATAAGAGCACATTGTGTTCTGTGCACATCCAGCCTCGCCCACAAGTAATATGCTTTTTTTTTTTTTTTTTTTTTAAATAAAACACTGAATATCATTTGAATATCTTCCGGAGGAAATGATTCTGTAAATGCATGGAAAGGACCCTGTTGAACTGTTGAGATGTGAGCAAGGGCACAGTACAGGGACAACAGCAAGATAAATAGTCCCCGCTCAGTTTCTGCGTCAGTGTGTGTGTGTTACGTCGACATGCACGCATAAAATGTGTCAAAATAGCGTCAGTGGAAAGTTACCACATTTGCTCAAGTGCTGGAGTTAAGTGCAGCTTTTAGGTATTTGTATTTTTGCCCGAATGAAATGTTGCCATGTCATGTTGCTGTTAAATTCAGATTGGCACATGCACTATGACTAGTATTTTCAAGGAGCCTCATGTGATTAAGAAATGACCACACCATGACTGAGTTTTGTGCGACACGGGATAAGTGAGATCTGTATTTTACTTTCTGACATGATCTCCTGGATATGACATCAAGTCTCTGTGTAACATTAACGGTTCAGAAGCAGAGTGTCTGTTCTGTGGCAGTCATATTAATCGTACTGTTCAGTTTGTTGTGCCCACTTTCTGCACTCGTTACAAGCATGAAGACTCATTTGCAGCTCGTTTGGTTCAGCTGACAGATGTGTTGTGGCTCTACTTGTTGCTCCTAACCCTCTCTGTCATCACTTTTAAACATCAATATATAATTAATCTTACAGCACGGCTTTTGACTGCTGTACGAACCAAACCCCAAATCACTGAGGAGCAGATTCAGCCTGGACAAATATTATCACATTAACACTGTTTTTAGTGGAAAGATATGGTACTGTAAGGTATCAGGTGGTGGAATTTTTAAGATTCGCTCAGGATCAAGATGATAGATGCGCATTTCTACAATGCATGTCTTACCACATTCAGATTATGTGTACACAAAACATATTTTGAATGATATAGGGATGAGGGATTCATTGACATGACTGTCCCCTCCCCTGATGTCCATTTGTCCTAGTCTCTACTTTTCCAGGACAAATTGAGAATATCGAAAGAAAGGTGACCAGGTGACATTATCACCAGTGCCTACAATCTCACACCTGGTGTGTGCTGTATCTTAGATGTAATTAGCTGGGTTTTGTGAGCTATACATTGATAATCAGATTTACAATGTGAACATGGACAAGTTTTAGATTTATTTCCAACAGGCCATTTGTGGATCATGACTGGATCATGACTAGAATGCTACCTAAGCGTAATTTTAACTTGTGAAAATCACAAGCAATCACAATCAATGAGTCAAGGATATTCAGGTAAAATCAAACATATCATTTTATAGCTTAACATTACAGATCACAAAATTACCTCAAGGGGATTTACAATACGTATTCTACAGCACAGGCTACATGGGGCGGATTTTCTACAAGGTGAGCAATGGAGGAAACCTCAGGAAGAGCAACAGAGTTGGATCCCTCTCCCGGGATTGAAAGACATGTAATATGCATGTGAATGTGGCAAGTATTGTAAAGTGCTTTGAGAACTGGAAAAAGCACCATAAAAAGGCAAGGGCATAACGTTCAAGCAATGTTGTCACAAAACATTTTTAGAATGTTTTTTAGAGAACGTTATCCTCCAACATTCTGGGAGCTTAAAGAAAATGTCCTGCTGAGAACGTTTTTAAGAACATTAGGGCAAAACATTCAAGCAATGTTGTCACTGAATATTTTAAGGAGGTTATCACAAAATATTTCTATAATGTTTTTAGAGAATGTTATCCTTGAACATTCTGGGAACATAAAGGAAACGTCCCGCTGAGAACATTTTCAAGAACATTAGGGCATAACGTTCAAGGAATGTTGTCACTGAACATTTTAAGAAGGTTATCACAAAACATTTTTTGAATGTTTTAAGAAAACGTTATCCTTGAACATTCTGGGAACTTAAAGAAAACCTCCCACTGAGAATGTTTTCAAGAACATTAGGGCATGATGTTCAAGCAATGTTGTCACTGAACATTTTAAGGAGGTATCACAAAACTGAAAACATTACGAAAATATTATAGGTAACATTCTCAGAACTTTTTTAGAACAATAAATTGCTAGCTGGGCAGGTGCCACTCTCTGCAGACTGTGGTTCACATTCTTTGTTTTGTTGAATAAAGGATCAAGGACAAGATTTTTTGTATTTCTATTTCATTACTGGTAGAGAGTTATTCCACATCAATTTACATTATGTTTATTCAGTTTACAGGCTTACGTCCTCACTCCCTGACTCTCTCCCCAAATTTATGGCGGCAGCGACCTTGTTAACATAATACTGTTACCGTGAATTACAGTATGATACAGATTTCTCTGGGTTTTTGTTGTAAATATTTGGGATAATATAAGAACATAACTCAACAAATGCAGACATTTAACATAGTATATATATATATATATATATATATATATATATATATATATATATATATATATATATATATATATATATATATATATATATATATATATATATATAAAGAATTTCCTTCCACCACTTTAAATCACATCTTTAAAATTTGGTTGCTTTATATAATCTTCATAAGTCGAGTGGTGGTGCTGCAGTTCACAAATGTTTATGGGGTTGTGTGTGTGTGTGTGTGTGTGTGTGTGTGTGTGTGTGTGTGTGTGTGTGTGTGTGTGTGTGTGTGTTTTTGTGTGTGTGCCTGCATTTAAGATGACTGTTATGTCCCCCGTCCTGATGTTCTTTGGCCCAGTCATTAACCTGGGATTAGCCTGGCAGAGATGGAAGTCAAGGGTCAGGGAGTAAGTGAGTCACCCTGCTGCACAGTCTGGCTTCGGAGCCCTGAACTGAAACTTAATGCTTCCCTCTTATATATGTGAAAGAGAAGGAGAAGAAAAAAAAACTCTCCTCACCTCAAGGGTATTTGTGGACGTGCATCAGTGCATCAGACTTGCTCAAGTGGATAGTAGGTATTTCTCAAGTTGTTAGCCTCTTTTTTTTAATCTTCAACGTTTCCTTTTGTGATGCTCATAAGAGTATAAAAAAAAGTGATGGAGAGTTGCACAACATGCTCAAAGTTTTAAAAAGAGTTACGGCTATTTGGCCGCCATGGAGATATGGGAGTGTGGGGTGGAGGAGGAGGAGGAGGAGGAGGGCACGTTTGGCTGAAGCTTCTGAAGGGGGCAGAATTTGTTTTATGAGGGTAATTGATGCTTTGCTGCAGGAGAAGAGGGCAAAGCAGGCATGAAATTGTGCAGGGGATCAGATCCGTATCGGAGCATACGGGAGAGCTGAGGGAGAACAACGGAGCCTGGCAGCTCGGGGTGGCTGGATTAGGGTGCCGCTCAGCACTGAGGTACAGTTAAGAGCCAATTTTATTCTCTAGCAACCCAATCAGTGGAAAAGCCCTGTATCCTATTAGAGTCAAGTCTGGGCAGGAGAGGCAGAGCTGCTGGAGAACAGCCATTAAGACATTCATATAGCCATCACCATCAGAACAGAGAGAAGAAAAATTCAAAACATCTTTTTATGAGCAGCAACTTCACTTAAAGATCGACTCAAAGTAAATTCATGGTAACATTCAGAGGGTCATCCAGCACCAAAGGCTAAGAAAATGAAGATCTGAGCAGGGGGTCTGTTGGCCATTTTACACCTGAATAGCCAGCTGATCTCTCATTGTGCTAGTTTGTGCATGAGCAGGGTCAGCGGTCCAATTCCCCCTGTGTATTCTTGTAGCGGCGCGGTGTTATTGTGTTTGCAAGCGGCGCAGAGCTCGGCGTTGACAAATGTATAGAGGGCACAGCTCATCAGGATTCGCAAGCCGTCCGTCTGTGAATAAGAAGAGGGAATTGGCTGTCAATCCCTAATTAATAAACTCTGCTCCTCTCCCCCCACTCAGCACAGAGTTGCCTGATCAATAACCATTGTGCGGTGCCCGTGATGGAAGCCATTCAGATTTATCTGCTAATATCCTGGGTGATAGCTAGAGCTAGACTGGAGATGACAGTAGGCTCAAAGCCCATTACCTCCTTATTTACTGTTTTAAATTCTGCTATAGTCACAGCCAGCCGCTGTCTCTCGAGTAACAAATAGGGGAAAATGTCTTCGCTCTTCCTGGGACAAGTCAAGGACAAAGCAGATGGAAAACGTATGAGTGTCTCTTCATTTTAGCCCGGGGATATGTTTGTAAACACATGTGCATATGCAGATGTTCAATATATATATATACATATAACATGATATTTGCAAGTTTTAACTGCAAAGGTTTTTGCGCTGATCGAACCCTGCCCTTCCCTCCTCTTCTCCGACCTGAAATCAATGCCCCATCTCCTCTGAAAATGACGCCATGTCTCGAAACAAGCTGGCTAATTTCAAATTTCTCATCCTGTTATAAATCCTGCTGTTTCCTCCCCTTTATCTTCGG
Organism: Acanthopagrus latus; assembly: GCF_904848185.1. Taxonomy (NCBI): domain Eukaryota; kingdom Metazoa; phylum Chordata; class Actinopteri; order Spariformes; family Sparidae; genus Acanthopagrus; species Acanthopagrus latus. The sequence goes on from NC_051044.1 coordinate 14,176,000, forward strand.
CCCAGTCAGCACCAGTCACTGTCCACATCCTGTTCATCCGTCTGCCATGTTTGACAGATATCCCCGTTATTCTCTGTGATCTACAGCCGCTGAATAAAACCGGGCGTACTTAGCAAAGCTCCCAAACGCAGATGGAAAGCCTCACATTTAAGAGCAGCACCCGGCCCGACAACGGTGTCTACTCTGGTGTCATGTGGAGAGCTGCAGAGTGGATTAATGAGTCCTAACCTTCGCTCTCAGGTCCAGTGTTTGTTTGAATTAAAAATGACTTCCTGCTTAGACTGACTGAGCACGGGGTTTACTATTCTGTACTGTCCTCTTTATGGTAAATGACTCGGTGAAGAAATCCTGAACATGTTTAAACGGTGAATCAGTTCCTATTTGATTAAATGCACATGTTAGGTTAAAGGGGCACTCCACCAATTTCACACTTGAAGACCAGTTTACTCTCATGATGGATATTAGTCAGCCTGTAAAACAACAGTTATAAGATATCTTCAGTGGCTCTGGAGAGAATTTTGAAAAAAAAACAAAAAAAAAAACCCTAACCCTTATGCGTGACCCAACATTGTTGAACCACAATACTAAATCACCGGTAAGGAAAGTTCCACTTCTTATTTGTCTTTTCTTATGAATAATCATGTCCCAGGTTAGCCAAACCTGATTTTGAATGCCAAACAAAGGCGTTTCAATAATCAGTCTTAACTGTTGGCTTGTTTCTGATAAAGGGACAGATCCAGGAATTCTTTCTTACTGTCTTTGACATTGCAAGATTTTGTGCTTTTTTGACATTTTGATAAAAAGGAATCTGCATATTTAGGTGGCTGGTATCTATGAGTACAAATTGATGCAGAGCCTAATAAAAATCCAGATCGGGCAGATTTGCTGGAGATATACAGGGCTATCGAGTTTGATATTGGATTCAGTTTGATTGCATTAAAGGGGATTGTTGGGCCTTGGGCGGAGGTATGCACTCTACTGCTGTTATAGTTGACTTTACGTTTAGACACAGACAGCTGTCCTCACTCTCTGATGCATCATCTGATGTGACAGGCAACCAATAGAAACACACTTTTACACTGAATAAAATTATGGATTTCTCTGGGTTTTAATCTTTGATAGCAACATATAAAACAAAGATCTGGCCTTATTTAGACATTTGAGTGTGTAAATGTTACATATTATGTCTTTGAGGGTAAATTCTGAAGACAGTCTTGTTACTCCACCATCATAATTACATGCACAGTCATTTCCAGGGCAGAGGATTCTTGTGAGGTTGGAGTTTCTGTGTTCATTGTAGCTCAGGACATGCTTCAGGTGGTCCAGACAGAAGAGTTTTTGATAAGCACTCTTCCTCAATCATTATTCTTGTTCAATGGAGTTGAACTGAATTATCACAACATCCGAGGAAGGATTTGAATTCGAGGTGCGCCTTTGTTTATGCTCTATCACCCAATTTCGGTGGCAAACTTGTTGTTAGTGCCGTCCTGCAGCGCGAGCTTTCTCCGATGTTATCACTGCTGATCACTTGGGGATGATTACATAGGCTGGTCTGCGATACGACAGCGTCGGCACACAAATTCTTAGTGTAGAGGGGAGGATTCAGTCGCCCAGGAGACGCACCCCGAGGGATGACTTCTCAACAATCACCTTTCACATTGTTGTTGCCAACTATCTACAGGATCAGAGCCTGTCAGGGCCAGCAGGATTATTCTACATCTGTTTACAAAGCTTAAAAGTGACATTTTGGAAGAGTGAGTGGTGTGAAGAGGTCACTGGTCTGTGGATATAATCGCTGACAGATTTTGCAACCAGAGAAATATGCTGTTTGCATAAACGTGTTTGTTCAGTTGGATGCTCTATGGTGGTAAAGAGCACATGCATGCACACACAAAAAACACAAACACCCACCTCCACCTACCCACCCACCCATAGAAACACACACAGGCCCATTAATCTGCTTTTTTGATTCAGGTCTTAATCTCCTGTCTGCTACTCTGCTGGCAGGTCCCGCCTCCCAGCTTAGTGGTAACAAAGAAGCTGGAGATTTGTGAAGAGGCTCAAACAGGAAGCATGCATCATAAAACCTGTTTATCTCTGTTATAACCTTGGTGCTCATGCATCTGTGTGCAGGGACAGGGGTTAAAACATGTTGAGCTTCAGGTCTGGTGGTAAAATAACACAAATAAAATGTCCGATTTGTAGGATTAAGGGCCAGAAATAGGATATAACATTCATAATTATGTTTCCATTAGTGTATGATCACCTGAAAATAATATTAATTGTGGGTTTGCTCCCATAAAATAAGCCTTTTGTATCTACAGATGGTGGGTTGAACTGCCATGTTTCTACAATATCCTAGAAAGGACGAACCAAACACTGACTCTAAAGATGGCCTTTTGCGTTTCTCACATTTTCCCGGCAGCACAGAGATCCTCCCGGTGGCATTTGCAATTAGTGGCACCGCAGTGGCAACCTGTGGCATGTCCTTGGTATCTCCTGGCACCCACTCGGTAGTGGCACCGCAGTGGCATTCTGTTGCAGTCTGCGGCATGTACAACGTTTTGCACAATTTCTCTTAGTTTTGCACTTCTTAATATTATCTAAATGTATATTGATATCTGTTCCATAGTGTAAATATATATATATATGAAAGAACCCACAGATAACTTCATCGTGTGAACGTCCTGTGCTTGTTTTCCCCAAACACTAACCCCATATTCCTCTTTGCATGCACTTTATCATTCTTTCATTAAAAAAAAAAAAATCCTCTTTGCATGCACTTTATTGTTCACCAGATTTCCTCCTTTGCTCCTGTATATTATTGTGACCGCTAGAGGTCACCACCACCCAACGCTGTTTTTCTGGTGAGGACAGACTGCTTTAGCCTCAGCTGACATCACTTGCAGCTATACATCAGATATCAGGCAGCTCCCTCAGAAGAGCAACTCTTGTAACACCTGTAAACAGTCATTGATGTGTAAACATTGTTGGTTCCCCTTTAAAGCATATATAAAATATATCTCAGGTCAGCTTGATGAATATTGCTCATTCTGCACATCAGATACTAAACCACTTGTGACTTCTTTAGTCATGAACTGGATGGCTTACTGCATGTTGAACTTTGCAGTATTGCATAAATGAACCAGAGTTTGATGTTGATCCAAAATATAAAAGCCTGATGATTTGCCACTAATAACCATGGAAGGATTGCTGAGGCATGTTTACTTATGTGCTGATGTCTTGATTACCGAGCCATTAGATTAATAGCGATAGGCTTTTTCACGCTGCTCATAGATCCTGAATATCCCCTGCACAAATAATCACCGCTTAGCAGCGCGAGGTTAATACAACATGTGGCCGAGGCCGGCGAAAGCTGACAGGCCAGCGGTCCAGAGGCAACTCCAGAGGTGAAAGAAGACACCCGCCATAAAAACTGCGGTGAATCATGTCTGCAGCCTCATAGGACCAGCGGACCATGTCCTGGCACTGATAGTTTGACAGACGATACATCACCATCAACTGCAAGATCTATTGTTATGACAGCAGGAAAGATGGTATCATACAGCAGCAATATCCACAATGTGACAAACACAAACAAACGACTGTGCGGCGGCACACACACAGGCGTACTGTAACTGCAAATACACACAAGCTGCAGAACAAATGATAAATTCACTTTTTCCCCCATAAAAATTGCATCTGGCAGATCACAGATTAAATATAGTTTTGTTGTCATTGTTTAAAAACACAATAAGTCACAGTTTGCAAGGCTGATCCCTATCATTAATATTGTTGAAGTACTGTGTGTTTGCCACTAGATGTCTCACTCCGTGCTAGTTTTTTTTAGGCCACACTTGCCGCACACACACAGTCACATGCAGGGTGCACATGGTGTGTTTAATATGACCAGCCTAGCCACTCTCCACATGTGTTGCAGTCTCCTCTGGGAGGACAGGAAAGCATCTGCCTCCCTCTGTCTGTCTAACACATTTCTGGGAAAATAGCCTAAACCTGCGGCTCAGGAGGAAGCAGAGAAAACACACACACACAGACACGGATACATGTGTGAACAAAAACAAGAATAATTTGTGCAAATGTATGTTTGCGCTGTAATTCCTGTTATGTATCATTGAGGATTAGATCGGACTACATGGATATAATGCTGCTTTATCTCTACAGGCTGAAAGCGATGTAATAATAATACTGATAACAATGATTATTTCCGTGCTTCTCTAAGCCCAGGATAAAATAACCATATAAACAAAACCATTAGCCGTAATAAGGGAAGACACTGCTGGCTTCATTAGGTGCTCACAAGGAGCATCCTCACTGACAGTCCAGCTCTTTGTTTCACCTGGTTGGTTAGTTTTTCTCTTTCTAGTGTTCTATATTTTCATTGTACTGTGCTGTGGGGAATTGGTGCCCTTTGGACCACGGAGAGTGCGACGCAAAGGCAAGACAATGTGCGCCTTGTCAACCGACAGAACAGTAAAATCATGCATGCACGAGCCAGCCCCAGGCCGACAATCCAGAAAGACAAGTGGCGATTAATGGACGCAGGAATAAAATATTGTTCAAGGATTCTCTAAGATATAAGACTGAGCCCCAGTAGCACTGTGGTGTCAACATTAAGTCTGAAAACAATCAGTTGATGGATTAATTGACAGAAAGGAAACCAACAATTTTGCTTATCAATTTCTTGTCATTTGTCAACCCAAATTGACAAACGGTCACTGGTTACAACTTCTCAAATGTGAGGGACTGCTGCTGTTCCCTTTTGTTTCTCTTATTGTAAATTTCATATATTCTTAAATATGTTTTTCAGACCTTAAGTCCTATCTGATCTGATATTGCAATGGGATCTGGATTTGAAGGTCTATTCTAAAGGTAACCAGATTAATCAATTATTCAGCAGTTTTACACAGTGCATAGCTTCACATACCCTTTGTGTGTCCACATGTGGCATGATTTTGCAGTATTGTTGATCATCCTTTGACACATGGTGATACTGTATTGTAAATACCATATCATAGAATGAATAACTGGTATTGATATGTCATGTTAAATGAATGCCCACAGTGATTTGTACAATTGTATGTGACAGGAACTCCAAGTTTCTGGACCACAAACTTCACCTATGGGCATAATATATGCTGTAAATGTGAGATAAGTCTCTGTCCCTAATGTGATTACAAGATAAAGGCAGTTAAAGTGCATTACAACTAAACAATAGATATGCATCAACATGAATTTCCATACTTTTGATAATAAGGGACTGTGACAGGTGTTAAACCCGGTTCTGTGATCCATCTGATGTTGAGACCCAAATAGGAATTTCAGCTTTTTGTTTGCAAATGTTCTGTATCCACTCTTCAGGAACACTGCAACCACTGGGTCTGACTAGACCTGAGTGTTTTGTTATGAATAAACTACAATAGATTGTGCATGCTCTATGTTCCCTGAAGGCTGTAGCCAGGTGTTTCACATAGCATGATCAACGTCCCTCCAGCCGACGAGGAAACTGATTGGACAAGCCCTGAGCCAATCAATGTCAAGGAACGTTCCCATCACGGAGGAGCGAACGTTAGTAACGATAGCGTCACACAGTTAGCTAAAATGGCACCTACTCAATCCGTGAAGCCTGAGTTAACCAGTATTTTTCTTTTTACAGTGACATACTGTGAACAGGGTTCCTTGTAGTGATAAAGTAAATTATTATATTATTATGAAGTTACGTCCCTCGGGTGACCAGAAACCCTACCCCAAACAAGGTGGGTGCGTCATTGTCAGCCGAATGTGTACAGTAAGTAGCTAGCTATTTTTTTGTTAACACGGTTGAACACATACAGTTGAACAGTATGAAAAAGTCAGGATGATTAATGCAAAAATAAAAAACAAACAAACTGTGATCTCAAGTTGAACCAAATGGCTCATGAACGTAAAACTTAAGTTGAGACAGGACTGTATGGCCCCTCACTGTAATTGTGGCATTTCACCTAGGTAGGGTTGTACAGTGGATCGTAATATTATCACATGCTAGCGCTGTGCATGTCAAAAATCATAAGGCTACATCTTTTCTGAAAACTCAGTTAGTGTGACCAGCCTTACTGTATAATGAGTTAGTACTGTAGGGCTGCAGAGATGCCCTGGTCTACAAATCTTGTCCTCCACATCTAAGAAAACATGCTTGTTTGCTACAGACCCCAACAAATGTCACTTCATTGTAATTTTTTTCTAAATTGTTATTGTTTTTTTTCTGTGAAAATGAAAATTGTGTTATAGATATGATTATTCCCAGAAATTGCTAATAACATCGCAAACGCAGTATCTGTAAAAATAAATGCGATAGGATTTTAAAACCATGTCATGCTGCCCTGATTTCAGCTGATGTTTTCATTATAATTATCTACTGAATATTTGAACAAGTAAAGCAGCCTGAGATGCTGGGACTCGGTCGTCCTTGAAAAATTTGCTGAATTGATTTGCTGATTGTCAAAATAGTCGCTGATTTTTTTTCTTTTTACTTGAAGCTCAGTTAATCATTTCATCTCTATTTTATTCTGAAATTATCTGTGTTATTTGTTGCATAAAGGTACATCTAGAGGCAGGTAGAGTTAGGCCAGAAGTGCTGTTGTCTTTGTCATGATCGATTCAATACAGTATACTTGATTATAATGATAAATTGTTAATACATAAACCAACATAGATACAAATTATATACTTCATAAAGCTAACCTCCTTTTACATGCAGTGTTTACCTTAACAGGTAATCACTATCAGTTTAAAAACCCATGTTAAAGCTCAGAGTGACCGCAGTCTATACCATCAAATAGAAGCTAAATGCTGGAGCTGCACGGTCTGAGAAGGTTAGCTGTAGTCATGCAAGGTGATGTGATGTATTAGGGGCTTTCAGTCTTGGTCCAGCCTCTCGCTGCAGGCCACCTATTTCCCCATGAATTCTCACTCGCTCCGTCTGTGGTTGTAAAAATCTGCCAGTTTGAGTACAGCTGTGTGTGTTTATGTGTCTGTCAGAGTGTGACTGTGGAGAATAAGCTCCAGAATGTGTGTTATCTATTAATTCCTTCATTAAGCTCTTATCACCAGTTTTAATGCCAATTAAGATGCGCTTTAATGTGACGGCAGGGCGGGCAAGCGACTGTGCACTTCTCACTCCACATTGACAAGAGAAGAGGAGTAGACCACGTTCAGAAAGGACCACCCACTCGCCTTATCAGGCCACTAAGGCGCCACGGGCCTGTTAGTTTTGCCTCTTTAACACTAACACTGTTTAATATGCACTATATGGCTGCACCTCATATTTTTCACACACTGCTGAAGTACTGAGGGCCAATTGGATGTCGGCATGCCACTGTGGAGCAGCTTGAAGTTACTCCATTTACCTAAATTTAATCTATTTCCGGTCCTGTTTATATTCCATTTAATTTTTCCAACAAATCATTTGAAAAACAGATGCATGCTGAGTCTTGCTTGAACTGGGAGATGAGTTGAAAATCATTGCGAGGGGCAGAAATCACATGCTCTGCTGCATGGTGTAGGACATGTAGAGGTCGCAGCTTTCTCTGAATGTAGTTGAGCAATGCTCTGCTGTGTTTACTCATAGGAGAGGGGCCACATATATATAGAGAGAGACATACATGCTCACATAGCTACAGACAGGTCTGTGCCTTCTATGTACCAGCCATATGGAGCAAGATAAAACTTTAGCAAATGCTGTCAGGGTCACAATGAACACTTTTGTGTGAATTATAATTAGATAGCATTGACAGATCTGCAATACGCACACTAAGCAGATGGCTCATAGACAGTGAAGAGAGGCGGGGGTAGTTGTGGGGCAATGGACTACAGGTCTCCTGTTATAGCAGCTGGCTGACAACTCAGGGATACTGTGTGTCAGCAAAGAGAGAGAGAAAAAGAGAGATAGAAGAAGAGGGATGGATGGAGGGAAGGAAGGAAAAGGGACTGACAGAAATAGAGAGGTGAATTGTGGACAAAGAGTGAGAACTTAAAACTAACAATTATTTTCAGTGTAAAACGGTGTCCAGCCTAATGCCTGTTACATTTTCTCTTTGTGGAATCTAACACATTTAATTTCATTTTATTCTCCATCCAACAGGAAAAAACACAAGATTATTTAGTTTATTATCAAATGATAGAGAAAAGCAGAAAATCTTAACTTTTAAGATGCTGGATGCAGAGTATTGCTGGCAATCGTTGCTTAACTAAGTATAGCCTTCATGTGCCACGCTGATGTGAACATTAAGTCTAACACATGTTGGATTGACATTACCATGAAAAACAAACAGAAATGAGCTCCTGTTAGAGCTTTGCTCAGTGTGTTAACTTCATCTCATCTCTTCTCTCCCTGTGTGGCGCTGACGTCTCTTTCCTCCCCTGTATTTTCTACTCTCTATCCTTCTCAATCCCAGCTTTGATGTATGCATGAGGGAGGATTTCCTGAAGACCAAAGAGGCCATTACCCAGGGGCCATTAGGCCTCTAGTAGAGCATGTCAATGAGTGCTGAGTCTTACTCTGTTTTCACATGCAGCCACTTTATGTGTGGGTAGGGTAGGATAGGGGGGATTCCTCAGGAGTGATAAAGTTTGGCCTTAAACGTATATATCTCCATCAAAAATATCCATGTTTTTATCAGAACAGGTCTGTTAGCGCGCCCCGCTGTAACATTTGATATAGTGGTTGTTTTCCTACTATTGCACGTGGGGAGGTTGGGTCATTAATTGGTACTGTTGTTCTTTCATGCAGACTAAGAGCGAGGGGAGTGAGTCATCATCATCAGGATGAAATGCTCTGACATTTGAGCATGAAAGTCCCAGAGTGCCTTGCGGCCCAACATCGCTGGGTACATTTGTGTTTTACAGTAAGGGGTGTATGCAGAGCGCTGTGGTCTGAATGAGATGTGTTTTTATTTTGTTTATTAGCAAAGTGTTGGGGTCATGTAGGTAACAACCACATTACAGAGCAAATCAAGTAATGAGGCATACGGGATATACAAATATTTATGTAAACAAGGAGGTTCAGTGTGTTATTCAGATGAGATCTTTGTGTTGTGGTGAGTTGATGAAACTAAATGGGATGATAAGCTGTGAGGTGAGCTGGGAGTAAGCTGAAGGGGACACAGAGGGAAGATAACCTTGATTGCCGGAATCACTCTGCCGATCTCTTCAGTATATCCCCGTAGAGGACAAGGGCACACCGACTCCGCTGTGGTTTTAAAAAAAAAAAAAAAAATGCCCTCAAAAAAAGTGTGCGGTAAATGAGTGATAGTATATCATGCTCCTGTTTTTACAGAGAGCACTTGAGAGGATCATTGAAGTTTGCTGAGAGCGTCAGGGACTCTCTCTCAAGGGCAGCTTGGCTCTATCATCTGCGGCGAATGCGACGTGCACTCCTTCTCTAATCAGAAATATGAAATCTTTGCATTCAGGATGCTGACTAGACTAGGTTTTACAGAGTGTGAAGCCTCACTTTTCTGTCCAGCACAGCAGAACATCAGTATACAGGCCACAGAGAGAGAGAGAGAGAGAGAGAGAGAATGAGAGAGAGGGGAGGAGGTTAGGGAGGGAGAGAAAGATGGATAAGGTAGAGGGAATGGAAGATAAGAGGCCAGTGCGTATGTGTCTGTGTGTGTCTGGATGTGTGGGCTGCGCCTCTACTGGTGACTTCCCCGAGGCCTGGAGACAGTGGAAACAAGGAGTGATTAATTTTACTCCAACCTACTTGGCCTCAGTCTGGGGGAGCGGTCCCCAGAAAGTCAGATACGGAACAACGAGGGCCGGCTCCTTCCGCTCAGCTCCCAGATCAATACCAGATTGGCAAGTCAATCTCTTGAGGAGAAAACTGCGCGGCCAATGAGATGAGCCAATGGGCAGCTGAGACCCGCCTCTCATCTCGCCTCTCTCACCATTCAGAAGATCGGCAGAGCTCGAGGTCATTGATCTGTGTGTTTTCACTGAGCGGATCCCTTAGCTGGCCTGATCGATCAGCTCTAATAAAGAGTGGATTCTCTATAAGCATCACAGCATGTTCAATGAGATCCAGGGCCCCAGGGTGGCAATCACCTCTTTTATCTGCCACTCTTCCGCCCACGACCATTACACACGCATGCACGCATTTAGGCAGATGAAGTGTAATTTGCATTTAAGGTATTAGTGAGACGAAGTGGAGTGTGACAAGGCCATACGTGAGAAATGATTGCTTAAATTTGGTTCCAGCAACAGCAGAACAACCGGAGGCGTCCTATCCATCCACAGAGACATCTCTCCCTCCTGGTGTTATGTTTTCACAAATAAACACCCCTTTCTGTTCTATGTTCTGTCCATTAGAGGAAAACTACGTATTTGTGCGTTAACTCAAAAATTAAAACCACATCCATTTTTTTTCTTCTGTCTAGACCCGGTGAGCCAGGTAAATTAAGATAAGTTTGCTTAATGCATGATTGAATGGAGGGAGGAAACAAGGGGTGGCTGTGAGTCAGCAGAAATGTTGAATGTGAGTCAGCAGGCCGACATCACTCCACCAGTATCTGTTTGTTGTTGTCATTAATGTCACGATGGGAAATGTGGTACAGTAAATTAATGTGCGAGAGTAGCCATCAATTAGGCTTATTTTTCCTCCGCGTAGGAAATAATAATAAATCAAAACGCCGCTGTCCTGCTTCTCTGCCACTGATTTGTTTGGAGGGGTGGATGAGAGGGAGTCGCTTGCTCGGTATGTCTCAAAAATTATTCGCTCTGGGGAATAAAAGCATATCTTCTATTTATTTATTTTTTTATCCCCTCTTCCTGAGGAGCAAGCCCAGATATTTGTTCTGACTGACTGATCCCTGACATTCATGTACATGAGCAGGGGACCGCTGCTGTAGCTCTTCATCCCTGCCGTCAGGTGGGTTTTTCCCCTCCTGCTGAGGTCTGTGCCCCGCAGTGTGTCCTTTCGACCAAAACAGCGTCGTCTTCACTGTCAGTGACGAGACAGAAATACCGTGCGGCAGCCCGTCGACTGCTGCGTGGCTCTCTGTAGCACCTGTGTGTCCCCTGCTGACTGACTGAGCCAAGGACGATGCAGCCACAGGACCGGCTAGCTCTAGCAAATAAATATTACGAGGTGTAAGAACCTGGGCTTTTGGAACTGGGAAAAAAACCCCAAAAAACGGAACTACTCTGTTTCACAAAGGACCGTGCATCCTCTTAACATCTGGGACAGAAGCACACCTGGAACACATTATGTACAAAGCTATACATCTTCATTGTATGCTCTCTCCCGCGTTGACTAACCTGAAATAATATGTTTGTTTAGGTGCAATTGGGCCAGACCTACTGCGCCAGTTGAAATGGGAAGATCAGAAAAACAAACAGCAGCGTAGGAAAAGGGTAAGAAGACAGGTACAGGTGCACACACATATGTGCACCACCCCAAACAAACACACACGTACACACACATGCGCACACACAGCTGATAGAGGGAGATATTCACTTCTCCGGGGGTAACTTCATGCTGAATTAGATTTACTCTGAGGTTTCAGTGCATCCCTCCTCCTTGTTTACCTTTTTAAAGCGAACAGTATCTGACTTATGACCAGAGGAATACTTGCTCCAGTGGAATTATTAACAAGGCTCATGATTATTCAGAGGCTCCCAGTTATGAGAAACAAGGAGACAAGTCGCATTTTCACACACTTTAATCCCACTCGTCCAAAAATAGCTGTTGACAACAGGAAACCAGAGGTAGGTGTCCAAAACAAGGTTATTATTTCTCCCTGCATTCATTTAAATGTTCATCCACTGGACCAGACGCGCTAATAAGTAGAACAAATGTAGTTGGAGATCAGCCCCAAGGTGATTGCTGAATGTTTACACTCCAGTTAATACAATCCGCCCCTCTAGAGTCCAGCCTCTAATTACCAAAATAAAGCCTTGATTTGCGCTTATAATCCCGAGTTTGAGGGGGACACAGGACACGGAGAGTGGACATGAGGAGGAGGAGAGGAGGTGGCCTGATGCGCGCCCCCGTCTGTCGCCCAGGAGCAGGCGGATTGAACGGAGGAAGGACCGCTTGTGCCAGCGGCTGGGCGAAGCTCCACCGATGGGCCGGACGAATACAGGAAGTCGGGTCATCGTACCTTCAAAATAAAGTTATTCACGCGATAAATGAAAAAAAAACCCTTGAACTCGTGCTCGGATGTCGTGCCAGATGGATAAACTTTTCAACAGCGGACATTTTTCCTAAATGCGCAAATAAGTGTTCTAGCTCTAGTCACGTAAGCTCAACGTGAGAGCTTCCAGCAAGGCGTTTTACTGAGGGCACGACAGTAGAATTAGATTTCTAACAAAACACTACTCTGACGCTTTTAATGCCACACGCTGCCTTGAAACCCGTAAAGTATTTTATTTTGAAAACCGGGATGGGAACACGGTATTCTCGTGGTGTCCAGCTTGCCTCTGTGTGGCTGTTAACATTGGAGAGAGTGGGAGAGAAAAGGAGCAAATGTGCGCGGCGGCGGTGAGGGAGGGAGGACAGCGAGTGCGCAAATAGGCAGCCAGGCACATCAGCAAGCAGCGGCAGAGCATCTTCCTGATCCTGATCTCCCGTGATCTTCAGCTGCCAATCCACTGTGCGCGTCTCTCTCTCTGATTGAGATTTCACTGCCGGGCTGAAGTGTCCAGAAAGCCCTCCGCCAACCATCACCTCCCACCACACACTTTCCTCTGGAGCTCGGTTATTCTTAGCTCAGCTGCGAGAGACTGTCCTTCCGGTCCTTCTCTTATTTATCCCAGTTTCTTGAATATTTAATGGAAAATGGCGATCTGCGCGCAGTCGTACGGTGTTTTCTGCCTCTTCGCCATCCAAACTGTACTTATCATATGCGTGTCCACGCCGACGGACGGGACCCACCTCTTCCCCCAGCACTACACGTAAGTACCCTGCACCGTTTTTCGGGGGGGATAAACCGAAGAGGGGGGTGCGGAGCGCGGAACTAGGACAGGTGGCCCCGACAAGCCTGCACACATGCGGCGCCGTTCACCTCGGTGCGCGATGGGCTTCTGTCCCTGATGTTCAAACACAGACGCAGTTTCCGTCTCTGATGCTGCGTTATGAATCTCGCCCCTCACAAAGCCTACACTGTTGTTTTCGTTGTTGTGGGCAGTGGCATTTAATACCCAAAGCCTTTTTCTGTTGTTGCAATTTGTCATAGTCGACGTGGAATCAGGCTACAGGGAAGCATGCACAGGTGCCACTGGCGAATAAAACCAACCGAGCCATAATTTATTAGGACATCCATCGGGGATGAAAATAAAATAATAGCCGGCGTGTTGTCTTGCTGTCACTGCATGGAGGGGAGGGGGGAGAGAATATCCTATTTACGCGTGATTGATAGGTTGAGCCACTGCGAGGCTAGTCTAAAGTGCACTGGATACTAAAACAGGCACAGTGGTAATGATAATAATCTCCATCCCACCCGCAGAACACGGTAGTGGGATGATTTTAATTTAGAGACCGACTGAACTAATTAGTTTGTGCCGCAGGACGAGCGTCAGGTGAACTCCCCGCTCTCCCAAACTCCTGAAAACTAGTTGCTCAGACTCTCTGTTCGCAGCATCACACGAAATGAACATCTGATTTTACCAAGTGATCAAAAAGCGAATAGTTTGTGTTGTACAGATGATTTGTATTGAGATGCGTTCAAGGCCAGTGTGACAGTTTTGCTTTGGTAAGTGACCGCTTGCACAAAAAAGTAGCATCCAGCTGTGTGTGAACTGATGTCGGACTTTGTTCAGCGGGCACCTGTTGGGTAATTGATTTGCAATAATATGTGGATATCACGCGTGATTTCTCCACCGCAGTTTCACCTTGAATGACCCGAAACACAATGTCTGCGCACCAGCGCAGTATCCAACACAAGATTGATGATAATTGGCCAAAGAAAATGTGTTTTTTTTAACTTTCTTTCTTTCTTTTTTTTAAGCGAGGGTCGCTTCGGTTTAAATGACGTTTTCATATGTTTCATATGTAGTAGAGCCCGTGAAACCGGAGTGCAACAGTTCCTCACTCCGAGTCTACGTGATGACGTGACGATCTGATGTGAACACGATGTGTAGCCTGTAGTGATGATTAGTCAGTCAGGTTCACACAAATGACAAGAAGCTAAATGCTCCCTGATGCACACAGCGGATGATCGCTTTGAGATCTCGGGGGTTTTTTGTTTGTTCCTGATGGCCAAGGTGACTTTCAGAGATAAAATCACTTATCCTATATCAACTGCTGTTTGATTGATTGGAAACGGCTATTAGCTGCATCATTGATTTGATCACTTGAGCACAATAAACAGAATTAATGGGGAGATTAATAAAAAAAAAAAAAGATGGATGTTTGAAGATTTTTTATGCATTTGATTATCTATTTATAAGATAAACCTACAGTTAATGAATATATTCTGTGTTTATAAACTTTACTTTTTGCTTAATATATATAGAATGATTTTCAACAGACTTTATTTATTGTCATTGTATTGAATTACGGTTACTATTTTAAAACAATGTAAATCTTATTCCTTGTTATTGTTATAGCTTGACAGCTTGCTATGTAAGCGGGCACGAATAAGATAAATACCCTAGGTATTGTAATATGTGTCGTCAGTCATCTCTTGGCTGTTGTGTCAGCCTCACCACTGTGCTGTCGGCAGAATTCAACAGTTATCTAATTGAAGTGTAAAGGGAGCTGCTGCGACCGTTTATCGGGTTTACCTGACACACACACCGGGTGGAGCTCGTGTGTATTTGAGATCTAACTGAGGAAATGTGTCCAGAAGGATGGGCAGAATGTCTTCTAGTTGATTTTAACATGGAAAAAGTGAACATTTTCTACAGCATGTCACTTGAAAGCCTGGTCTAAATTTTATGTATTGTGTGTGTGTGTGTGTGTGTGTGTGTGTGTGTGTGTGTGGGGGGGGGGGTGTTGGTAAAGGAAGAAGGTGCAGTTATTTTCATATTTCTATATTTTGTGGAGTTAACCTCTTTCAATGTTCAGTCTTCTCTATCAGTGTAAAATATCATCACTTATCACTCGGAGCAATTTCCCCCCAATTTTTGTGATTACTGAAACATATGAAAATAGTCCACATTTTGCCCTTAAAGATCTTTCGCCACCGCGCCCGCAGTGACGTGATCCACTGCAGCAGAACGAACATGACACGGTGTGTGTGTGTGTGTGTGTGGCTGACACATGGGTCGTCCATCCAAACTCATTTCATCAAAAGTTCTGCTTTTCCATAATATTTTGCATAGCACAAATCATGATGCACAGAAAATATAAAGTAAATGCAGCTGCCAAAGAGCAAAGTTTTAATACAACATCAGACTACTATCAGACTAGTGCCAGAGAGCAGTCAGTCGGCTTTCAGTTAAAGTGCATATTGACAAGTTTTTAAGAAACATCACAGCTTCCATTGCATTAATTGAATGTTGGGCCTCATTTGTACTAATAGTTAACCAAACACGCATCTCCTGGTATGAGATTTGTCACTGAATTAATGAACGAACTACATTTTGTCTTCAAATGTTGTCATGTGATCTTGCCTGAAGCAGGTCAGTTGTGTTGAGGCTTAGCACTAGATTTTCGCTAGCTGTCACTGCGTCATGGACATCAGTCTGCATTTTTAAGTTGTCTCTATTGATATGATAAAATAAGTTTAGAACATAAGATCACCAAGAGGGGGGAGTGATGAGAAATATTGTGTGCAGGTGTGTCTGTAGAGCTGGTAGGTGTGTGTGTGTGTGTGTGTGTGTCTGTGTGTGTGTGTGTGTATTCTCAAGAGTTTAAGAAATGGTGCTGCTACAGTTTTTGTCAATAATATAATATATGACAATTGGACTACTCCTACATTATATATTTTGATATTCAAAATAATTCCAGTGTTCCAACCAAGAAAAATCCATGATTTTATTCAGAGTAACCGCCAGTTTCATTTGGTTGCATGACGCTGTTACTTCAGGGAAAACACCAGATGATGCGTCAGAGCGTCAGGAGGGAGGTCTGCAAACGTGACGCAACGTGACATAAATAAAACTTTAATACATTGCCCCATCCATGAACATTTCTGCCTGAGTCACATTAGATAGATTTTCATCTCTAGTACTCACTGTTTCACAATGAAGACAACGACTCCCATGATTCCACCTCCCACTGTACTTCACAACATCATCAAACTGCATCTTTTGTTTTCACTGTTTTGAATGAGAGACCCCCTAGCTACAGAAATTCAATGACACTATCATATTATTGAATTATTCTGGCTGAATGACCTCGTCAGGATTTTTCCAGCATGCTTGGTCATCTGGTCCATGTGATTGACAATATCCTCCATTCTTGATACAGATGAAATATTGCAAGAAATCAACAACAGTAACACATAAATAACCTAAAATATCAAATATTCTTGTGTTTGATTATGGTTTAAATATGTTAATGCTTTGCTTCACTGAAATGTGAGGCGAAGTCACGCCCCTTCCAATGGACAACCATGGGACGTGATTTCAGAAGATGTTGTATGTTAGTGAATGGTGGGAGACGGATATTTTTTCATCCTGTTTCAGTTGTTCAATGAATCACACATGATGTTGGTAAATTTAAAAGACAATTTTTCAACCTGAGAAAGTCACAGTGTGTCATAAAACTGTGAAAATATAAGACAAAAATTCACACACCACATTCATTTAAGTGGTATTAAGTTGTCTCATTTAGCCCCTGGCCCTCCCCAAAAAAACTTTTGTGGGGCCAGTGTCATATACTAGGAAGCTCTGTGCTGAGGTGACGGCCATGTTGGTGACATATATTGTGTGAGATGATGTAGTTCGCTGAGTAGTTAAACACAAAGCTGAACATTTTTTAAAATTTAAATGACAAACCTGTAATTCATGGCAGAGTTCAAACAAGATAAAAAATGTATTTGTCTACTAATACTATACAATTTCCTTTCTGAAATACGGTCCCAGGGGGAGGGACTTTGTCTCTCTTCTGCATGGGGTCACCAGACGTCCTGAAAAATTTGGAGCAGTCCTAAATTATAAGCAGTTGTCCTGAATCCTGTGCTAATTGTCCTAAATTAGAGCTTTGATTAATTATAGTCCAATAAATGTTATGAAACACTTTTTCGGTGTCACCCTGCAGCCGGCTCTGCATTGGCTACGGCAGTTCATATCCTACAGGAATTATGGCTGTTGTTTTTTTAAACAGTTTACAGTAGTGCCACAAATTATTAAACAGCTGTTGTGAAGACGACACTATGGCGTTGTTAGATAAAAAAGTTTTTACGAGGGAAATTAAACTATTTATTGCTGATGTGGAGCCTAGTATCCTGGGACTTGGTGAAGATCCGTATTTTTAGAATTATGCGTTTTACAGTTCATTGACACCATGATAACCTGACCACGCCCAGCCCCGCCCCCAACCTCCCCATTGCACAGCTTCAAAACGTTTGATTTTACATAAAAATCCAAATAAGACATAATGCAGCAGTGCATGTCACACTGTCAAAGCTGCATACTTGAATGTGTATGTGTGTGTGTGTGTGTGTGTGTGTGTGTGTGTGTGTGTGTGTGTGTGTGTGTAGAATGTAGACTAACGAAGTTGCGTAAGAAGTCTGGCTGGCTCGGGGCAGAGGTATTGTCCCTCACTGTTAGTATCACAGCATCCCGCTCAGCCCTGCACTCACTGTAAGCTTGTTTTCATTTCATATCGAGGTGACCTTTTCGTAGTCAGCGGCCTCTCCCCAGCGGTCCCGCTCTGCATAGTCCTTTTGGAGGCCCTCTTGCTTTTCCCTTAATCTTTCCCCTACATACGCAGCCAGTGCGCTCACTCGCGTCAGCTCTTGCTGTTACACTCCCGATGAGGCGCCCGCTCCAGCTTGATGATTATGGTGAGAGCCCGTCATTGCCTGGCAGATTTGTGCAATTTAATAAATCTGTCTTACCCCTTGTCTTCTGAGCAAATCTGACATTTAAAGGTGACATTTGTTTCTGTCATCATATTAAAAGACAAATGAGTCTGTTGTGTTGTGCTGTTGATGCTAGTGATTAGCTATCTGCAGGCTACTGACAAGAAAAGGTTGGTGCAGTTCCTGTGTTATGCGGTCAAAAGACATGACAGAATTTATTCATCTGATTGCAAGAAAAACTATTTTGAGTGAGAATTTTCTTGTTGGCCACGCACCTGGATTGTTCAGCGTGTGTCCAGGTTGGCAGGTTAGCCCCTGCTGCTGCTTGAAATGATCTTGTGAAAATCTTGATCCATTAAGTCATTTGTTGCTTGCTGGGAGATATACAGTGATGAGCTCGAGCTGTTTGATCTCTTAATTCCAAACTTGGCTCTGTCTAACCAGAGATCAGCTCCTGCTTAGGGTGCATTTCTGTCAGACCTGAGTAGTTTTATTGCAGAGCCGCTGATCCCAGGCGAGCCAAGGCAGGCACGTTTGCTCGCTGCCAGTCCTGCTGGGGCCGACCAGATATATGCAAGATGTGATCGGGGTGGGGGGGAAGGTGCCGATGACATTAGGAGAGGAAGGATGGGGATACTTCCAGATAGGGGGGGAGAGTCTGGCAGGTTGACAACTGCACCAGAGATACACAAAGATGAGGGAGACTCGTCCTGTCACACACTCACTCACATGAGCTGACAGTGAAATGAATGCCCACGTGATGACATGTTCAGGTGATAATGTCGAGTGATGCAGATTGAAAACGTCTAATTCTATTTTCCAGGATGATTCACTGGGCCGGACGCATCGAGAAGGAGCTGGAAAAGGTTCTGCAGCACGTCACTGGGACTCAGCAGATGAGATCGGTAAGTTTGACGTCACGCCAGCATGTGACGCTGCACATTTTCCTGCATTATTAATCGGCAAGATTTCACTGGGCCAGGTTGTACAATATAAGCTCTCAAGTGTGTGTTTTTAAGTGTGTAAATGAGACAGTGTTTTTGAACGAGTGCTGCAAAAAATGTTGGCTGTTCTCCAGTGTAAATTAGCTTTTTTTTTTTTTTTTTTTAAATCCTTTTGAAGTATTCCCTCGAGGCAAAGCTTGCTCGTGATTTGTCTGGTTTGACCTTTGTTAAATTTGTCTTTTAAAGTAAAGATACACTGGACAAAAAGTGAAATGCTTTCAGAAAATCAACAAAGTTTTTGCTTGTTTCAAGAAGTGTAAGATTTTAAAGTTAAAAACACTAACAGTTACAATGGACACATTTAGCAGAATATGGTGTTGGTTGATGTGTCTGCGTATGGGGCTGTGTTTGAAACCTCACTGACTTGTGGTCGAGCAGATGGTTGAGCAGAGTGTGATCGACAGTGTTTCATCCTATTTCTGTCTTGTGCGCATGTTCACCATGCTTCCAAGGTTTGTAATGCATCCTGAGATAAATGCTACATTACTGCTGTATGGGTGAGTGTGATTCATCCAGCCGGTACGCTGCCTGTGGCGGCGGCTTTACTGCTACCAGTACCAGTGGTGAGTGTGATGGCTGTTGGTATGGTGGCGACATTGATAGATCCCAGAGTGGAGGAAGTGAGTTGACAGGGATGGTGCTGGTTTAAAGGTTAATGGCCATTAGTGAGTGTATTTCAGGCAGACACTCAGACTGCACGATAGAGAGAAGTTGATTTTTTTAAGCACTCATCCAGTCTAAACAACACAATACAACCGATGTTTACCCATCAAAACACTTGCCTTTCGCAGTTTGTCTAAATGTTTTTTTTAGTACTCCCACTGAGCTGATTTCTAAGCAGCTGTAGACTTCAGAAATAGCGTCAAATATGGTTTCAAGGAAAAAGCATTGTCCCAAATGTCATCATTTCACAAACTATGAAAATCTGCCTTTAAGAGCCAAAGATTTTATTTACCACAAATCTAAATGCAATCACAAAACTTGGAGAGATCATGTTTTCATTAGAAAGTCGGAGCATGTCTCCCATACCCTCCATCGCCTGACTTACATATTGGTTGGCTGATATAATTGAATTGACTGATATTGGCCTGTCACCAATGTATCAGCATTGGCATATATGATATCCACTGATATAAAAACGTATATGGAATTAACAAAATAAATAAATGGAAAATATCTTATTGGTCAGGCTCTATCCTATGCACTTCTTACTTCTCATTGAAAGTATGATAACAGTATGATACAGTGCTTTACTTTTGTTTTTTCGTTGGTTCCTGACGTCATTCATTTGCTGATTATTTTCTTGATAAAATGATTAATTGGTCTATAAAATGCCAGAAAATAGTCAAAACTCTCCATCACAATGTCTAACAGATCAATGTGCTGCCATCAAATTGCTTGATTTGTCCACCCAACAGTCTACAACCTAAAGATTTTGACTTTAGGGTTCTGTATATGTGATTTTAAACATGAATACAGCAGCAAACAACTTGCGATATAAAGATATAGTTAAGAAATTACATCCTGACTGGGGCATGTTTCTTGAAAAAAGCAGTTACTGATTCATTCCAATCAAATTCCTGATTGATTAATTGTTTCTGTGCTATGTTAATCAGAGGGATGTATATGGTGTGCTTGGTTTAAATATGTTATGATGTTTTACAACAAGCATTCCAGGTTGCTGAACATCACTGAGCTTAATGAGGCCTCCTGCTGAACTGTGACGTTCACATGACGTTTAGTGCTCGGTGGACTTGAAGTTTGAAGTTCATTTAAACTAATTTACAAAGCATGTTGATGAAGTTCTCCCTGTAGGCCAAACCCAGTGAAGCCAGTCTCTTTGAACATCCATCCCAATCATGCCTTATGTATACTGCCCACATGGCTGCGTGTGCATGTGTGTGCTGGCCTGACTGTGCGCGCAGAGCAGGTTGTGAAGAACATTTATCACGGCCCCAAACAGGAGTCGTCACAGGGTGTGCTAAATGGCCCAGCATGCCTAGAAAAGCCATTTTCTAAATGGATGCCTCTCTCTATACGTGTGTCTGATAGAAATCTTCCCAGGGCTATGCCGGCTGGTAACAAGATTGCCTCCCTCTGCGCCCCCTTCCTCTTCATGCGCAGTTTATTCTCACAGACAAAAAAAAATGTAAAGTGTGTGCAAATTATTTTTGAGTTTGTCTTACATGGAAAGAGACAAGGAAGTAAGTTGAATATAATGTGGTCTGTTCAGTTCCTCTCCGTAGAGATTTTATTTTTTCTGACAAGCGAAGTACCGGGTGAAAGAGAGAGAGGGGCCAAGAGAGGGCAGCACAAAAATAGCAGAATATGTTTTGAATCAGTCAACTTAAGAAACAACACGGAGATATACAATCTTTTGACGTGCTTTAGCTTGTATGTTCTCCGCCAAAGTTTTGCGCAAACATAAATAAAACAAGTTATTTAAATTTGTAAAATGACATTCTAATGTATTCTGCCCAGGTTTGGTCAAGATGTTATTCTTCCCCCAGGGGAGTGAAGGGAAGATAGAGGGTGAGCGATGTATCAGAGGAGTTCGAAGTTTCAAATGGAAGAGAGTGGAGTGCGGATAGACAAGGAGAGTGGGCGGCTTTTAGAGCAGAGGAGCGGTGGTTGGGGGGGGGGGGGGGTCTAAGAGAGAGAAAGGATGAAGAATGGCTTGACAATTGAGATGGATGTTCAGGCGGTTTCGGGTGTATATTTAGAGTCAAACTACTTAAGATGGATGAAATGATAGAGGGGAAGGACGAGAATTGGTAAATTTAAATGTGAGCAGACGGATGCTGTTTATAGTCCTTATCCTCCTCATTATCCTGTATGCTGCTGTGTTTGATGTGTTACAGTATGTGGTGATGAGAGGCGGCGGTGGACACTGGCATTGTTTCCATATCCTCGGGCTTATTCAGAGCAGTTTTAATAGGCACACAGCTCCATGTGTGCCTACACCCACATACTGTCATTACAGTGATTTGAGGGTTTTTTCAGAGATACAGACAGATAGTATTATTATGTACGTATGTAGACATCAGGTGAGCTGTTATTTAAATGAAACCATCTGAGACATTTAAAGGAGAAATGTTCTTGAAACTACTAAAACTCAGACAGCTGACAAGGAGCCCCAATTAGATGCTACTTTTTCGTGTGGAGTCATGAACGAAAGGGTTTGGGAACTTAAGATTTGATATTTATAGCAACATTATGGAACTTTTTACTTTAAAATAACAACTTCAAAATCATGTTGCTGGTACAGTGTGTTATAATAGGGTGAATAGTATCTCTGACTTAGCTGTTTCTGCTCTATGTAAAGGTAGGATAGGATCACAGCTTTACACACATGTAAACGTACAGGTTCTCATCATATAACAATGTTATGACATAATGAGTTTTGTTTGTAGTTGTCACCTACATTACGTCTGACAAATTGTTACAAACCTGGGATTTGTATATACAACAGTGGTGTTGCACCGAGAATCTGTGGGGGGCACTAAATCACACAAAAATGACAATTTCTATGTAATGTTGTTTTAATGAAACACTTTGAAGGTCCATCAAATGATTTTTATTTTATGGTCCTCAACCTGTGGCTGAAAAAGTAGATAGCAGAAGGTTAAATTAAATTGACATAATAAATATGTTGATATGCATTTAGTGACTTTTTTTTAAAGTTGCTAATAAAAAAGAGAAGAAAAAAAAACTTTTCTGTGCCTAGGATTTCTTCTTTTTCTTTTTGCTGTAGAGTCAAAATAAGTATTGAATATTGTTGTTTATACTAGTATTGTACCAAAGTTTAAATTCAGCATCAGTTAGAGTTAAATGGAGGACAAGAATAAAGTAAATTTCAACTGAAGTACAAGTACCTCAAAATAGTACTAGAGTGCAATACTGGATGCATTTTTCACCACTGCCTTATATTGTACACACACATGCACATGGAGTGTCTGCAAATTCCAATGCTTCAATTTAGCAAGCCTCTTAAATGACGATGCTGCGCAACATATGTTGGAACTCTCTCAAATTCCTTTCAATAAGATGAGTCTAATCAGCATGAATAATTCAGCCTGATACATATGACTGCTCCTGAGCCCGTGCTCCAGCCTGGCTCTTCACAACTGTGCTCTGTGGGGATCTGTCTGCCCAGCTCCACGCCCTCTCCACTTCCCTCTTGTTTGCTGCTCTTGATTACTGGAAACCTGAGATGACGCAGCTCAAGATCAATATACCCACACATACTGTAGAAGCAGGGTGGAAAGACAAAGCAGCGGTTCATAGGTGTGGGATTCATCCAGTGGGCTTAAATGTTATATTTGACCAACTACGTTTTTTGCTTCACTTTTGCCCCTTTCTCGGTGTGTCCCTTCGACACTACATCAGAAGGCCTGCTGACCACATGCTGGCTGCAGGTTTATCTCAGTTCAACACAGACATTCTTGCCTCCAGTGCTTTCTGTGTGTACTTGCATGGCAGTTTGTATGTGTGTGTGTGTGTGTGCAGAAAGTCTTCTTCATTGTAGTTAACATGGTTGAAGCCTCTGGTTCAATTTGATGGTGCACAGTTATGCTTTTATGACTTGAAGAAGATGTTGCATACAGGCCAGATGCTATTCCAAACATCTCCCGTACCTCTGCAAACCTCTGTCCGGCTTCCTAGAAAAAAAAGGCTGCTCAAGGCCAAGACAGCTGGCACTGACAAACAGATATCTCTATAAAGTGCACTGGTGGATTTACTCACTATCGCTGACTACAGAAATTTCCAGTAATCTGTCTCAAATGCCCAGCGCTATACTAGACATCACCCCTGCTCTCACTCCACCGCCCCGCTCCTCACTTTCTACAGCTGATGCCAACCTCACCCCCCTCTCTGTGTGCTGATCCATCAGTGGATGATGATGTGAGGGCTGATCACTGCCATTTGTTTCTTGATTTAATAGCTCCATGCTCTTGCAGACAGTTTACAGGAAGACTTGAAGGTGCCTCCTCCCACCACGAGCAGTTTCCTTTAAAGGAGAGAAAGAGAGAGAGCTCTCAGGCCTCCTCTCTCAGTTTCCCCCCTCTCTCCCCTCCCCTCCTTCTTCTGGCCTGGACCTTACACAACAGCAGCTTGTTATCTGGCTGTGTGAAACATCACAGGCTATTTCTGCAGGATAGATAGTTTACTCTCTGGCTCCAGTTTTCTCTCCCACCGCCTTGTTCTTAAGTATCCCTTAGTCATTGTGTAACACTCATCAATACACTCCTCAGTTTACACTTATTGAGGTCTTTAATTTAAAATTAATGAGTAATTAATAGCAGTCTATTTTAGCACTTCTACAACTTCATTAAACCTTAGGCAGCTTTGTGAGCTGGGGATAAAGTTTCTCCAGAAGAGAAATGATGACTTTTAGGAATATTTCTTTTATTTATAGCTACAGGTTTAAAAAGATAAAACAAATGATGCGTGTCTTTTATGCATCAGGACCCTGGTGGTATTGTTAGAAAATGATTAGATTATTGTATTGTTACAGAAAGCATGACTTTGATACAAGTTCCTGAATGATAACTCTTTGATGCCAATTTGATAGAAATCTTGTTTTAATAAAAGATTACATTACACACAAATGTGGTGAGCCCCGTGTCTGGGCGTAACCTAGTATTTTACCATTGTTCCTTTGGGACAGCCAATCACCAGCACGATTAGAAACATGCTGCATGCGTTTTGGCCCGTTGACGCTGATGAGATTAAATCCTTATACTGTAAAATGACAAGACATTTCTCAATACTCAAAACTATTTGTCCGTCTTTTATTTAACCAAAAATTTAAAACTGCCTTAAAGTGTCTCAGCACAAGCGGCTCAACAAGAACTTTCCTAACTGTTTCATATCATCTTTATCTTGCAAGAATTAAAATTCTGAACTATCTTCCTCAACAAATGAGCAAACACAGTTATGAAGCTAACCAGACATTGCGATGCCAGCTCTCAATCCTTGACAGGTTTCAGTACTCAGTGCTAAGTGGGCGTTCCAACCGACAAACAGACCTGTGTTAGAACAAGGTCAGGAGCTGTGTTGGTGGAGGCGGGTTGCTTCAGGTGCTGGGGAGAAATACAATCCAGGAAGTATAGTGAGTAATAGATTAATGCATTTGAAGGCCTATCAGATGCCAAAACACTGAGAGAACTATGATTAAGAATTTTACTGGTATGGGAAAAAAATTCTCAGGAGAGAGGGGAGATCACTGGGGTCATGAGCACTTAGACATGGTCTGTTAACAGGCCACTTTTTATTTAGTTTGGAACCTTTGTCTCACCAGCATCTCTCTGTTTGTGTACCAACTCTAGCATTTCCTGTGTATTTACCCCAAACAAAAAACTAATTCAAACCTGCAAAAAAATAACTGTGGACATTAGAGGCACATAAAACTAGTAGTAAGCTGAGCGTTAAGCAGTGAGAGAGCTGGCCAGAACCATTACTCCCAGCCTTAGACTCCCCTGGGCTGACAGGAGAACAGAAGGGTGCACAAACACACCGTGTTCATTTTTCTGCCTTTTTTATTGGTTTTCTGACACCGGGGAAGGTTACAAGGATTCTCAGCTCCCCGGCTTGATGGCCTGGCACTGGTTGCCGGTATTTATATAAATGAAAATACATATATCTGCAGAGTGCAGCCCTGCATGCAGATATCCCCGGGTTGGTTTTAGAAGGAATTACTTGAAATAGCTTTGCAATAAAAATGTGACAGTTTAGAAAAACTAGAACCAGATTGTATAGTGTCAGTGCCCTGTCTCCAGTTTCATATTCTGTTTTTTTAATTCAAATTTTGTGACCGTGATCCTTGCTGATGTTTTACCCAACATGTAGAAACATTTTTGTTAAGCTGAACCATTGCAAAGCCTCCAGCAGTGCAACATATTTAATTTGAATTTGAACTGTAAATGAACTGCTAATCTTAGAATGTTATACTGGATGTATTTCAAATCTAACCTCCACAAATCAGTTATGTCAGTATGGATTCTGTTAATGAGCTAACATGTCATTTTAGCTCACAAATATTTTATTTTGAAACTGCCAGCAGATTTGTCAGTTCCTAGATATCTCTGTCTTTTTCCGTTACCTTCAGGTTTTAACTGCTCAGTCTCAGTCAGAGTAAAGCCAGCTGAATGAAATCAATGTTGCAGGCTTTTAAAGAAACATGGTGCAAACTGCTTGCTCAGCAGGGACTTGTATCATCTCTTGACATATTTAAAACGTATGTATAACATGACAGTGAGCAAGTTTTAAGAAAATGATTGTTCCACCTGAATTATGAATATATCAACATAATTAAGAAAGAAAAGACACAACTTCTACCCTGTTGTTCAAAAATCTAAGTAAGTTGAAGCACTAGAGAGGACATGTTCACAGAAACATGTTCTCCCCATAACCTTAAACAGAAAGAGCCTTTGTTTTCTAAACCTTGCCACACTTGGGACTCCTTAATTTTTTTGGCTACATGTTGTGTAAAATGTTGCTTGATAAACACACATGTAAATACAACACAACATTTTAGCACAGACGCCGATGAGTTGATAAGATGTGTATGACAAAATATATATAGGTAATAAGATACATTTAGAATAAGATAAGATATATACGATAAGATGAGATGTGCACTGTAAGAAAGGGTTTCAAAAATTTTGTTTCTTAGAAAATGTCAGAGTTTATGTTGTTTGTTTCTTTATTGAATTGTATGCTTTCCACCATGGGATCTGTATGTAACCTACATACAAAGTTGATAAAAGATTTTAAGCAGTTTATACTATATGAGAATGGTATCAGTATTGCATGACGCATTTATACATTTATAATGATTAGAGACATGTACATTTATATCACATTCATTCATCTTACATGAACCACATATATAAGATATGACTGTTTCATGGTATCACAGCACAGGGTATTACCACAATTATCATAATTATTATCAGTTACAGTGACCCTTACCGGAATGTTTTTTTTTTTTGCCGTGGCTGCAAGACATGAAACTTGATATAAATTTGAAATAATTAATTCTTTTAATAACACTTCCTGGCTAGAATTAAGCAGTCATTAGATAAGCACACACATTATGATAATCATCAGCTTTCATACCATGGTATACCTTGAAAACCATATGTCGCTGCTTCTCTAATGATATGTGTGCATGTCCTTGTTGATTCCAGACCAGTGAATTACCATGATGGAGCTTTAAAAGCCCACTGTTTGGAAACAACCCTTAAGTGTCGGCTGCCCAAAACAAACAGAAGTGTTTGGAGAGTCTGATAGTCACTGTGGTGCATTTTGGGACTGTATTTGTGTGACTAATTGTCGTTCGATGAATTCAAGGCAAACAAAAAGCGAATGCATTCATGTTACTCGTGGCTTTTTTGGGGGAGAAAAGAAGGCCTTGCACTCGCTTAAAGGAAGACAATATAGCATTATGTGTCAAAATAGGATTAGAGGTCTGCTAAAGCTCCAGCCCTGTCAGAGGAAGATGCTTTATTTTGCCTACGCTGCAAATCTTTTCTCCTTGACGCCGTCTCTCTCCACTATTATTTGCAGAGTGTGTGTATGTGCACATGCTTGTTTAATTTTCTGCCGTCTTCTGTTTGATGTTTCAGAGAGGGCATTACCTGTCTTTGGTACTATCTGTGCTTGACAGAGAGAAAAAAAAGACTGGGTACAGTTCCCTGAGTGGGTTGCAGTGGTAATGTAGAGTGGCGTGATGCCCTAGAAAATTCCAGGTGTGAAGTGCTTTATTCATTCCACTGCAGAGGGAGTGCTTCTCTGTGTGTGAAGTGGTAGGTGTGACGTTTATTTTCCATTGTGAGCAAAATGTATTTGTTTTTTTTCATCGTATTTTTTATGGCTGTTTGTGTGTGCTATGTGAGAGAGGTTGGGTGTGCACTCAAGTCTCAAAGGTTTTGTCCTCCTCTTCTTCTCTTCCTCCTCCACCTGAACCAGCCTGTGATTGATTGGTCACAGTTCTGAATAACTTTAATTAGCTTGCCTCAGCAGTGGGTGGTTCTCAAACGCCGAACTACTGTGGAAGTCCCAGAAAAGCGTTTTAATTTTTGATCATGTAGGCAGTGAGGGCTCTCTACTGCCATCTGAGAGGGGTCTTCAGAAGTGCTACCTACGTCTTTTTAATTCGGCAGATTTTGTAGTGTCGTCTCTCTCTCTCTCTCTGTTTTTTTTTCTGTAAAATCTGGAAGAGAAGCTACCCCTCCCTCCACAATCCATCCACCCCCTTCTTTGGCTTCTAACTGGACTCACTCTCATGTCTGCTTCTGGCCCTTTTCCCAGGGCGCCGTTGTTTGATGGGATTTGTGCTCCGCCACTACAATTGCTGTATTACACAAATACTCAGGCTTGTGCACATATATTTGCAAACGCATACATTTTATCCTCATAGTATACCAGCGTTGTCTCCGAGGAATGACTTTTAGCGAGTACATTTTCAGAAAGATTTGCCATCTGAATTCTGAATTTATCAATGTATTAGAAAAGAAATAGTGTCTGTCTTCTCGCAAAATCTTTATACTTAACTTTTATGTAAAATGGTCTGCAGCAACTAAAACAGGGATAATGTCTTCATGGTGATGCTAAGGTATGAAAAAAACTTGCTAAAGGTTAGAGAAAAAAGACTGTGGTCTTGTTTTAATTTTTGAAAGTGAGATGAATCCCCTGAGATGAGAAACCAGGTACTCAGGATGTGAACTTCAGTGTCAAAGTCCTGTGGTTGTGTGGTACACCAATTACATTTTATAGGTGCACCAATACACTCTTTCAGGTCTGATCAGAGTCCTGAAATTGGATCTCTGTCAGTACCATTATTAAAAATAGATACCAGAACTCACACTGTAAATTTTGAAGTTGACTTTACTTTAAAGGCACTTTAAAAAAGTTACTTTTTTGAAAAAAAAAAAAAAAGTTTTGAAAATTTGAACAAATCAGGTGCACAATAGTGCACCATCAACTCTTTATGATGATTTCTATAGATCAGACAGAGAGTTAGAATTTAACAATCAGCTTGTACTGATACAATCATAAGTCTATCACTACTCTGTTCAGCTTTACAAAAACAAAGAACATCTTCTCAAGTGGTCATGTTTGACCATCAAAACTTACAGACCTCAGAGTCTCATAAATGCAAGCTAAGATAAAATACCGATGGAGCTCTGAACAGGCTGTATAAAAGGCCTGAAACTCAGCATCACACATTAGACTGATTAGAGATAAAGAGAACATCATTACCATCCTGTATCTGTTATTTCACAGTAAAATTGAAAGATAATGAAAAATGTTTCCATTCTACCATCCAATATTACAGTTTACTTTTTCAAAATAAAGCCGTTAATCACTTGTATACTTTCCAATCCCACATATTAATGCTGTTGTGTTTAGTGTTATTTCAGCTTCACTTTCAAATAGGTTTAAAAGTACCACCAAATCAAATCAATGATTATTAAGCCCATTGTTTATATTCCTGGAAACAGTGGTTGGCTCTGTATAACTGGCCAGACTTCTAACCCAGCAGCTTGCCCAGTGAACTGAAATCCAAGTGCAGATTTTGCTTATTAATGATTCTGGCATTCAGACTGAATTCTTGTTTACTTTTGTCTGTGGCTGCTTTACACATGGTGGTTCATCGTTGCTGTTATATTTGACACTGCTATTTGAATTAGCGTCAGCACTGTAAATTATATAGTCGGTTCAAGTGAACTCAAGCTAAATGTATTTTATTCATCTGATTTTAGTGATTAATAATCACTTTAACCACGTTATAGGTGTAATGTTGAGCAGAAATCAATCATACAAGTGTTTGAGAAAGAACTTAGAAAGACGAAGTTATGCTATTAAGCTTACTGAGAATCAATCTGATATTTTCTGTATGTGAGAGTTGAGATTTCATTCTACTATTTCTGTACAGCTGCAGTATCTGCTTTACATAGGTATTGTGTGTAAGCCAGCAGTCTGTTTCTGCCTACAGGCAGCTTAGCTACCATTGTCATGTGGATGTGGATGGCACGTGAGTGAATGTTTGGGGATGCTCAGGAGTTGAATCCAGAAAGAGTGCAATCGATTCAAGTGTCTCCAACACAGTGAAGTTGAGTTTTTATGGGTATTTTGGTGCCATACAGTATGTGATATAAGCAGAGACATTCCCGGCATTTTTATTCATGTGTCTACACGAGTGGCCTCTTGAGTTTTTTTCCCTTTTTCAGTGTGATGATTACAACACGTGTATATGCGCGCCCATGTATGTATGTGCTGGTGTGTGTTTGTGTGAACTCTGGACCACCAGCTCATTTCACACACAGACAGACATCAAAGGCGGTTTGAATTAACCCTGCGTGTCGGGGCCGCTCAGCATGCCATCCGCAATTTCACATCTCTGCCGCTCCAGCAGCACCAAACTTACATGGCCCATTCATATTGAAATGAACAGATGAAGTTTTGCCATGAACCGAGTTGCCATCCTTCACTGAGAGAAGATAAAACTTCAAAAGAGCAGAGATACATTCGGATCTGTTTGCAGGTGGTTAGTCTGCGTGTCGTCGCCGGCGAAGTGAAGGTGTTCTGTCTCTCTGAGAAAGTGTGGGCAAAGTGCAGGTATCATGTTTTTCTTATTAAAGCAGGTCAATTGTGTTTCCATTACAGCCCTTTCGCAGCAGCCGGCTCCCTTTCTCCTTGATTAGACACTGCAGAAATGATGTCATGTACTCACACACACCTGCAGACACACACGGGTGCACACATCAAAGCATATGTGCCTCACCTCTTTTAACTCACTTTTAAATCCATAACAAGAAGCTATGGCCTCACCCTATTCTTTGCTTGCGTGTTTTTTTTTTTTTTTTTATTGTTTTGACTGGATAGCGTTGCCTCCCCTGTCGCCTCCAAACACTCATTTTCACATTTTCACCCCATCTTGGTAGCTAATTTAATTTTATATTGTATTTATTGATCTGGCCAACTTCAATTTCCTGGAGCAGCGTGATTCTGTTGCACGATGAAAGCGATAATGTAGATGAACAGGCGACGATGGCGAGGATGGAAATGGTGATGAAGAGTGCGATGATGATAATTTCTGTGGGTGATTGTGATTGCGATGGGTTGTATGCTGATTAGAGCTGTGTCTGAAGATGGCTGGGGTCGCCACAGTGAAGGTGAAGCCATCAGCTGCACTGTGTATTTTTAATATCCACCCCAACCATCAGTTGGCCACCATGACAGCTATTCAGTAAACACATTCATATTTCATTAATTTGGCCTCTCCCCTCTCCTCCCCCTGACAGCCTCTTATTGTCTCCTCTAGAGGTTGTTCAGTAATCCAGTGAGACCTTACCTCATCCTACTGTGTTACCTGCACCCACACACAAACGCACTCTGATGTAAGTGCTATAGTAGGAAGTCTTTTCTCATGGTTATTTGACACACACTTACCGTGCCCATGACGGATAAATTTAACATTGTACAGGAACGCTGCTAATACAAATACACCTACATGCTGTGTGCAGGCTCCCAGCACTTAAGCAGTACTGTGTGCAAGCACATACACACACACATACAGGGGTGAATACAGCTGACACACAAATTAGATTAAACTAAAAACAAGTGGAAATATGGAATACTGAGATCTTGCGTGTCTGTCATGTCTGTAAAATAGATGATGTAAAAGACGTGGATGTAGCCACCTTGATGTCATGCATTGGGTAGTAGACTACAGTTTTGAAGCCTCGAGTTCTGCATTTTGGCCGTCGGATGTGACAGACAGTATTTGGATTAGGGGGTGGAGCTAGAACAAGCTAGCTTGATTAGCAAGTATGGTTGTCACATGAAGAACATTGTAACATTGATACAGTGTTCTTCATGTGACAATGTAGAACATGAAGAACATTGTAACATTGATACAATGTTCTTCATGTGACAATGTAGAACATGAAGAACATTGTAACATTGATACAATTACCTTGAACAATATCAGTACTCACTACCATGTTTGATACCACTGGGAAAAATCGACACAACTTCAATTTCAAAACATTTTAGATTTATTAAAAGGCAGACATAGCAAGACTAGTGCATGTGTCAACTTCCTGTTGGAGAGAAGAGGGGGCAATAAAAGAAGAAAATTATTATTGAAACAGTTTAAAATATTCAGAATTGATATGTATTGATATTTCAATATTCATGACATGGTTCATCCATAATTCACCTTAACTGTGATATTAATTGGGATGTTAAGTTTTGCTAGTATCAAACTTCAAACAAAATGTAGTTGCAGGCAAATTGAACCTCCAACTCCTCATAGTGTCATTGAGTATAAACAGACCAGGCCACCAAAAGATTAAAGTTAACTTTCATGAACTGAAAACACTCTGAAAGGGTCCAGGTGCTAAAATGAAAACATAGATAACCCCATAAACAAGTTGGCTGTTTAAATCTAACAGTGCCATGAATCATTGGCATTGCTGCTACGTCTCTCTCCAGATTGTGACTTGTTGATCACAAGATAGCCATGCCCTTAAGTATATCCTGTTTTATCATCTATTTTACTCTAAATGGGACCCTCATTTAGAAAATGAACATCATACTGTGCTGAAGAAAACTTGTAGGTAGCGAGACCATGAACTCACTAAGGATCCTTTTAATGAGGTAATAAACAAGAGAGAAGTAAGGTCATTTTCTCATACACTTCTATACAGTCAGGTTTTTTTTTGCAACAAGGGATGTCTGGAACGTGTTTGGGTGTTTAATAAATGTGCTCTGAATAGATTTTTTTTAAAGCAGACATTTTGACTTGCATCAATAGCCCCTTTTAGATAGTGGCACATTTGCAGCAAGGTAAAGACTGCAGTGTGCCGCCTTGTCAATCTAAAAGGGAGGTGTAATGTTCCTTCTTTTCCAAAAAGCCGCCACTTGGCTACCACTGGGATAGGCGTAAACATGTGACGTGACGTGAAGCGCGGATTCCGGCGTGAACAGTGAAGCAGGTCAAATTTGTCTTCAAAATAACAGCTTTACATTGCACCCCATTGGAGTTTAGAACTGGGTTCTTAGCAGGGGGCTTTTAATTTGAAAGTAGCAACTGTTAGTAGCTTGCCACTACAGCAACAAGCAGACAATGAAGACAGCGACAGAGACCGAGGAGACGCTAGCATCTCCTGGATCTCAGCAGCTTTCCAGTTGCTCATCTTGACCTCTGCGGATGAAGTGATGGACTGACTGCTGTGATCAGCTGTTTCCTGGTTTCCAACAGCGCACGTCATTGACACCTCCACCCATCTCACGCAATTGCCAGCACATTGACAGCTCAGATTTACATAGCAATGGAGGTGGAAAAAAGTGTACCCCACTGTCTAAATCCTCAGACCTAGCCACAAAAAAGACACCAAATTGGTGGCTTGCTGCCCAGTATTAAAACAGCTAATGATGGCTCTGTGGTATTGAGGTGTCCAGGGTACCCTGAAACCTAAACAACTAAGTGGAATTCAGCCATCATTAATTTAGTTTGAACATCTGCAGTTCAGTGACAACTGAGCAAACTCCATCTGCTGAAGACAATTTAGGAGAAAATTAAGTTTAGCTGATGAAGACTCTGGAGCATGCTAGTATTGCAAATGGACCCCGAGTTGAACCTCTAAATTAAAGTAAAGGAATTATGAACTTTTTACTTTTTTAAAATCTAAAGTAGGACAGTCAGGTACAAGTGTATGCATCCTCAGCTATTTTTAATCTTTATTAAAGGTGTTATTTCCCAGAGGCAAGATTATATTTTCAGCCTCACACAACTGGAGTGACAGTATTTATTAATAGCACATAATCTGCTCCTACTGGTGGCTACTGATGGCTGCCAATAACCAATACATTTAAAAAAGTGGCATAGCACTGCACTTAGTCACCTTGGTGATTAAGTTAATGACACAGTGTCTCGATCATCACATTGAGTCAAAATAAGACTACCGCTCTGCAAATAAGGTTTTAAAATTAACTAATGATTTGGCAGTAATGGTCCATTAACAACCACAATTCAAAATGTAAAGATCATGCTGTTAACTAAAGGAGGCCAGGACCTACCACAGAGGGACTTGTTTCCAAGATGGGTTTTGTAAAGTTTGCCACTTGTATCAGGACCTTTACTGTTTATGTCAGAATGGAATTCATCAGTTATTGGAGCTCATATTTTGTGCTGTTTCTGGAGTTCTGCAGAAAAGCAATTATAGGCTCTCAGAGTTATTTTGAGACTGATTTCTGGTGTAATATATTTCTGCATGTCAATAAAACGGTAATGGGTCATTGCTTATAGGGTGGCATTTCAGTTAAGACTGTCCTGCGGTTCTTGTACCCTACCGAAACAAACATTTGTCTCTGCCCATAATGAAACCTTGTTGTAAATCCCCTCATATGAATTATTCAGTTGCACTCAGCTGAACTGATCTAGGTGCATTTGTACATTGTGTCCGTGTGTGTGTTTGTAGCTGCTCCAGATAAAGATGACGTTACTGGTTTGCAGAGCGGGAAAAGGGATAAAGCTGTTTGTATTGGATAAGATTTAGCGTCATATGAGGAGGATAAATAGTCCATCCAGGACTGATTGTGCCTCATAATGTGATACGGATGCAAGGATACAAATACAGCATACAGCGAGGCGTGGGTGTGTATGTGTTTGTGTGTGTGAGTGTCTAGGTGTACCTGTGTGTTTGTGTACATGAGAAAAAGTTTCAGTAACAGGAAGGAGCCATTCAGCATACGTAGTGACATGAATTGATTTTCTTCCTGCCAGTGTGGTGTTTGTAAAGCGATTTTGGCATTAAAGGAAGCTCAGAAGTATGTTTCTATGTATTGACTGCCTCCAGGTCTGTATTATTAAATTCACTGTTAAATGTGACGAGTTCTGAAAACTTCTGCTGGGACTCCTCTCAGCACCTCGGGTCCACCAACAAGACCAGTCGACATAAGCTCATAATACACAGACAGACAACACACTTTGTCCGTCAGCCAGACTCCATGGTTGATCTGCTCTTATTTCCCGTTTTTAGCTCTTTGTAACCATGTCTACACGTGTCGCTTTTCCAAGTGGCTGCTAGTCACTTGCTTTTCCATGGCTCTAATGCCATTAAGATACGGTCGACTATTGTCTCAAAAGGCATGTGTGTCTAACACAGTTAGAGTCTCTCTGTATCTAGTGGACTGCTGCACTCAAATTAGCAGCTTTTAGTCACAGCTCTCTGTGTGACTCAACTCATCAGCCTCTGTGTGAGTTTATAGTCAAGGCTGAGGTCAACTGTGCACTTCTCTCTCTCCATTTATACGACAAGCTTTGATATATGCTCACACTGCAGAGATGCTAAAAGAATGCATTAGTTTATCACTTGACTGTTTTTTCTTATTGTTTGGATCGATGTTTGAACCTGTGTCTCTTTCTACCGATTACTAATCCAATTCACATCCAGTTTAGACTACCTAGTCTCTTGCATGCATATCACTTACAGTGTCAACACTATTCTTTTGTGCTCACTTAGAGGTTAAATGTGGATTTTACACAAAAAGGTTACCATTAAAACAGTCAAATATGGTAAACATCAGTTTGAACTCCATGTTCCTGTTGTAGGACTTCAGTGTTTACCTTGATATAAAAAGAATTGATGATTCAAACCATGTACATTTGTTAACCTATTGTATGGTGTAGTCTACCTTAATTGTGTTATTTAAAAATGTTGAATTCTATTGAATAATATGTAAAAAAAACAAAAAAAATCAAAACATAGGACATAATATTTTGTGCTTGTTCAACCAGACATATTTTCATTATTCAAGGACTTTACTGTGATACCATGAAGCCTTGATGTTTTCAGAGACAAGAAAATGTCAAACCGTTTATGTGCCGAATTTAGTGGCACACATACCAAGGATTGCGTAAAGTTCACATTTGATCAGATACTGTAACTGCTATCTGAAATTTGATACTGGTACCAAAGGTACCAAACATTTGTGTGGTGCTGATGCCTCACCTAGATTTTTGTCGCCCAAGCATGCTAAGGCATGTTAACATCTAGCTGTGGCTCCTGTGCTGGGTTTGGCTTTCAGGCTGTCAAACTTGGTGCACTTTTCAGCTTTTCATTATAGTCTGTGTTTGACCAGGTGTTTCCACAGGTAACTGGCTGTGTCGAGTTTTGAAAAGTGTAACAACACTTGCACTTTCAACTCGCCCTTGCTCAGACTCACTATTACTTGGAACAAGCTGCAGGGGTGACATAGTCTTGATGACTCTTTTGTTCTCTGTACTCTTAAGTTCTCTTAGAACCCAAGCCTACACATACCTTCAAATGCTATACAGAAAGCCATATATGTAGAGAAAGCCCAGGGGTGTATTTTGTTATAGACCAGTAGACAACCTTTGATGTGATAAAAATCTAGGAAAACAGGACAGTTGAAAGTTGTGCCGGCGCCTGCCTTCCACATGACTGAAAAAGTACCGCACACCCATGAAATGAGTGTGGCCGCAGTTGCAGTGAATTAGCATGATTAAGCTTTCTGCAGAATGGAAACCTCAGAACTCTAACACTAAGAGAAATGTTGCACACAAGTAACTGGATCATTTTAAATAAGACAGAACTACAACACAGGGAAACAAACCGTGACAATATAGCATGGACCCTGTAGAAGTGCCTATCAAACATCAAAACAAACTTCTGATAATGGCTAAGAAAAAAAATATTTCAAGG
Organism: Acanthopagrus latus; assembly: GCF_904848185.1. Classification (NCBI taxonomy): domain Eukaryota; kingdom Metazoa; phylum Chordata; class Actinopteri; order Spariformes; family Sparidae; genus Acanthopagrus; species Acanthopagrus latus. The sequence continues at coordinate 14,212,717 of NC_051044.1, forward strand.
TTTGAAACACATTTTTTTCTTATTGTAAGTGATACCTTCAGTAGTCTAGCAAATTGAATTAAATGTTATTAGATATACTATTTTGCCAAAAGTATTCACTCACCTGCTTTGACTCGCATATGAACTTAAAATTGCATTTTGGCGAGAATTTCACTTGAAGTCACATCCCATTTTTAATCCATAGGGTTTAATATGACGTTGGTCCACCCTTTGCAGGTATAACAGCTTCAACTCTTCTGGAGAGGCTTTCCACAAGGTTTACAAGTGTGTTTATGGGAATTTTTGACCATTCTTCCAGAAGTGCATTTGTGAGGTCACACACTGATGTTGGATGGGAAGGCCTGGCTCTTAGTCTCCACTCTAATTCATCCCAAAGGTGTTCTGTTGGGTTGAGGTCTGGACTCTGTGCAGGCCAGTCAAGTTCGTCCACACCAAACTCTCTCATCCATGTCTTTATGGACCTTACTTTGTGCACTGGTGTGTAGTCATGTTGGAACAGGAAGGGGCCATCCCCACAAAGTTTGGAGCATGGAATTGCCTAACCTCTCTTTGTATGCTGAAACATTTAAAGTTCCTTTCACCAGAGCTAAGGGGCCAAGCCAACAACCCCACACCATAGTCCCCCTCCACCAAAGCCTCCACCTGGCAAACACCGAACTCAGACTCGTCCATCAGATTGCCAGATGGAGAAGCACGATCGGTCACTCCAGAGAACGCGTCTCCACTGCTCTAGAGTCCAGTGGTGGCATGCTTTACACCACTGCATCCAACGCTTTGCATTGCACTTGCTGATGTATGGCTTGGCAGTCTGCATGCCTACGTTCTTGCTTTAGACACCTGTGGCCATGGAAGTGATGGAACACCTGATTTAAATTATTTGGATGGGTGAGTGAATACTTTTGGAAATATAGTGTATTAGGAACATTTTAAGTTATGCTATTTGTGCAGTGTTAATCATAATCCTCTTCCAAGTAAGGTAGGATGCAAAGGGATAGTGGCATTAACTGCATTGGGGTTAGTATAGTGGTAAATAGCCTATAAAACTTGAACGATACTTTTCAGTTATTGTTCTGAATTGTATGAATGTACTGACTGAGATACAGTTGAAATCTTTAAAAGTGCACATTAGCCAGGAACTGGAGACCAATTGAAACTGGCTGATATTACTTCAGTCTTCATTGTGTTAAAATGACCACATTCCGCTTCCCATTATCCCTGCAGTTTGGGAGAAATTATCTTATTTCTGAGGAGAAAATATGCAACTTAGGTATAAGAGCCGCGATTCGACTCCTTCGTCTGCCTTTTTTCTCCCAGACATAAAGAAACCACAGTGACAGACTCACTAAAGTGGAAATTGAAACTTACAGCTTGAGGAATGAGAATTTTATGAAACATTTTCCTTTGTACTGAAGCTTTACAAATTTATGCACCAAAGCGTAAACTTTCTGGCTCTAAAGAGGATCATTCTTTTCAGCCATCAGTCAGGCTGGTTCACAGTCCCTCTGCTTCAAATATTTCTGACGCACACAAACACTCGAGCATGCATTTGGCACAAAATGATGAAGCAGGGACATCTTTCATCACTATCTCCCTGCAGCTCTCTGCGGTTACGAGGTTTGATCTAGCATCCAATATACTGTAGATACATTCACTAGAACCAAGGCAAATGTTAGTTTCTATCAAAATGTAATATTCTGTTGACATTTTCTCCATGATATGCACTATGATAAATGTTCTGTGACAGAGATTCTTATTTTGAATGTTGGGGTGACCCACATTTTCAAAATAAGTGACTTTTTGTGATCCAAAACTATGATGTTACAGGCTCCACTGCAGGTTTATGTAAGTTACTCTGGCACAGACATTTTACGTAAATGTCCTTGATTATCCCCACCACCAGGGAATAAATAAAGTTTTGGAAACCTGTAGACTTTCTTGACTTTGAAATTTTGTAGAACACATTTGTAAACCTTTTTATTCTCCCAGGACATAACTGTTGCTTTTGTGAAAAATGGTTTGATAAATTGAACATTACAGCAGTGGCTTATTGTGAAATAAAAGCCTCTCCAGGCTTGACATAGATATAGAATCACATGCTCATTTTTCAAGGTCTGAGTCTTGATTGCAAGAGGTTGTGTAAAATGTGTTTTTGTTTGTTTTTTATGAGTAGAGAGCCGTTGCTCGGACTCGGCGTGAATGCATGTGTGTTGTATGATAACATAGTAAGCAAGGCTGTGCATTGATCTCTATTTTAATAGTGTGTCTGTAGAGCTTTTCAAAGAGCAGCCTGCACACTGAAGGCATTGATTGTTGCACAGCCACACACAAATGCTGATTGACAGCTCTTTCTTGAATGTTGTCTTCGTTTATGCCGCACAAATTTTGGGGATTGAAGCTGTCGCTCTGTCGCTGTGAATTTGTTGTTCTAAACCGTCTCATCAGAAATGAGTTTCTGCTGAAAAGAATACGGCAAGCAACAGTGGCTCAAAATGAGAGACTTTTAGTGAAGCGTCAACATTGTCAGGCTAACAAAGGAAACTAAAAGCTTGAGAATGCTACCTGTCTGTTCTGCAAACAGTTCTCTCTGTATGTTCATTGATTCCAGACCGTTTTACATGCCTATTCTTTTTATGAAAATCTGTTTATTTGAGGTAGAGGGACAACATGCAGCAAAGGGCCATAGACTGAAATTAAACTTAGGCCACTCTAGGGAGGACACAGCCTCTACAGATTGGACATAGACTTTACCAATTGAGACACTAGGGTGACTCATAAGCCTATATTTCTGTGCATGTGAGTGTGCACAAAAATGTTGATTCACAAAAAGTGATTTAAAGGGTTCACTAAGAAAGCAAAAAGTCTGGTTTTGTCTGCCAAAAGTGTGGCAAGAAAAACTTGTAAAACAACTATACAGTACAAAACAGTGAAGCATGATGTTACTGGAAAACTGCAGGGTAGAGGCTGGAAAGAGGAGATCATCATTACCCATTTAACGTTAGGGCACAGAAAGCTCGATTACACACCTCATAAAACAGGTAGACACCCAGCATGAAAACTCACACACTGTAATCAGTTACAATCACTTGAACCTGTCTTATTAGAATGTAGTGGATGAATCATCTCTGACTGAAGCAAAATATAGTCATGTGACAGTAGAAAGGCATAATGTAATATAAACTGTAATTTAATGAAATACTTAAAAGAAAACCGCACCAGACTACATCTCAGCAGGTGGTTGTAATGTAGATTGAAAATGCCACTAGATGTTAAAAAAAACGAAGAATATTATATTATCATATACCAAAATACTCAATTTCTCATTCTTTTAGGATTTATGTTGTTTGGCAGTACCCTTGTATGTTGTCTTTGTTTTGTTGATATTGTTATGTTAATTTGAGTTCTGGTCGTAGGGACTCCAGAAAGATTAGCAACTAACTTGTAGAATCAAAGCTAAGGGATCCTAATAAAGAAGTGAAGACACAAATATGACCAGTGTTATTTTTGGAAAGCTGCTGTACATAACGCGACTGCTACTGTATGTTAATGTTAGCTCACAGCATTAGCTTATTTTTCCCTCTTTAATGAGCATTTTAATTAAATTTAAATTAAATTTGTTCGGTTCTGCAAGTTTAAGGAAATGATCCACTTTTAATATATATATAGTTGTAATTAATGCCAATGATGTTGAGATGGTGGAAGCTGTCTCTCCAATTTACTATATTTGCTAGGTCTAATGCTACCAGAAATGTTCAATATATTTGTTGCCTGACTTCAGTGACCCTCACTGAATGTGGTCAATTACTGTATGCGGCTACAGTGTATGCAACATTGAAAAGATTGTAATATATTTTTTGTTTTTAGAGATTGTATTTCTTATTTAGCTGTTGTAGTGTGTTTAGTGTAGCTACAATGCATTTTTGACACAAGTTTATTCAACAACTTTAAGTTTCTGGGCACCATTTTGTCCTCAGTTTTCTTTAGGACCTAAAATGCCATCTGCTCATAATGGGTCGTCAGTCAACCATGATTTTGTGGTTGTTTCCAGTAATGAACGTGAACCACGTGACCGCTTTTGTTGATCCCATTTTTTTTCTTTCTTTTTTTTCTTTTTTTGGATTTGCAGGTTTAATGGATGTGTAATTGCCTGCGTTATGAATAATCAGATCTGCATGCAAAAAGCGGCGAAATTGCGGGCTTTCAGTAGCCAGACATTCTGATGCGAGGGATCAGACCCAGTTATGTGGAAACTGAGCTCTGCAGAAAGACATCAAGGCTCACTGGTTGTGTGTTTGCTCTCATCTGATTTGTGATCACACAGTGCATTTTAAATCTGCCCTGGAGTCTGTGGAGGAAGGGTTTGACATATGTTGCACACAACTGGCCTATTGTGTCAAACATGTCGTGTTAAAAGTCGCACAGAAAGGCATCTTGAGCCTGGTCTTGAAAGTTAAAACAATGCACAAGCTAGCCTCAAATATTTTGCGCAACCAGAAATGATGAGTTCTCCTAATTTGACTGTTTTTGACTTATTTGTTATGCGATATGTATAAAAATGTAACAAATGTGACAAAAGGGGGTTGACTTTAATAGATTTCTCTTTCTTACTTAACTGAGAGTCTTGATTTAATTTGGCTGTGTGCTTTTGATAACACAGAAATTGCCCTTGGTGATGGCTTGCCACTTTCCTCCCCCTTCAAACTTTTGGTTTGATCTGGGTATTTACCAGGAGTATGCTTCAGCACAATTATGATAATGTTATTGATTGTATTTGTGTTTTAAATGCCATTATGGGAATGACAACTATATAGAAGGAACTTAAAGTAGAGCTGACCATTGGTTTGAAATCATCTCACAAAGAAATGGACAACACAAAGATGATTTTGTAATCGCTTCATTCCAGAGAGAAAATGATTATTTTTTTGTTATGTTCTTTTGTTTTTATCAAAACTGAGCAGGAAATTAAATAAATCTGTCATTAAGTTGAATAGACAGTAAGCTTGATAAACTTTTCATCTTGAAGCGTTTGAGTGGATGCTGTTTTATGGCATTTTACTGTCATTTGTTCCTGTCATTTTGTCTACTGGATTGAGAAATGAGAGACTTTCTCCTAGTAGAGCTACATGGGCGAGTGTCAGTACATTCTGGCAGCAGATGTCTGACCTTGGCATGAAAGTAGTTTTGAGTATTTATGATAAAGCGTCACCTTGGAGCTCAATTAAATTGTTAAAATATATGACCACTGGTTCAGTAGCATAAGGGTATTATTTGATATTGCATTTATTTTTGATTGTTAACTGAAGTCAAAGTCAAATTGTAATATACAGTATGTTGGGCTGATGAAAAATATCTTATTATAAGTATGGGTGTTGGTGTGGTCCCACCCTGGTATTTTATTAAGGCCATGGCTGCTGATGCGGGGGTGCCGAGTGAAATGGTTAAGCCCTGGCTCGCTTTCTACACTGCAGAATGGGTAGGCATTAATCTGGCCCAGCTGGACAGAGGGAAATTAATGATCATTTACACTGACGACATAATCAGGCTTCACGCTGTCCTCCGATACTAAATTGCTTCTTTTGTTCCACAAGATCTCCGTCTTTCTCTCTCCATCTCTTTCCGTCAGTGTCTTTCTCTTTCTCTCGTGCTCTCAACTCTCTCTCTCTCCATCTCTTTTTTTTTTTTTCTCCCAGGTCGTTCTCTGTTATCGGTCATTAAGTGCTACGTTTCCATGGAAACAGCCAGTTTGGCAGGAATTGGCACGCTGTAAAAGCGTCCCTGTGATGTTCAATATGGAGAACTATCTTCCTTCCACTTAGAGCCCGTCCAGTTCAGTGTCGCAAACCTGTTAGGGCCGTGAGTCGCGCTGTAGCGGCCGCTCTTTTTGGAGGGAAAGAATAAGGAAGGAGCCGACATCTCCCAGCAGGGTTAGATATGGAAGGTTGTAGAGGGTCCACCCCCGCCCATGCAAAAGGCATACACATGGCGCGCTGAAGACGTCCCCTCCATCCCTTATCTCTTAACCAGGGTTTGTGTAGCTGCTCCCTTAATGCCATCACTTCTAAAAGCTGTGACCCTGTTGGCAGGTGACATGGGGGTGCTGTCTGTGTGTAATTAGCCTGTGCGCGGTGTGTAATGACTTAGCATGGAGCCGCTCTCTATCAGGCCCAGCAGACGGCCACAGTTAGTGTCAGACGGTGGGGGAGGAGGGAAAAAGGGGCTCGGACATCACCAAGGGCGAGCCTATAGGACGTTTCGGCAGCCTCATCTCTCAGAGGGGAGGTTAAATTGAGTTCCTGAGTCAGTGAAAATCCCCATATCGCTTATCAAGAGGCAAGAGGGTTAAATATTCAGTCTGGGAGGTTTGAAATGTAATCTGCACTGTGAGTTTAAATTGTCTTTGGATTCTTCCCTCTCTGCTCTGTTCTGCCTGTGGTAAGACAGAGATAAGTGGGCCAGAACAAAATGGCTGTCATAGTGACTGTCACTCAGGTATGTGCTGGGCCTGCAAAGTCGGATGTAAAGCTTACCTGCCAAGCAAATATGTCATACTTGAAAATAAAATACGTTAATCGCTGATATAAATCTGGGGGTTTCTTCAAAGCTGATGTAGACAGACGGCACGATTCTGTTAGAATAGAATAATGTTTCCAGTTAAGTGCAATATTTAATGTTATGTAATGCTGTAACTTTTAATAAAAAATCTGAAATACTATAGCCCAAATGTTGTGCCAGTGTTTCCCTGTGGTACTCCCTGTTGAATATCAATATAAGGATTATACAAAAGCTACTGAACGACTTTACATGCAACTTTATTGGAAGATGGGTCTCGTTTGCTATAAAACTCTATCTTTTTGTGCGGATCCAGATAAATGGACAAATTCATTCATCATTTTTTTTTCACACTAACATAGTGAGATAGGACATTTTTCAACATTTTCATTAATTTCTCTTGGATTAATACATGGATCTTGATGGTAAAATCCTACCGTATTTAGGTGGCTGGTGTCTTGAGTCAATACAAATGAGGATTGTGAGGCTTGGTGGAGGTATGAACTTTACTGAGTGCCAAAGTTAGAATACTAACTGTATTTCAGGTAAAAATAAAACAAAACAAAACAATTTAAATTGTTTTGGACAAAACTATCTTAAGAATGTAATTCAAAGTCATGGATAAAACAAGTGCCCAAAACATATTCTTTGTAAGAATATTATCTGATTAAGATGTGTCATCATTCATTCTTGTGATGCAGAAAAGTCGTCATTTGGGTAGCTGACTGGACATCATTCAAATTTATCCTGTGTCTATACTATTATTATTGAACATTAATTTTAAGCAGTTCTGGGCTTGCCCTGTAGATAGATTTCGAATAAAAATAGCAACTTGTGATCAACCATTATCAATTTCAGGCTCAATGTAACAACTTGTGGTTACCCCACCCACCTCCATCGTAAACACCACCTACTCCCAGTTTAAGCCCAGCCCATTTGGAGTCCGAATCGAGAACATTTTGTTGGCTGAGTAGCTACAGATACAGTTCATGGTGTACCCCCTTACTGCTATCATTTGGATGAGTTACAGGGACGTTTTTAAATATTAAAATGAGATGCAATAAACAAAGTCTGTTTGTTTGGATAACGAGCATCCAAATAAGCACGCTATTTTCACCCATCTGATAGACACTTCATTGACCTCTGTTGCTCTAATACCTCTATGAAGTCCAAATTATAGCCAATCCACGGTCGACTGTCTCTGGCTCTGCAAGTTGCTTCTTTTCAGCTCATTATGCATTTCATATTCACTGATGTTTTACGAGAGAGAACTTAGCAGTGGAAATTTCAGATGACTTGTCATATTTACAGAGATTATATGAGCAATAAGGCAGCCAGAGAAGCATTTTTATTTATTTATTTATTTTTTCAAAACAATCTCCAACATAGTAAAAACAGGATTCAAACCTAGTTGCTGAAGCTTGGCAGAGATGGTCAGAGACGTGTGGAGAAGCAGTATGTAGTGTAGTAGGATATGAGCTTTAGAAGAGGACAGACAGATGGCGTGAAAAAGCAGCGGTGCCTTTACTTTCTGGCACGGATGACCTAGGACCAACATATGAGAGTGAGCAATGAGCTGCAAACCAAAACTAATGCAATTGGACATTGATTATTTAAAAACATAATGAACCGAAAAGACTGTCTTCGCTTTAATATCATCAAGAAGCTGTATAGAATGCTTTGGAGAGAGAGGGCTATTTCTCTTGGGATTAATTTTATTGCATAGAACTTGGGAAATGAGAGAGAGAGAGAGCCCCGGCTGAGACGGTGTTTAGCTTGCCATTTGTATCAATAGAATGAAACAAGCCAAGCTCACACTTAGACTGATGGACAGGTGCCAGGCTTCATCAGTGGCGTGGAAGTGGCGCAGTAATTAGTCAAATGAGGAGGAAGTGGAGGAGACGCCACAGAGAGAGAAACCCCCCCGGGGCCCTGTCTCCTCAGCAGGAGGACCTCCACGGCCCACACAGAAAGACACAACCATGCAAACACAAATTCAAACGCATACCAAAGCATAATCTGCACAGTGTCACACATTTAGAAGTCTTTTTGGAAACAGAAACAAGGAGCACACATGCCCCAAGAAATAATGTACAGGCCTGTAAACACACACGCACACTCACTCACCTCGTGTTATTTTGCTACTGCTGTGACTTAATGCGATGGGACGGGAAATGAAATTTGGATGATTGTATGTTTGATATACAGCAGCCCCGCCTGACACATTACTGTGACAATATGCAGCCAGTTTTAGAGCTACATAAAGTATTAAATAGGAGGTAGGAAATGGGAAGGGGGTTGAAGTCAAGACAAGAAGAGAAATAGTGGAAGGAAGAATTATAGGGAGGATATTTGTGCGGTTGTCTATTTGAGAAAACCTAGTGGATGGGGGGGAAAAACAATTCCCTACCATCAGCAAGTTAATAAAAAGGCTGCAGTTTATCTCTGTCGAAAAGACAAATACCCTGACTGAGGATGGAAGGGAGGAGAGGAGCAGAGGGGAGGAGGCTGCCCCACATTTCCCTTCGTCCTTCCTCGCTCCAACAAGTCACTTACCATGAATCCTCCTGTCTGGTAGTAGCCAACTGGCTGGCTGTTTTTTCTCCGAGCGGGTCCGGTTGAATCGTGCGATCCCACGCCACTTCTGCGTAACCCCTTGGTTGTGCTGACAGGGCTAATTAATGAATAGATACAAAAGCGGGCAGTTAAAAGATCGCTGTGGGCTCCATCTGTCCAGCTGGTCCTGTTGGCCTGTTGGTGTGTTCCGTCCATAGCTTGGCATAGTGAATATCCCCTCTCATACTGTCACATTGGCATGCTTTATCTGTTTTGGTTTGATGTTTTTTTTTTTTTTTTTTAATGTTCACTGTGCTCAAGGTCAGTTTCACTCAGATCTTGGTTGGTCCTGTGGTCAGTTGAATTGGGTGGTGGCTCTGTGATTCGGATCTCTGAGTCACGGCAATCACTAAAACTTGAATTACAAGCACTTTCAACGGCCTTCTAGATCTTGTATAATGTGACACAAGTGAGCTCTGGATGAAGATGATAATCACATCACTTGGGATGTTGGTGAGATGCAATGAAGCAGTGAAGACAGCACGTTTAAATGCGCTGATTACGTTTGAATGAGACTCCACAGTACCTGCAGGTGAATACGGTGTGGAGATTAGACAAGGCTGAGTGTATTCAAATTCCCGTCTCTGTGGGGTGTTTTTTTCACGTGTGTGTGGTTGCAGTTGTATGCGCATCAATAATGTTTTCCTTTGTTCAGACCTGTGTGTATCACCAGTTGACAATCCCTCTGATAATGTTACAGACGCCAGCCCCCACTTTCCCAACCACCATGTCATCTTTCTGTTTCTTTCGCTCTCTAATCTCAAACGTTCCCCAAGGGGTGTATGTAAATATTTAGCCCAGCCTTTGTTTCCTGTGATTAGTGCCCGGATGCAGCTAGCTCTGAGTTGGCACTGACACACTGTATTGCCTCTGAGGCTGCGGTGCGATAATGTCTGTTTCTTTTGCATGTACTGGCTTTCTAATGAAATGTATCATCAACAGATATGTGGAAAATTAACCTGCTATGCTTTTAAACAGCTCTCATTTCCCCATTAACAACATGAGCTAGTTGGTCGAGCTGGCATGGCTTTGTGAAGGGGTGTCACGATACTCAAAACTTGATTAGCTATTATTCACATTATCAAATCCTTCCATCTTTCTTCTTTGAAAAGCTATGGGTATTTCACAACAGCAGCTCGAATGATAAACAACAAAAGATCTAGTATAGAGTAAACTCTCTTCCCAAACAAACTAGAATAAGATCTGTGATAAAAAAGCAAACCCATCATCTCAGATAACCACCAGTACTAACCAGCTGATCTTCTTCACGCACACTGGGTAAATGTCTGGGAGTGTAGCTGCGGGCTACTGGTAAGCTAGCTGTGTTGTCTTTGAAGTGTTTTTGATGTTTTCTTTCCCCCTCTTTGGACACGCGCACAAGCTGGCACGCTTGAATTAAAAGCTAATTTCGATAGATTCTTGATTTAGAATCGAAATCATGTCACACTGAGCTGTGTTTGAGTATCAGCTAACTTCCTGAAATCCTGTAAAAGGCCAGACTGCTATGTTAGCCTAACTCTACGAGCAAAAGAAAATGCTGCCAAATGGAAAGTATACAAGAAAATACCACAGCGTTCATGTGCTGGATGTGTACCCGTGATCCATCAGCTAATGTAATCTTTGTAATGTGCTGCACAGCCTTGAAAGTGATCCTAGGCTACTACTCTAGGTTATATGCTAGTTAGCTTGACATGCTAACAACTGCAGCTGATGTTAAAGAACGTAAACACAGTTTAATCTGTTCCTCATACTGTGTCTTTGGTTTTTGGAAAAAAAAAAAAAAAAAAACAAGACGCCACACTCCAAACACTTTAAATTGTTATCATTCCACAACAGAGCCCCGTGCTGCGGCATGTGGAGAAATCCAAAGCCCGACAGACTTGCTGTTCTTAGTTACGGTTGCTAAGCTATGGTTGGACAATTGCAGTTCGTGGGCAGGTTTTAGGAAGCGGTGAATATGCTGTTGTATTCACTGAATAAAAATCCTGTAATTGAAAGGAAGTCTTGTAAAAGAAAAATGCAAATCAGGATTCAAAATTCTTGTTTTTGGCCAATATTGCATCACATAGATACCACTCACTGCACTGTGTTTTTTTTCCATTGGTATGATGCAGTGCCAAGCCCTGGTAGACTGTCAGGAGTATTTGCCATCAAAGCAGATGGCAGATTAGCTGTATACATGTCATTTGCTGACACTCATGGCCACTTTTTCTCTCCTGTTCTTCGGGACAGAATACCTCCCTGACACACTACAGTAACAGTCATTGCCCCTGCCTTTTGCGCATCTGACTGGACTCCTCTGGAGGCTTCCAGTCCTATTGAACTATGAGAGGCTTCTGGTGTGTTCTGTCTTATCGAGCTCCACTGAGGGGCCGCTGCACCCTATGTGTTCTCTCTTATTGAACTCTTCCCGGGGCCTGTGGATGCTGGGTCTGCTCGGCAGAGCCCACTAATATTCCTTAATGATGTGGCATCTGTCTCTGTCACCCTCCGTGCGGCAGCAGCCAGACGCGGCCTATTGTGGCTGACTTCACGGAGAGATAAGCAGTCCTGTCTCTAAGACGAAGGGACAATAACATCAACACTACCAAAGAACATCAGTGCTACCAGTGAACATAGCGAAAAATTCAACAAATAAGTCTTAACACAGAAGCAGACAGAAAATCTTTTTCATTTGTTATCATTTCTTGTTTTTACTTTGTTGTGTTGATGACAAGGAGGACCATTTTGAAAAACACAAGTATTTTTTTTTTTCTTTTATGCAGTTTATGCAAGTTCTTTTTTAAACTGCCACTAAAGTTGAGGAGTACGGGGATTGACTTGCAAAGCAGTGGACTTCTTAGATGAGTGTTGGGAGCCAGCTGAATCTGCATATCACTTTTTAACAGTAATTTTCTGGAGTCTCGCCACCCTCTGTCTTCCCATCTGTGTGTTTACAGTGACACTCAGAGCTTGGCACTCTGGAACCAGTCATCATGGCTAATGATGAGAATGTGAGTATGTGTGACATGTATGAGCGGCATGGAGGGTGCTAGTGTGAGTTTGTGAATGTGCACATTTGCATGTCTCACTGTGCGTGTGTGGGAGATTTTCAGTGTGTATTTGACGGTCCTGATTGCCAGAGAAAGCATATTGGTGCCGATTGGCATAGCTACTTCTGTTGTATCCTGTGTGAGCGTTAGCAGCAGAAGGTTCGATTGGCCGTCAGTGGCTCTCTGCAGAGCCACCTCTCCTCTTTTCCTGTGAGAATGACAGGCCTACACAGAAAGCTGTCCAGGCGTCACAGCCTCGAGCCAACGGCATAACTGATTAACACCGCTAATTTGTTCCACAGCCTTTCCAATCCACGAATTATCATTCCTCTTTACAAAAGGGATGGGCAGCACAAAACACATCCATTTTATTCTTTTCAGCTGGTTATTTTTTTATACTGTAAAATACTGCTTGGATCTGACATGTCTGTATAATGGGACTTAGCCGTGCCCGTAATCTTCTGGTGGAAGAAAAGCATCAATCATCAATATACTTTCAAGTCAATAAATGAATAAATTAGTGGGTGTTTGTTCTCTTTAGAATAGCTTGTGTGCTCATATTGTGGGGATGTACACTGTGAAGGCGGGTCCATAATCCATGATGGGCTGCACTCAATACAACAGCGCTTGTACATTACTTTAATATTTCCATTATATATATATATATATATATATATATATATATATATATATATATATATATATATATATATATATATATATATATATATATATATATATATATATATATATTTTTTTTTTTTGCCTCTTTATACTCCAGTTCCACTAAATTTCAAAGGGTAATATTGCCCCCCAGCTCCACTACAATTACTTCACAACTATTGTTACTCGTTAATTTTCCGATTAAGTTTTTCTTTACTCTAAATGAGAACATAATTTACAAAAACATCATGTTGTATTGAAGAAGACTTGAAGCTTGCTATGGAGACCATGAACTCATTAGGAAACCGTTAACTGAGGTAATAAATCAAGGGAGAAGCAAGGACTGCAAAGTTCCATCCATATTTCATGCAGTCAATAATTGTATTTCTGCTTTTTAAATGTTCTAAATATATTTCCAACGCTAACCACTGCATACATTTTTCTTATATGACTCAGTGTACAGTCTAGTAGAGCAACTCAATGAAGCAAATAGACAATTACAAGCATTTTTAATTTTACGTTTTTTATTAACATCAAGTATGTTTCTCTGTTTTATATGATCTTGTATTTGTATTTTTACCAAAATTGTGTTCCTGCTGTTTTTCACAAGTACCTACAAGTGGTTTGCCTCGACTCACATGCTGCATATGATTATCAGTAAAGTTGCCCGCCACAGTGCTTGGTTTTTCTCCCATAGCTGCCCCATTACCTGTGAGCGAGTCAAGGTCTAAAGCCCTTAAATATAATTTCAGGCAGGCTGATGTGCTTATGGCCCTTCAGCGTTGATGGTCACTCATCTCCAACCTCTAGCTGAAGGGGATTTAAAGCTCCTCAGGCCTATCGTGGCCTGCATTACCATGTGATGCCGGTCTGCACCCACTGCTCCTCCAACCTGCTTGTCGGACCAGCTGCTTTTGGAGCTCTGTCTGGTTGACAGCACAGCTCAATCTTCTCTCAAATCTGCAGGAACATCATCTGCCCCATACAGGAGCTTGTAATGGCCAAACTGCCAGAGAGATGAGCACACTATAGTACTATCTATCTTTATTTGTTGGTCTTTGTATTACTTTGTTTTATTACTTCACGTAGGGTGATGATAAGAATTAAACAGACTGGCCTCAGGACAACTTCCATAGTCACTGTAAAAAAAAAAGCAGAAAATGTGATACCAGCGCTGTTTATTTGGCAGATTGTGCTGTACAGTATACATAGGTCACTGGAGAACGGGGAAACTGTGTAGGTGGATACAGAGCACTGGTGTCACGCCAACGTACGCTGAGGGAGCAGGCAGCAGCTCAGGTATATGATACTGATACACCACCTGTTCTGTTTATATAGACATGCAGAGTAGACAAAAAATACAACAATGACTATCAGAGCTTGAAATCTTTATCAATTCAGATTTATTGACATCAATGTTGAAGTGACTTTTTGCAAAAGCTAAATGACATGTTATTGAATACTTTCATTTTACACAAAAAAAGCTAAATAGATGATCACAAGTTAAAAAATACATTTTAACCATATTCACTCTAAATCACTCTCTTCTCTCTCATAGTTCAATACTGCACACTGACTATTGCTCCCATATATATGAGTTAGATTCTGAGGATTAGAATCAATAAAGCCAGTATATATTATTTGTTTTTCAAAGAGAATTTCTTTTAAATCTTTGTATTTCTTACAGTGTTGTAAGATGATATCCATGTTTTACTATATGTTCTAAAATGTTTGGTTGAAGTTCACAACATTAAATTGAACTTGTGGTAGCACTTTACATCACAGCTCAATAATAATATTGTAATAGTGGGGAAATAGTTTAATAATAATGAGGTAATAATTAGGTTAAAGCTTGTTATTGACAGTGGATACATTTTTGGCCGTATTTAACTGAAATGTATGTAACAGGGTAATAAGGGGCTGAAAACAAAGAGTAGTACTGGGAACATAAATTGAATGATAGGTCAAAAATTGTTTAGAAATACTGTAGTAATATTTTGGTAAGAATATGGTAGCCTGCAAGCTCTTAAATGGAAATCCGTTCAATATTTAGTTTAAAAATGGTAATATGGTGACATTAATGAGGTAATAACATGATAATAATGAGGTAATATAAGATGATTGTGAAAAAGGTCCACAGTATGCATTTTGACTTCAGAACTGTTAAATGAAATATGTCAGTATTTGAGGAGTCATGATTGTGTTTTCCAAAACTGAAAACGATCAAAATGAGCTTTCAGTGTTTTGTCCGGGAATTTGCAGCGACACAGCCAGCTTACCTGTAAACTATAGCTGCCCTTCTGGACTCTAATCATGTGTGCACAAAAACAAAAAACTGACAGGTATGAAGGAAACTCCACCTTTGTCAGAGATGTTTCAGAGATCATATTGATTTTTTTGAGAAAAGGGTTTACTCGTGGGGCGTGGACTGAACTTAACGTTGCCAGAGATGCAGTATTGATGCGCTTGGGAGGACGGCTTACTAAGGACAGATTTGCCAAACTGACCTTTTGTAATGGACTAAATTTCTTGTTCTATACTGTTGAATCACTTAAGGATGATATGTCTGTTGCACTCTGGAATCTTTATTCTGTAAATATTTTTTGAACTTGCCTGATTATAACCTGAAAAAGCCACCAGGATGAAGTCAAGCAGTTTTTTCTCTTTTTTTCTAGAAATTGAAAATGTGGTTTCTTGCTCATTACAAATCCAGATGTGATAATCTAACAATAGTATAGTATACACAGGGGTGCACAAAAGAAAATAATATATGGATTTGCAGAATTGTGACAACCCCTACTTAGTATACAAAGTTTCATAGAGTTTCATAGTGATGATAATGGTAATAATGAATTGTGTGCTTTTATTTTCTGTCCCCTGGCAAACAGCAGATGTGGTTATTTGTAACAAAATCCACAAGTTAGCAGTAATCAGTAGTTTCTGTCTGGATCAAATATTTATATGACATGAATCAGTTCAGTAGTGTCTGCTTGTGAGCGTGTGTTGTGGCAGCTAATTTTCATACATTTTGGACCACACTGACATTGGTTGACTTCATTTCTCAATGGTTTACTGGCTCTGTGCTTTGAGGAGGTAATTAAGCAGTGCGTTTTCCAATGAGGCTGTTTGATGATTGTAGTAGCAGAGACTGCACAATTACGCAGTACGCTGGAATCATTTAAAACCCCGAAATACACAGGGAGAGTGCAGGACGAGTAATGGAAATTCACATTAGAATTTGTTTTTCTATCCCTCTGCTCCTTTTTGTGTACACAATAAAGACAAATTGGACCTTACTGTGTACGATTACTAATACAAAAAATATTTTGGAATCCCCCACAAGCAATTGGAGTCTTATTGATCTCTGTCTTTGCTTTTGTGTTTTGTTTCTAAGCTCAGAGTAGAGAAGGTTCTGCCTGTAATGTCCCAGAGACTGCCATGAAGCTTCCAGAAAGAGGCAGACCCAAAGAGCACTACCTCACATTAAGGAAATGAATATTGATTTAAAAACAAATTTGACATGGTTTTTAAATCGACTTGAAAAATGCATTGCTTAAAGGAGTCAGGGGTTTGTAGTCCGTCAATGGAGCGGAGAAAACTTCGCTCTTGTTTTATGGTTTAATAAGATTCCGTTAATGGCTTCTTCCACCTTGACAAAAAGCCCCCTGAAATGGTGTGTGTCACTATGAGTGTGTGTTTTAGTGTATGCGCCAATGTTCATGTGTGTGAATACTCACATGTTCATTGGTCTCAGGTCTGAGGACTGCCACATTCAGAGCTGAGGGGTAATGACTAATTATTTTGTGTGTGTGTGTGTGTGTGCTTGCATGGACTGTTGAGTTGCAGACTAATGACTTTTTCAGGATGAGCAGCTGAAGCACAAAATGAAAGAAAAAACAACTGCAAGAATTGAACCACCTGTTTCACTCAACAAATCACATTTACAAAGATTTTCTTTTGTATGAGATTGCAGATTTCACCTTCACATTTCACTTTGAAAAGTGGTTAACAGTGTTGTTTGAAAGTAAGCAGGATCCCTGATCCCCTCAGAAGGCGGCCAAAATAAGACACCAGGCAATCTCGTCAGAGTGCTCTGCTGGCATGGTCCGAGCTTCTGGGGCCAGGTTTGCCTGCTCAGTGGGCCAGTGGAAGGAAACTGCCTCTGGCTGCCTGCCCAGCTTTCAGCTCGACAGAGACGGATCATATGGACGCCAGTGTTTGCCTTCCCTAATTGCTGCACATCAACACATCAATCCCATAGACATAATATTTCATAACAAACAAGAGATCTTACTTTGGCAGTTTTAGAAGAGAATGTTTGGCCTGTAAACATTCAATCATTGGACTTCAGAATCCGACGATGTGCTGATTTCAATCATGTTTGTGCTAATTAATGTGTGCTGTAGTGTGTGAGGCTCACCAATTGAATCTCAAACACCCCAGATAGTTACTGAAAGCCAAGGCCACAATGGTCTTGTTTAATTGATTAATGACGTTAATCTCTTCATAAATACAAACAAATGACTTGCTCATTGTAAACAGAGTCAACTGTAGCAGTGATTCTGCAGGAGACTGTTAGGCAATGCTCACCTTCAGTGATGACCACGCTCAGCCTGTTTTCTGATTTTTTTCACCCTCTATCATTTGGTTTTTTTCGGTGTATAATAATGTAGAGACACGCACAGGTAACTGTGAGCTTCAGTGTTTGTTTTTTCTTCTGGGTCCAGTTGAACAGGCAGAGCTTAAGTGTTGTC
Source organism: Acanthopagrus latus (assembly GCF_904848185.1). NCBI lineage: Eukaryota > Metazoa > Chordata > Actinopteri > Spariformes > Sparidae > Acanthopagrus > Acanthopagrus latus. The sequence continues at coordinate 14,230,328 of NC_051044.1, forward strand.
AGGTCATGTTTCACATCCCTGGTTCAGAGTTCAGTCTAGGATGTAGAGAATGGGTGTATTTTGATAATCAATTAATCTATCTAGCAAAAAACACAAGATATTTACCAGTTCCAGCATCCTAAATGTGAAGATTTATTATTTTTCTTTGTCCTTTATGTTAGTACATGTAGAATCTTTGAGTGGAATCTTTGAGTTGTCCAACTGTCCGTCAGTTGGACAAAATAATTGGACTTGATGTCAGATTTTTCACAATCATTTCTACATTTTTTTCCCACATTTTATAGAGTAGGTGTGTCATAGTAGGTGGCAGTTATGCCGTTTCGAATCATGTAATTGTTCTTTTTGTATGATTTTGTACAGTTACAGAATCTCTCCACCTCCATGCACTCATATGTTGAGTGCAATTCTTTTGCCAAAAATTGAGGATGAACTTGACTGAATATCTTTTTTTATTTTTTTTATTTTCTAGAGATAATGTAAATTCTTGTGGCCACTGTAATGATGGAGTCAAAGGTTATGTGTAGTTACACTCAAAGTGTCATCTGTACTCATTCAGTGACTTAAGGGAAAGTTTTTTGTCCCCAGCTTTACAAGTTGGTTACTCACACATGAGAAGGCATGTTTCACAGATAGATTTAGTCTTTTTGTTTTAATTGTGCTCACAGTAGAACAGTAAAACTAACAATGGATGCAGATAGTCAGGTATGCTTCATCTCACTGCAAAGTGTATCTTCATTTGCTTGTGGTGGTCTTAATAAATGGAATAAAAATCATACTTGCAAACTTTATGACTGATCCAATTGCTGGACTGGTAAAGGTTTCATTTTGGCTGAAATGAAATGAAATGGAAACCAACTACCCACATCACACAGTAAAACCACAAAAAAATCATATTTTAAAATGACATTTCAAAAACATCTCCCTGTATTTGATATGCTTGACCGTTATTATACCTCCTTTTCCTGGAGACACATTACAGCTTTGCTGACAAATTGTGATTGCATCAGTTCTCTGGGCAGTTTCTCATTACAAAGAGTTATTTTCTCTTTGTAAGCTGTAAGGCTCAGTATGATGACACACAGTTTTACGTATAGGTTTTGTTAGATGATGTTTGACTCGATTCCTTCATGAATTAAATCTGTGACATTAATCTGCTGTGTCATTGGCATATTACTCAGCCCTGAAAAGAGCATTGGTGACCTACTTAAAGGAGATGAATAGATGTTAGTTCTCACAAGGTTCGAACCACACAAAAAGGATGCTGGTCACCTGAGATGAGAATTTTCTAAAGGTCAAGTTCTTTGTCTGATGTACACCGACAAACCAAAATGTTTGTTCATTAACATCGCTCTGCTAATGAAAGCGCCAATCTCATGTCTTGATGAGAACTCAACAGGAACCTGAATCAACCCCTGAATCAACCAATTCTTAGTTGGACTAAGGAAACAGCTTTCTGCAACCTAATGCGGTCATAAATATTGCTATGTAGAGACATATCGATTCTGACTGTTTGTAAAGGTTTCAATACCCATTTCTCCACATTATCGATTCTAGTACCAGCTGAGATTTCTTGCTCGCCCTCCTCTCTGACAACAAATTAAGACACACACACACACACACACACACACACACACACACACACACACACACACACACACACACACACACACACACACACACACACACACACACACACACACTACTGCAGCGCCCACATAAACCCGCCTCCACCCACTCTTCTGATTAACGTCAGGACTAAATCATCTCAGATGCTGTTGTGCAAGCCTTGTTATATTAATCTTTTACTAAGAATAATTTGTATGGCCTAGAAGGATAACTCCACAAATTTTTACACAATAAAGTGTGATTACAGGTTTCCCACTAGATATTTGGAAAAGGTACCATAAAGCCTTTTGTGGCTCCAGAGGAAGCTGCCAGTAATCTGATATATTGCCTCCAGTGATGTCACTCAGTGGTTAAGTTGCACTGTGGGTAAGGTAAGCAGCAGGTTTAGAAAAAGAATGGAATACAAGGTGATATCTCTGGTTTTATTTTATTTTATTGTTAAACTGCCCATAATAAGTCCAACAGTGTTACAGTTGTGCAATGCTAGACCAATGCATTGCTTTTCACATCACCCACAATGCAATTTAACTACTGAGTGAAATCATTGTAGCCCTTGGTATTGAGCATATTATCAAATACTGATATTTTCAAGATATTGTAACAAAATTAGACTCCCACTATGAATTTAAGTATCTATACTCACTGTTTTGCTAACCCTCTTTTAGTTGAGATATCAAGTGTATGCAATTTCTTTTCAAAATTGTTTTCTAAATATCCTTTCCTTCAAAGACAGCAAAATATTTCATAAGCTACAAAATATTCTATCGCACTTGAGGTTCCTATGCACAGCGATAAGAAATAAGAAGTGAGAATACAATATTGATATAATAAACACATTCCTGCACATTTCTGTTTTATCAGATTGCTCCCCTGCAAAGCCAGCATTCAACCAACCTGTTGTCTGGAATGATTTCAAAATCAATTCTGCACTCTACCTGGCCTGACACCTCTGTATATTGTGAGACTTGTGACCTGTCCAGTTGGCTAATATAATCTGCTTCAAGCAGTCTCATGAGCAGCACAAGCAAAAACTGTAGGGACACACAAAGAACTGAATTAATTTAAATTGAAGTTGATACCTTCATTAATTAAAAGCTTCTGCCACGACACAAGGATTTAACTTTAATGCTTTTCTGAAACCAGTAAGCTGACCACTGAGATCCTTTGTGGAATAAGGGCACACCTACCATGATTATTTAGTTATCCATGTAAATGAGCGCATAATACAAAATTTCAATTTCAGTAATGAAGAAGACCAGAACTGTATATTTTGCAGATTTAGCACCTATAGCAACAATATAGGCTATTAGATGCCTATTAGTCGCAAATACAATTTACAGTATTAATAGAAATTACTTAGCTTAGGTTTCATTGCTACTCAAACATAAACTAAAGCTAAATATGTACCTTTTGATTCTTGATTTTACTTATTTGTGATTATGGTTATTCTCTTTGAACTGTATTGCATTATATCCCCATGCACTAAGGCTTCCGTATAAAGTGTGGCTAAACAATTAATTTAAGAAATTAGTTATAGTACCTCAGAGCAAGGGGAATTAACTCGACCCACAACCACAGTAAATGCAGCATTTCAGCCTTACATTTAGAACTTTCAAAGACACTAATTGCTTTAAAATATCCAACAACAGGCTTTTGCTTGGATTTCTTCGGAAGAACTATACAAAATGGTTTTATGGTGTGAAAGTGGGTCTTGCAGTGTCTTAGGGCAGCAGGATAAGTGGTAATCCCTCGGGTGGTGCTCCGTTGAAGACTACAGATCCTATAGAGAGCCCGAGCTGCTGAGTCAGCCTTCACAATTCTTCCAGGGGGAGCGGACTAATCTCCCAAGTACCTTCCTCTGTCAGCGGTCCAAGCATCTGTCGCCCTGCCTCAGGATGACCCTCCTTTCCCAACATCCCAGTCCTTTCTGGCATCCTGAACCCATTTCTCTTACTTGCTTTTTCAGTCTGCAAGTCCGTATCTGTTAAGTGGGTCTTCTGTGATTTTATTCAGTCTGAGTTCTAAGTATATTGCTGTGTCTGAGAGAAAATTCACTTGCAATTCAACCATAGGATTATGGTCCTTCATGAGTTCTCTGGCCTGTTTGGTTTGGGGTTGCCTTCAGTAACCTTTTTGATTTAGCACAAACATATAGTCTCCAAGCTGTAAATAAAACTGCTTGCTGTAGTTCCAAAAGAGTTAACTTTGTGGGGATGCAAGGTGTTCACCCAGCAGTGAGGATCTGCTGGAATTTGCGTTTATTTAATTTGATCCTGTCTGCCAGACTGCAGCTAGCTAGCTAAGTGCCTTGCCATTAGGGCTCTGTTCTGTGTTTAATTCTGCTACAGTGCTGAGGCTTATGGGTGTAATGGCGGGCTACACACTGGTTGCTCGACAGTAAATGTTTACCGTCTTGTGTGCTACCTTGAGAATAAGCCAACAGTTCCTCTGTGATCTTCTTAATTAAGCTAATGGATTGGATAACCCGATCTTTGATTTTCTCTGTTCTCCGTCTGCAGATTTATAACGAGAAGAAGAGTCAGTTTGAAATCAAGAGAAACAACCCCAAGGACTTGGTGGAGAGAGTGGCACGGGACATTTCCAAGCTGCTCAACAGTAAGAGGAAAGCCCTGGAGGTAAGAGGATGATGCTGCACATATTCTAACACCTGTGTACAAACACGCACTGTGTTCGCTATATGTACACAAGTACACAGATGCAAGTATACAGGAGCGATCATTTGACCCTGTGACTTTTCATACAAATACTTTCATTGTGTTTTATATAAAACACAACACATGACATTTTGAATACAATAAAGGAAATAGATGTTTCATTAAAGGGACAGTTCACTGCAAAATCCCAAATAAATTTGCTATTTTTGAGGTATCAGCCACAGGAGATGTTGTGATACAATGGAACTAGATGGAGTGAATGAAAAACTGCATTTGACTCAAGAGAAATGTATATTTCTAGAAATCATGACCTGGTAACTCAAGATAATCCACAGCACTTTCATGTAGGAGCTATTTTCTTTTTGTTGAACCACACCCACCAACGGTATCACCGCTTTGGTTGCAACGTTATAAAAAGATCATGGTTTCACGGTATCGTAGTGTATAGTACTACATAGCCATTTAAATTAGAAAGGAATAAAAGACATTTTTTTGTATTTATAATTTTACAAAATACATGTACGAACAGACATGAAACTTGATATATATTTTAAAATGTAAATATGTTTAGATGGGAAGAGAATACCTTACACAAACAAATCTACACGGTATAATAACCTTCAATTTGCATATCATAATATACCTTGAAACCAGTGTAGTCACTGCAGTCCTAATGACTGCGCAGGACGAAGCGTGTATTTCATCATACACAAGATATTTGTTCTTGTGACAGTGTGGGATGTAAACATTACTGGTGTCCTTGGCTGAGCTGTAATGTCAGCTAGCTTAGTTAGCTTATTTACAGGATGCAGTCTTCCTTCAAAGTGGTTATCTGGTTGGCAGGTGTGGTCAGGTAGAAAACAAAAATAGGTCCTACATGAAACTCCTCACACCAAACTCTGTGGATTATCTTGAGTAACCGGGTTGGGATTGCTGAAAAGAGACTGTGATGTTTAGTTTGAGACAACTCTGACACCAAAACAATCTAGATAGATAAAGAGCACTATATGTTAGAGGAAAAATATGTATTCTTGATTTGGGGGCGAAGTGGTTCTTTAAATGCTCTGACCTCTGATTAGGGGTGCTTCATTTTCTTCAGCTTCACAAAAAGATTTCTCAAGACTCCTGAGAAGACTCGTCCTCCTCATGGTCCAATAAGCAAATATTGTCTGGAAAGGTCTGTTTACTGTAAGACCATAAATAATCAAAATAACTTCAAACAACTTGCAGGAACACATTTTTGTGGACACTATTGTCATCTAGGGCTGAACTGGCTTTTGTCTGATGGTTTTCTGCACACACTGAACTGGCCTTCATTTCACAGTTTAATATTTCTTAGTCCTCCTCTCTTTCTCTACTGTGTATTACTTCCTTTCCATGTGGACATTCAGTTGGGTGATGGAAGGAGATCAGCTCTATTCCCTCAATTTCAACTCTTGTAGAAAGCAGTGTAATTCCTCTTTATAACTGAAATACAATTTTAAGCCGATTATATTTTGTCAATGACAAAAAAGGAGATAATCATCTATCATTTTTTTTCCCCCGCTCTCTTTTTGAGTTTTTTTTTTTTCTGTTTAATTTTGGAGGCGTATTCTGAAAGATAGTTGGGTGGTGCAGGAGAAGAAGGGTTATTTCAAAGGTTATCATTTCAATGTCCTGCATTTTGGGATATAATTAATACGACTGTTATGCTCAGACAGTCCTATGATTAGTTAGAAATTTGTTTTGCTCTCACAGTGGGGAACCTCTCACCCCTCAGAGAAGAAGAGCGGGGGGAAACAGACACAGGCAAGACGAGTGACAAGGAGGGAAATGAGAAAAGTATACACAATCAATTTTTAATTTTTAAAAGCCAGAGATAAAAGTAAAGGAGCATTTGTGCTAATCCTGAAAATATAATATATATTTTAAAGTCAAACTGTTCAGAAGTCTGATAGAGTTCCTTTTCTCAAACCATCTCCACATTTAAAATTACAGGACATGATGAGAGCGTATAATTCCAAAATTACCTGATTAGAAATTGTATTTATTGCTATTTAAAGCTGAATCTGTTCATTTTTTTTCCACTACGGCAGTAGGACACTCTTTTTAATCAGTTTTGTGATTCTCATTATCTCCACCCACATACACACATACAGCTGCACACACATCTACACCCAAACACTAGTTCTTTTTTAATCACTGCGATCAAGCATGAGCTGCACACACATACTGAAATTATTGAGGCTGTAATGTGCTTTTAATTCAAACTTTACCCTGAAGTTAAAGAGGTATATTTTCTCTTAAACATACTGGATTTGCAGATTAGAAAAGCTTTAGACCGAAACATTGTAATGCTGTGTTAAAGGGATATTCCGGCGTAAGTTTAATCCATGGTCTAACACACCGTGACATCGAGTAAGACCCCCCTCCTGAGAGATCAAGTTTTCCGACCGTTAGCTTATGTAGTTTTAGCAACCTCAGAAATGACCGCAAGAATAACAATACACTGCAGTCTATGCCTCCAGCAAGAAACCACCATCAAAAAGCCACTCATAGCCATGAATAATGCTCAGAAGAACACAAAACTTAAGCAACAGTACAAATAGGGTCCCAGCACACAGTTCGAGGCATCAAACATCTGCTAGCTTTGCCGGATTTCTATTGAATAGAGAACACAACTCACCACTCTCCTGCAGCAGCATGATCGTTGTGGGGAAGCCCTGATGAGTCGATTACCGAGTGCAGTTAGAAATGCTCAATTCCGTTCTTTTCCCTGTCCGCTCTCAATAATAACTATCATAAACTGGTAGGCAAGACGCATTAGAACTTTGATTGCATTTTCATGGAGTATAAATCACACATTTTCATCCTTGAGCTGTGAAATTCTACTGCACTCGGTAATCGACTCGTCGGGCTTCCCCAAAACGAGCATGCTGCAGCAGGAGAGTGCTGAGATGTGTTGTCTTAGAAATCCATCAAAGCTAGCAGACGTTTGATGCCGTGAACTATGTGCTGGGACCCTATTTGTACTGTTGCTGAGGTTTGTTGCTGTTCTAGGCATTTTTTGTGGCTTTTTGATGGCGGTTTCTTGCTGGAGGCATAGACTGCAGTGTATTGTTATTGTGCTGTCATTTCTGATGTTGCTAAAACTACGTAAGCTAGCTGTCAGAAAACTATCAGTCGAGGGGGGGTCTTACTCGGTGTCACGGTGTGTTAGACTGTGGATTAAATTTACGCTGGAATATCCCTTGAACAAAAAACTGTGGCCCTTTTCACACAGAGACGCCACATTATCGCCGCAGTGGTGGTTCGCCAATTCCCCACCGTTGTTCGTTCAAACAGGGTCTTAACAGCAGTTCAAAGCAAAAGCATTGACATTTTTCAACACAGCCTCATAAAGGGGCAGGAGTGTATACCTTTTAAGAGATGAGGTATGTCATGAGGAGACACATTCATACCAAGGAGCACCAGACCAGAAGTCTCTCAAAGGCAAGGTTAATTCTACAGCTAGGATCCTAAAAGGGAAGAAGGAGGTACTGTATGTCTCCCATGGTCATGTGTGGGATTGGATTTGGAATGGCACTGACCCTCCACCCACATGTCCCTCAACACAACATAACACAACAAGCGCACGCACGTACGTACGTACGTACACGCACACACACACACACACACACACACACACACACACACACACACACACACACACACACACACACACACACACACACACCACAACCCCTCCACCCTAACCTCCATGGGCCACACTGTCACCTCACATCCTGTCTGTGAGATTCACTCAGGAGGGAGGAAATGAGGTGAAAAAAGAGAAGGGCTGGAATGAGAATGTCTCCCTGGGGCGTGGAAAAATCAAGAAAATGATGTTCAGAAATTCATAGATTTAAAAATGAGCAGCAAGCGGGAGGGAAGGGGAGATGGAGCAGAAGGGGTGCGGAGGAGTTGGAGGGAGAGTGTGAGTTTTTTTTGTGGGGGAAAAAAAAAAACAAATCAAAAGAACCAAAGCAGACAGGAGAGGAAATAAGTCAGATGATCAAATTGCAAAGGGGAATGAGCAAAGCAGAGAAATGGGGAGTCATTATGTCATTATAGAATACAAACCTTTAACAAAAAGTATGCAACAAGTTAATGTGTGTCATTTAGGCTGGTTAGGATTTATTTTCTTCCTAAAACTAAATATTCAAGACTGTAGGCGAAAGGAATTCATGTGGACTTATTATTCATACAGGGAGAAAAGTGAAAGCCATGTCTTAATGCAGTCTGTAGATAAGAAGGTCTCAAACTTGGCTCAGCACAGTATTGACAGCGTTTCATATTACCAGCCTGTTTCTACCCCCTGTAATGGTTATTTAGTCCCAAATATTCCCTGCCACACATTTAAAAAAGAGGGAAATGGGTGTGTGTGCACGGCATGCAAGAAGAAATTATTCTTCTGCAACCTATTTAAATACTGCTTGCGGTGATTCGTTGTAATTCATGTTTATATTACTAATGAGAAAATACACATTGACTCTAAATACTCAGTTACTGATATAAAATGGGGAGGGAACATTCTCGGCGCTCTGGATTTAGTTGCTTTAGCCTTAATTCCTAAATTAGCAGCACATTTTAATCATTTAAATGCCGTGCTTGTTTGCTTCGGAAAGAAATGAGGGGGGAAAACAAACAAATCCTGTAGGTGAGCCTCTCTTTGTTTACCTGCCTGGGCTCAAATGGTAGCTGGGTCATTACTGCAGTGAACAAGATACAGTTCGTGGTATGCAACAGTTGGAGGTGAGTCCACATTAGGATGTTGTTGCTAACTAATACAGCCACATATGTTTGCTGTTTGAATAGGTATCCAATTGTCTAATTTGGAACGCAGTGGACCTACTGCCCCCCCGCATTAAAATGGAAACAGCATGAGCTGACTTACTTTTTGTTGAAATCCTCCCCCCTGTTTATTCTTTCCCCCTCCCTTGTCTTAATCTCCTCCACTCCATGTCCCTGTCTGCTCTCCTTTTCTTGCCTCTGGCTCCAGCCGTCTCCCCAAACAGTGATCTGATTCTCCGGTCGGTGCCAAAATTAAAATGTAACACAAACCCCAGTAGGCTGACGGGCTTGCATGTTGCCGCTGGACACTTTATAAATCTCTTTGTTTTCTCAGGCAGGTTGAAATATGACTCAGGAAAGATTCCTCTGATGTTTAAAATTTAAGCTTATTTTTGCGGCACTGAGAGTCGGAGCTGACACCTGGACACATCTTTTTTATTTGAGGGCAGATTAGTTTACTTTCCCCCCAAGTTTTCTGTGTGTTGATGCCATTCTAGTGTATGCAAGTTTCATTACACGCATCTCTTCCTAAAGGCGCATTTGAGAAGGAAATGAAAAGTTAATCTTTTTCAAATTGTGCCCTAAGGGACTGTCAGTATTTAGAGCACTTTTGATAACATTTATTGTCCATAATGTTTGATAAATGCCCAAATGATTTCCAAGAAGTTTCCTGGAAACATCATTCAGTGGTGATTACAGGGAAAATGGAGCTCTAGAGTATGGTCAATTGGTACATTTGAAATCAATTCAAATTAAACACAACATGTTTGGCAAATTGAGAATTTTCATTGATAAATGTATTTGAGCTTTTTAAAATGAGCCAATTTTCAATTTTCCCTCACACAACTAATTTTACCTCTTAGTGCTATAATACTACACCATTTGCACAGAGATATCTAATAATCAATACTATGTGCAAAACTCTGGATGATCCTATGATACATATAAGTAGGGACCACTTCCCTTCCAGCTACTAGACACAGTATGAAGTGATACACTTGCACAGAATCTGCTGCTTGATTGCATGATGATTGCATTCATTTTTAGAGATGTCAATGATTAATAATTGATCGATGAATTGCTGTTAACACTCTGATTTTGCATTTCATTTAGATCATGTCAATAGTTAAAACAGTTTTCTAATAGACACACGTCCAACATATTTCATATATTATTCATGGTTAATCAATATATCAACTGCTTGTGAAGGCAGCTGACAAGGCATGGGATGATTAATCTCCATATTACCTTGTCCAACATGTTCAGGCTTCATGATGTGTTATCCCAAGAATCATCAAAATAATTGTAAAACTCTTGAATAAATAATCATAAATCATAAGGTCATCTTGCGCAAATTAAGGATGAATATAGTGTTATTTATGCATGTATTTACACACATCCATATTTACATTACACACACTAGCCTGCATGTGCTTCTCTTACTTTCATTGTGTATTTGTGTATGTTTGTGTGTGTGTGTGTGTTATCAGAGCAACAGGCTCACACCTGAGCGATGCAACGAGAGCTTCTGTCTGACAGGCCTTTTAACCCAGAGCAGCCAGCGAGAACACAGCCCTCCATGTAAGCTGTCATGTGTATAGAACCAAACGGTTGCGATACAGTAGACCTCCCAGACTGATCTGAGACCTCATCCCTTCCTGTGCTCTTCTTTGTGATGCTCCATATGATCGCCACAGAGGCCTGAGATCAGTCGGGCCCCTCAGAACCATCTGAGGCTGCACAACAATCCTCTACGCTGTCAGTCAAAGCCGGGCCGAGTCGAGCTGTCAGTCAGACCACTGCTGGGATTTTCCAGCCTCAGGGAGCGAAGATGAGGCCACGAGCTACAGACAGAGATCATGTTACATTCCCATCAGCTGCTGCACAGCAAAACTACCATTGTCAAAGCTCTTAAGTTCTGATTTCACAGAGGGGACTGATGGAATAGAGAGGGGACTAAGGTTGGCCTAATCCAATTACACAGATCTCAATACTATCCCAATACCACTTACTGGCTGAAGGATGGCTGCCTCTGGGCTGCTTGCTGCGTGATGGATACACACCCAGCGCTCTACTTGGTTGGTTATTGAAGTGGTTGCAGGGTCAAACCATGGAGATGAGGTGGGAAGGTGAAGGGATGGAGCCAAGTTTAGTATTCTTACAAAATCCAGCCAAGGAATGTACTGACAAGTTAGTGAGGAAACCTTAGCAGCAGGCATACAGATAGAATAGAAAGCAAAAACACTGTTGGCACCAAGGCCTTTTTATGAAACCAATGTACATGCTGAGATCTGAGGTCCGCTCTACCATAATGGAAAAAAAAGGTTGACCCATATGAATAGATATGATTCACTCTGAGGTTTGTGAGCGACAGCAGATGTGCGGCAAATATCTGTAGACAAGACACTAAACAGACGTGTAGTGTAGTGGCACCAGGGATGTTCACACCAGAGGTGTGTTTGTTCACAGTCCAGGGAACGATCACAGAAACCTAATGTTTATCTTTTTTAATACTGTCTCTCTTGAAAGAATATCAATAATATTCCTTAGTTTGTTTTCTCACATAATATCACCCTTTTTTTCTTTCACACTGTCACTTGTCTGTTGGTCAATTGCTGTATGAGCAGAAGACATACTGGAGTTTGATCCTTTACCTTTATGTATCATGATTTAAAATGACAGATCTCCAGTGCCAGACTATTTGTTCTCCCCGTTTCCATTTTTAATGCTGAAATAAGATAAGCTAAGAGGCTATTGCTTTATACTGAATGTACGCATTTGAGATTAGTATCCAACTATTAGCTAGAAAGTGAAAATTGTATTTTCCGAGATTTAGATGTATTCAGTTATTTTAGCTGTATTAGCTTAATGTCCACTTATGTTGTAAATCACTTAATTTCCACCTATGTTTTCAGGAGCTTTCAGCTACTTTCTAAGCAGATGGAATTCGTTTAGTAGTCATTTAGGCAGGTAATTTAGCCATCTAAGAAGTTTGAACTTTGATTTTGACCAGATAATCAGGAAAAGTGAATTTATAATTTTAAAGCTAATACAGATAATTGCCTACTTCTCAAAGCTGTAACCAACAGTTTATTGGGCTGATAGACATGTTGTACATCCTTATTGCATTTGTTTTGTTTGTTTTGTTTTTGAACATTCATTGGAAGTCATATATTACATCATAAGTATTGAAGAGACCTAATGTAATTTTTTTCAAAGTAAACTGAGCTTCCTCTGTAGTTGGATGGTATGTTGTTTTGTAGTAAGGCAAATTGACTTGACAAGTAGGCCTGTTTGATTGAAGAAGAATATAAAGTGAATTGAAGACAATGGTGGACAGTGGGCGTGTTGTCTTTCAGGAATGACGGAGATGTTCTGTGACTTTTGTGGTCACGCTGATAGTGATTGTGAGAGATTGCAGGAGGGCTCGGACCGGACGCTGTGCAGAGACAGCAAAAGTGTGCTTGACAGAATTAATCAATCAGACTGCATGGGCCTCCGTCTCATCCTGACCGTGGAAACCAAAACGACACAGCCGGCTCGGGGATGGGGAGGGACGGGCCGCTCCAAGTCATCTGTCATCACGTTACACCCATTAATAATTCAATGAGACAGAGACTCCTGCGCGTGGCACGCACATCCAACATGCACACTGAAAAGGGTGTGAGCACACACGTGTCGCCACAGGTGTGAACATTTGGATCTACTCACCTGTGAACTTTGCGAGCTGTTCACACTGTGCTCACCTGCCAAATGACATCTGAAAATACCCACTGGAAACTGAGTGAATCAGAGCTGACATTGAACAGTTACCAAAGTACAAAATGGTTACAGCAGGCTGTCGGTCACGCACTTAAGTTGCTTGCTCATGGCCTTGTTTTTAAGTCAGTCATTCTGACAGCTTTGTATACTCCTCTATGACAGAAAATACATCAAAATAATATTGTTTTGAAAGAATACCTCAACACTGTTACACACTTTTTAAACTCAGAAGCCATCAGTTTAGACTTCTTATGGCTTGGATCATCACTGTGCTCTATCAGCTGTTTGAGTGGTCAGAAAACTTCCTGTCACCTCTGATGGATTATCAAAGAATACACAACACTTGTGGACACTGGAGAATTGGCTGTGTGGTGTGAAGTTGATTCTTTTATTTTTAGTTTGTTCATTATGTCCACAAGGGACTATTGCTTTGAAGAAGGGTTAAAACACCCACTCAGGTTTATGAGGTGCTGGCTTGCTAATAAAAATCTCTCAAAGACAAAAAAGGAGGTGAAGCTGCTCACAGTCATGCTCTGATGCATATTTATTAAGATGAAGACTGACTGTCCCCATCAGAGAGTATGCAGCTTTGATCATCTAGCAGCTTTATAATTAATGAGAAGGCTTGTTCATTTTAATGATAAGTCATACTTCATACATTTATTTGTTAATGGTGGGCCAAAAAGCTTTAAGAAATCAAGTTTAATTATTGTTAGTGCAGTAACAGAGGCGGTATAACCACCTCCTTTGAGTGTGTGGTTGATGACTTGAGTCGTCATCCCAGTGAGATCTCAGATGCCTCAGTGACTCGCTTTAATTGAACAGGCATCCGGCACAAATAACCAATTTATAACAGCTAAATTTAGCCTGTCATTGTTTTAAAGGGCCACCAGCCCTAAAAATGAGGCTCTCGCTATCTCACCACTGTGAGGCTGTTGTGAGTAGTGAGGACTGTCACTCCTATCTGGATTGGCCCTCAGTGGCAGAGAGTACTACAGCTGGAGGATTAGTGAAGTGAAGCTCTGTCTTTGTCTACTGTGGGTCTGATTATTCTCAATCAGTTAGCCAGGGCTCTGCTGTGTTGTATATCGCCCGCTGTACTGCTAAATCAATACTATACACGTACTTTAAAAGAGATCTTTAAAGATATCGCCTAGTTTTCTAAATCACTTGAATTCTAAGTTTCCGTCTCCCCCAACAGCAGCAGCCCGACAGCAGCTGGTGTACACACAATGAATTACACCACCGGCAGCAAGTGATTATGTCCCTCCTGTTGGCGTGAAGCGATGACAAATGAAGGAGTTGTCTCTCACTTTCAGAGGGAGCGAGATTTCCCCGCGGCCTCGCTCCCCTCACACCTCATTCAGGAGCACCATTGAAGTGATTTTTTTCCAGGAATATATGAGAGTGTGTATCATTATTACCATCAGTATTAAAGCAGTCTTCTGGCATAGAAGTTTATTTTATTCCAGGTATAGCCATTCAAGATGATGTTATGTTTCGTATGACAATAGAAAAACGTCTATCATTTCAGATAGTGCTCAATAGTGTGTTTAGTTCATTTGCAGATAACACTCTTCAAGCAATTTTTTTTTGCCTTTTGGATGACGCTTTGCATTCTTCCTCATGGCACAGAGACAGAAAATGAGCATGAAGACAGCACAAACAACCATTAAGGAGATTGAGGTAAAACAGAAGTGGGTAATGCCGAAATGGAGACAGACTCCAACCTACCAAGATGAAACGAGGAGCAGAAAATATGCGAGATCACGATTGTATCATCTGGACATAAAATGACCCAGGCTGGGATATGAGATTTTCTGTGTATGTATGTATGTATGTATGTATGTATGTATGTATGTGTGTGTGTGTGTGTGTGTGTGTGTGTGTGTGTGTGTGTATGTGTGTATGTATGTGTGTATGTATGTGTGTATGTATATATATATATATATATATATATATATATATATATATATATATATATATATATATATATATATATATATATATATATATATATATATATATATATATATATATATATATATATTTATATATATATATATTATATTATATTATATTATATATATTTATATATTTATATATTTATATTATATTATATTATATTATATTATATTATATATATTTATATATTTATATTATATTATATGATAGGCTATTGTAATTTTGTTATTTTTCTTTAAATTGCTTCAAACACTTTATACAATAAAGTCTGTATAAACACAAAATATATCTTTAAATCTTAAATCGTCCACTCCGGCAAATTATTCTCCTCCTCTAACTCATCATTTTTCTGATGTCAGTGGTTAACGTCCAACCCTGCCCTCATCATAGCATTAAAAACTTGATCCACACACTTAGTATTAACCTCCCCGAGGCGCAGCAATACCTCAGTAATAGCATGCAACCCCTCAGTATGGCTTGTGTTCATTTAGGGAGCTTAATGAATTACAAGGGCTTCATAATGAGTGTGTCTAAGCAGTGCTGTGGGGAGGTCAGATGGTTTGAATTACTAATGAACCCAATCACAAGTCAGAACTTTAACATGCGTGGAACATTTTGTATGTGCTGTTGTAGAAGAAATAGCTACATATTACAACCCGAGCCCTCCCACCACCACCACCGTGTGAATCTAACAAAGTAATTTGGTTTTCCATTTCCTGTAGGTCTTTGGAGAGGCAGTTATAACTCTCAGGTCCCATTAGGGAAGAACAGGGGAAGTAGGACAAGCTCTACTTTGGTAAAAATAGAAAACTTTACAACTTTGCCGTGTGCACTGATTGGCTAAAGCACATCAAATTTCTGTCTGTTCAGAGAGATTTCATCAGGCTCCTGAGGAAATACACCATTTATGGTGTCTTTTACGTATGCCTTTAGGGTCCTGGACTGTTCCCTCAGACTGATGTTTTGAAGAATGTTGAAAGCAAACCCATTAAAAACATCATCAGACGCATTGTTGTAACAGAAGAATTGTCCCTGCAATGTTTTGATAACTCGAGGATTATTGAAATGTAACAAAATTGTCTTTATTGTCAGATTTTTATGTTGTCAATCATAATCTGCTGTTTTTATTGTCTCTGCAAATAATTCATAGCAGTTCACAAATGTAGATGTGATCCATGAGATTTGGATATGTATCATTTCTCAGATCCAGCCTCAGCCTCGGGGAGGTATTTTTTGGGAGGGACTGTAAATTTGAAATTGGATGGGAACTTTCTTCACCCACCCAGCCCCTTTGCGGTGTTAAGTGGACCTCCTCCGACCACTGAGTCATGTCCAGGAAAAGACTAAATTAGATTTTTCCTGGAACGAGTTGAGAACTCCTCCAAAATGTCAACAGAAATGACACTTCCTTTGTATTCAGTTCAATGAGACTCTCTAGCTGAGAATGAAC
This sequence comes from Acanthopagrus latus, assembly GCF_904848185.1. NCBI lineage: Eukaryota > Metazoa > Chordata > Actinopteri > Spariformes > Sparidae > Acanthopagrus > Acanthopagrus latus. The sequence goes on from NC_051044.1 coordinate 14,246,618, forward strand.
TTCCACAGGATTCCACAACAGTAGACACAGTTTGAGTTATCCAGCTGCACTAGGTATATTGATACTAGTTTGCTCACAATTTCAACGCTGATTATTTAGAGGGTATGTTCTTTACAGGTGTGACCTTGGGGGCTTTTACCTATACATGCTAAACTTCAAACCAGTTGGAGATTCAGTTGAAAGCTATGAAATTATTGAGAGCTGAACACTCAGAAACACCTTTCTTTCAGGTTCTGCATTAAGACAAATTGAGTCTTTCAACACAAACTTCATTTAAGGGGGTCGTCATGGGTTGACTGTGATCGTGAGACGTCATTGCAGACTGCTTGGAGGCGGGGTGGGTGCCAACCTTCAGACAGTGTCTGTGGGTGTGGCTTTGCACAACTTTGCATGCTAAAATATAATGATAATGGAAAGGAAAATCAGCTTGGCAATGTTTGTGCCCGTGGAATAGCCTATCTTAGTTTAGCTTGTTAGCATGTTAACATTTGCTAATCAACACCAAGTACAGTTGAGGTTCATGAATATGGTAATAGCAATCCATCACGTTGTTGTACAGCATGCTTCCTTCTCTGGAGACTATGAATAACTGGACAATAATTTCATGCAATCATTTCAAAAGCTTTTGGGACATTTTGCTTAGGACCAAAGTGGCGCTCTAACCTTCTGACAGACCCATATTGTTCCCTGAAGTCACATGTCTAATGTGGCTAAAATTGTCTGATTTATATTAATCTTTGTTTAACCAAGGACAAGAAACATTAGATCATCTACTTTCTTAGTAATACACACACTAATTGTACGTGTTTACACAGAGGTAGATGTATTCCATGGATGCATGCACACACACACACACACACTCACAAACTCTCGCAAACTCACACATGCACTGCATTGCACATCCCCTCCCATAATCTCCTCCCCAATCCCCTGGCCCCTGTCATTCAGATCTATGAACTTCCATTAGCAACCATCTGTTACAACCTGCAGCAAAGCTATTACACTTCACACACACACACACACACACACGCGCGCACACACACACACACACACACACACACATATATGAATGGACACACTTACCTCACTCACCGTATGGCCGGCTAACTTCTTTGAAGCCTTGAGAGAATTTGCTGAAGCATCGCCTGTTTAACCTTCAAAAGAGAAGTCACCTGTACACTCACAAACACCTGCGGTAGCGTCACTCTGCTGCTCGCCCACTACAGATGCATCAGAAGGTCAACAACCCTAATGGTCACGCACACGCGCACACACACACACACGCACGCACACACGCACGCACGCACGCACGCACACACACACACACTGAAACACACAGAGCGGTAGGTCATTTGAAAACACACACGCAGGGAGGGATAGGTCACAGCATCGTGTTGTAAAAAAACAGATTGTTGTATCTCCAGATTATTCTATCTATAGTATTGGGTCATTCTATCACTCCCACTGATAAAAGGTCACAACATCCCACCCACTGCTCCTTGGCAGAATTTCACATTCGACAAAATGCCAGAACCTGATCTGCTTCATGGCAGCATGTTGCCTCCAGCACTTTCCTTCACATCTTTAATGCACACATTTATTTTAGCTCTGAATGTACCATTTTCAGCCCCATTTGAATGCTCTGCTTTTTCTTTTTTTCCCCCCTCTTAAACAAATGTCGGTGTACAGCAGAAGATTTATATTTTTTTGCCATGTTCCTGCCTCACACAAAATCATTCATTTGAGTGACAATATGGGTTCCAGGCAGGAAGTGGGGGGGGTTGATTCAGTATCTAATTATCCAACTTCTTTCTTGAAAGGGAAAAAAATGCTCTCTGTGTTTAAGCAACTTGTTCACGTAGCAATAGCATCTGCTTCACTCCTTCATTTCCCCGTCAGCGAGAGACAAATGAATAGAAATGACTGCTTTGTGCTTTTATGCAGCCGTCTCTCCGAGCTGCATAAAACATATATTTCTAGCCTCCCATGTGCAACTTTGTATCTGCAGAGAGGGAAGAGAAAAGGAGAGATAGAGACACTTGAATCAGGAATCACTGTGCTAAAACGCAGACGTTCTTTTTTGTTGTTGTTTTTTTTTCTTTTTTTTCAATTGCAAGGCAGTACTCTTGTCTATTGTTTTCCTTTCTAGAGGGCACAATTGAAAAAGATCATTTTTATGAAAGGGGCTTTTTGAAAAACGTCTTGGCAATCAAATATGAAATATGTTATACCGCTGTGTGGTGAAAAAAAAATAGCGCATCGTTCGAATAGAAAATTGTATTTTCAATGACAAAATGGGACAGTGTGGTCATTTACTTTTTTTAGTGAGATCCTTTTGTAGGGTGGCACAGAGTTTTTTTTTTATATATATATATAAAATGTCATTACGATCTGCTGTTCTAAGCAGGTCAAAATCCAGCCCACTTCCATTTCCCTCGCCCTCCACCCTACCAGACCCCTCCACCTCCGCTATCTCCTCTTCATCCTGATGATTATCCGCCAGCTCCCTCTTATCAGCATCATCGGCTCAGAGGCCATATAGCAAAATGGCTCCCATGGGTGGAAGTCGACGTGCAAACTTTTGTGGAGATGGAGAACTAAGGCTCTTTCACCTCCCATTTTCAATTAATCTTGTGTTAAACTCTTAATTGCCTGAGTGATTCTTTGCATAAAAATGAATGTTGCGGTGAAATGGCACAATGCCTGTTTAATTTAAGGATTATTAAAGTTTATTTGTGTTAAGTAATAGAAAAACTGTGCCATTTGTTGCTGAGAATGTATGTCTTTTTTAACCTCATCATGAGTGGGAGGCCGGATGTTGCTCGTGGGCGAAGTCTCTGTTGATGGTGAGGTAAATAATCCATGTCTGAACACTGGCCTGATATCCATAGCTTACCTCTGACCCCGGGAAGCTTTAATTCCAGTGAGATGGAGAGTCGGGTTCTGCTTGAGCGAACCCCTTCTTCTCCCCCTTGTGCAGCGGACAAGGCAAATAAGGGGCTTGCGTCCTGAAAAGGAGCTCTTAGTTGTTGACGGACCATTGATCGCAAGAACAGGGGCTTTTTTCACAGTATGGTGCTTTTACATAACCAGATACCACACAACACATGCGCACACACACACATGCATGAAGAAAACCAAATGTATGTAAATCTATCATCAAAACGAATGCTATGTTCTGGCCACAGATTTTACATGTAACAAGATATTCTTTCTCTACTGCAGAACATACAAGGAGACAGACAAATCACCTCTATTTCAGTGAGGTTTGTAGCTTTTTAGAGTACCACTCCCCCAAGAACTGCATCAATTTTCAAAAACAAAAAATCTGTAATTTCATTCAAGGTAATGGTGCATTAGATTCTGTGGTTGCTGTAAATTTCATTGAAACATAATATCAAAATGCAGAAGGAAGTTGGCACATGTGGCTAAATGTAACGTGAATTAACCTTTTTAAAGCATCATCTCTTTGAACATTCTTGCCTGAGTCACACTAGGTATGATTTTCATCAGCAGTGGTGGTTCTAACAATAAAGACAACAACTCCCATAACCCTATTAATACATTAATTGTAATAGGACAGATCAATTCTGCAGTGATAACAGAGCTTTAGCACTTGAGCTCAACCACTCTAAAATCATCCAAGACATAAACGTCACCGCACCACAATAGATCTTGCAGAACAGGGAAGCTCTGTTTTATTGTAACACATGGCTTCAGGAACTGGATTGGCTCAGACAATTAGAAGGGCTCTTCAGAGAAACTGCAGGTGAGCTCACAAAGTCTATTGTGTAAGTCTGCAGTGCAGGACTGCGGGAAATGAAAAGTTTGAGTATGTGAAAGACAAAAAGGTTGAGAGGATGTGAGAGGTTGTGTGGCTCACATTGTTCACAGGAGGAATGACATTAGTTTCTTTCTGCCTGAGCCGCTGTTGTTTTAACATTCTCATCATGGTTAATGTACACAATCCTCACCACTCGTCCCCACTGAGTAAGGACACTCATGCAGAGAGGCCAAGGGAACCAGAGGTCGGCTTGCCTTTATTTTGCTCTTCCATCAGAGCAAGCAGTTAATCTTTGCTCGGCCCCAGCTTATCTGGGTGCCTGCCACCCTAGCCCTGCCCAGGGAGAAAGGCATCACACGCCTCAGCCCTCTATCCTCCTCCTCCTCCTCCTCCTCCCTCCCCTCTCTCCCCCTCAGCTCAGTTCTCCTTGGCTGACTGGAGGAGGTGGCTGCGGATTGAATTATTCTCTCCGTTCCATTTCTCCCAAGTTTGCATTCATTTGCAGTACACTGTCACTTCTCTTCTGTGGTGTTTGTTTCTTAAGTGGAAGCCGTTCAGAGTCTGTCTCAGCTTGTTGCATCGTCTCATATCAGTTGTGGCACTGGCCTGCAATCGTGGCTTAGCAAAAGAGAAAATGTGCTTTTATTGGTGTTAGAGCACATTTGCAAAGGCAAATGCCTAAAGCCCTCCTGGTAGCACTGTTTTACACTTGCATGTGTGTGTGTGTGTGTGTGTGTGTGTGTGTGAGTGCACAGGTTAGATTTCCCACAGGGCTCCCTGCTCATTTGATTCAGGAATTTTCAGTGACTTTCAAAGTCATGTTTGTTGATGTTTATCAGCGTTTAAATGCAAGTGTTGGGGTTAAGATATAATCTTGATAACTAATTACATTTACCGTCTCATTTTGTGTTGTTTTTAAATGTAGTAATTTATTTCATTTTGTAATTGGGGGGCTGCAAATGATGATAATTTCCATTATTGATTTATAATTAATTGATTATTCATTGAGTTCATCAGATGTCCCAGAGTCCATGACATCTTCAGACTGACCAACGGTCCAGAACCCAAAGATATTTAGTTCACAATGGTTTAAAGGGGCACTATAGAAGATTTTATTAAACCTCATAATACAAAATAGTAATAATACAAACTCAGAAATAGTTATTTTTTTCATAGCTGAATAAAAAAAGATAATATTTTACAATTGTTCCTGAAAAAATGACTAATTGTTGACTGAGTTTTCGAGTTAAATCAGTCATCTCATCCGGTAAAAACAAAAACAAAAAAACAGTGAAAAACTGTTCAATAACATCAATTTAGTTATTGGATCTAGTCAAAGAATTGTTCCAATGAATAAGATGTGACGTATGAAACAGCCTTTGACCTTGGGAAAGTCGTAGCTAGCTGTGTCGGGAGCTCAGTGTTGAGAGAGATGTGTGTTTTGATGTCAGAGGCAAAATCTTTGGTTTAATGTGAAATTAGCTAAGCCACACCCACTTTGACAGGGCCAATCAAATTAGGGGAATTTGATTTAAATCCCTCTCATTAAATCCTGTCCACATTCAGTAGCTTGTTCAACCCAGAATTATTTCACATTATTGAATATAAAGAGATTTGACTCAACAGCAACAACATGTTGGGATTTGAAGGAAAAGGATCTGCATATGTGTGCATCATCATTTGAATTTTTATGAATATGAGTTCATGCTGTCAAACTGTGGTTCACCTGCCTCCCCTTCGCAGCCCATTGCCCCTCTGCCTCCTGGTCCTCTTTTTATTTCTGCCCCTCTGTCTTGAGCTTCGACAGCCTGTCATAACATAATGACCTAACACTTTTCGTGATTGGCAGGTGTTTTTCCTCACAGGCCAATGAAGTAGTAGCAGGGTGATGTGGTTTAATGCCCAGTTACCTTGTTTCTTTCGCTGACTGACAGGTGGCTCCCCAAACTAGACAGAAAGGAGGCCTGTTTGTTTGTTTATCGCCCATTTAATTCATCCTGTGTTTGAAAAGCCAAACGGCAGCTGTCGGCCATATCTTTGGCTCGTTCGAGGCAGTGACCAGGGGGATGGGATGCTGCCTTCCTCTGCCGAATGAGTGACAGTGAAAAGGCATTGCAATGGGAGAGGAGGGGAAGAGACGATAGAAGTTTGCCCGTAGGCAGTGGTGGAGAGAGGAGGTGCTGATGGGGAGGTGGGGTGGGTTATGCTTCAGAGAGACAGTCGTTGAGAATCTCAAATATTGACCTTGGAAAACCACCGCTATGATAATAATTATCTCACTCTCTCTGTTGCCGTCTCTTTCTCTCTCCACTCTACTCTCCACAGTTTCTCTCCCTCTCCTCCTCATGTCTCTGTCTGTCTCTCTTTTTCATGTGTGTCCTTTGCTCCTGTAATCTTAGCAACCTCAGATAAAAGCAACCTGGCTCTTTTTTCTTCTCTTTGATACACATTAATCCCTATCATTGATTACAAACCTACAAGCTAAGGTTGAGCTTATCACAATAAGCCTCTACCATTTGACCCCCCCCCCCCCCCAGCCTCCCATACTGTACCGTTTTATTAGTAAAAAAAAAAACGAAAAAAAATAGAAAGGATATTATTTCCAGCATTTCCTACATTATTATGAAACTGCTTATCTGACATTTTAGATTAAAGCGTTCATATCAAGTTAATTTTCAAATTTCATACATACTTATTTTGGGTAGGCCGATGGGACTCAGTGGCTTGGCTATATTTTTTTTTCAAGCAATCCAATTTTTTTATTTTTGACATAACTGATATCCATGGAAAGAAAAAGCCCAGTCTTCTCGGATTGGCACAACTCTCACAAGCCTGAGCAGGCACCACCTACTGTTTGCATTTTAGCTTTGTCGGTACTTTTGTAATCAAAGCCGTGTTGCGGGCGAGGCTGAGTGCTTAAATGGATTAGCTGTGACATAACAATATTACAGAAGTCCTATCAGCTTGTTTGAATGCACGTTTTCACATTTTCTGAATATGAGCTATGTGCATCTATCACTATAATGTGATACTTTCACATTATTTATATTGCATGTAGACCTGTTTTATAATGGCAACAGATATGGAAATCTCAATTTTTTCAATATGGGACCTTAAATGTGACACAGAAACATGTAAACACATGTCACTTAAAATCACATTTACTTATTGTTAATGCATCTTCATGATGAATGTTGTACTTTGTACACACTTGACTTTGAGCAATATTGAATTCTAACATCTTTCAGAAAAATACAAACATTTAGAGTAAATGTATAACTTTTTTACTTAAAAGGAGCAAAGGAGTTGCCTGGAGTCCTCCTCTAGAGGCACAGCTACAAACATCCACCAAACAGAGGGATGGATAGAAGCTTTGCAACCTGAGAGGTGAAACACAGGGCGAAGAAAATTCAGAAAGTACTGACTTCTGCTCGCAAAGTTTAATTGCTGTGAAAGCATCCTTATTATTCACCAGTGGAAATTAGGGACGTGCACACTCACTTGAGAGTTTTTTAAATCTCCTTTCCTTGCTCTCATGTTAGATCAGGTTATACCTGGGAGGTTTAGGTCGTACCACACAGGTGTGTTGGTGTAAAGGTCTAATCCCGATGCTGATGCTGTAATCATGGTTTATATTCACGATAATGACACATTGAAGAGGCCTGCTTCAGCTTGTCCTCGCTGCTTGCTGCACCACCATTTCAGATGACATGGTGGAGCTGCTCCTCAAAGGCAGTCAAGGCAAAGTATGCCGAGCAAAGGCGGAGGAGTACATCTATTCATTTAAAGTGGTGCTAATGGCAGACTATTTAAAAGTCAATTAATTGCCAGGGGCCAAATACGCAATGGCAGTTAATGCTGTCACATCGCTGAGTAATAATTGGGTGTGTTGATGGGATGTGCCTGTGTGAGCCAGTGTGTCTGAAACTGGGTGGCCACCTACTGTACCTCTTAAAAACACTCAACAAAGGTTTGTCTCCTGTCCAGCGAACAATATTGGTCAAGAAGCAGCGCATCATTAGGGAGCCTGCATTCAGTTTGTAAACACACATGCACTGCTTTGTTATAAAATGTTTGTTTTCAATCTTCGATAGCTTTCACTCTGTTTCCTTTTACTTCGCACTATTATTTCTCAAAAATCTGCTTTTGATGTTTTCAATCTCCTTTTGTTTTTCTCAGTTTGACATCATTACCCGCATCTCCATTCCCCCTCACCTTTTCATCCTCTTCCTTACTTCATCATCCCGCTCTGTACGGCAGAGAGATGGAGGGAGGGAGGGAGGGAGGGAGGGAGAGAGGGGGAGAAGGCCTGAGATCGATGCTGGGCCTGCACACACAGAAACCGGCAGCTGGCTGAATCGGAGTGATCGATCAGGCACAGAGCATTTGCTCTGCCAGACTGCTGGGCCTTTGTGGATGGAGATTATTTCTAAATTATTACAGGAGGCAGATGCTTGTCAGAAGATGCTCTCTGTCAAGGTTAGACTGCTTCAGTGCCGCCTAGTTCTTGCCTGCTCGCTTTCTCTCCCTCTGTCACACTTTTGCTTTCTTCATCTTAAATTCATCCGCCTTCAATGTTTCACCATTTATTTCTCTCCTGAAAGGGTTTTTCTGTAATTTCACATATTCCACATTGCTCTTTTATATTATGTAGCTGTCTGTTGTGCACTGTGTTGTTTCCATAACACGAGATATGTTTAGCACATTATAGGTGAGATAAAAAGCGCACAGCATGTTGCAATGAGAAACTGAAAATGCCATCTGGTAAATTGACTTCAATACTCATGGACAGAATGGGCTGCATGGTGTAATCTTTGACCAATGGTAGTCTATAATGATACTGAATATACCAGCTTTCTCGGAAGTCACTTTGTTCTTTCTGGAATGATTTGAATAAGTTGTTTTCATTCTCTGCCCTTCAACGATGCTGAGTGCCTGCGTTCTTTAAAAATAGATGGTACGTGGATGGCTTGTGTGCATCTTTATGCTTGTTGAGTGCCATATGTGTGTGTGCCTCTGAGTGTGTGCATAATGTTTAAAATGGATAATTTAAGACGTCTCCAATGTGTGTTTCTGCCCTCGTTAGGCTGATTAGACTTGGGAACGGCCTTGTACGCCTTGGGCTCTACCTCTTGTCATCCCGTTCATTTATCCCAAGCTTTATTCTCATGGTCAGATATACAGTACAGAGGAGCTGCTAACAGCTGTCTTGATACCATGAAATAAATGAGTTATCTGGCATAAAGAAAGAAACTCCAGGGTAGTTCTAATTAAAGGAACGGCCTGACCCTTATTTGTTTTATCCACAGTCAGGTGTCACATTGATTTCATGCATCCAATACGGGGACATGTTTGGTTTATTGTAGGTGAGCCGTAATTATGTTTCCAATCAAATACTGCAGACATTTCCAAAAAGAGAATATGTGCAAATTTAGACAAGGATGTTAATAGATGACAAGGTTATTAAACAAGCATGCCATGGTATGTCATATTCCCCAACATAACATGCATGAATGACAATTTATTGATTGAATTTCTTAACGTTTTTCTCACCCAACGTGGAGGACAGAGAGGATGGTGACATGGTAGAAAAGATGCTTTGATGAAATCCAGACCTAGCTTTTATGTTTTGGTCATTCTGCTTTAGATGAGCATGAAAACAACAAGTATCTGATTCATTGTGTATTTGAAGAATGTCATCACCTTTGAAGACAGTCTCTTTTTATCACCCTGAACCGGTGGAATACGTGCAGTAAAACATGCTTTTCAACAACCTTAATAGGTCCTATGTCCATGTTTTTTTTCTTGTTATCTACCAAGCTAGTCACCAACTCATTCACAATGTGTCAGCTGGCTTGTGTTGCTTGCGAGTTCCAACAATGACAGATGACAGGAATTTTGACATGCTGCGTACAGTCTCTGCATCCAGCTGTTGTATTTTTCTATGTGTAATAACTGAACAAGAAGCAGACAGCATGGAAGCCATTGAAAGTCACGTCTTTGCTGTGCCAGGTCTAACCCATCTGGGACTGACAGCATCTCCATGATGACTTTAAAATTGAAGTTTGTAAAATGGGCAATTGTCAAACACTCATCAGTATGTAGTATTGACAAAAAGATGGTGGCATACATGATTTAAATTCATTTTTGATTTGCTGTGCTTTAAACTGCAGATGGTATTTCGCTTATAAAATATGACATATATTACCAGTTGCTGAATTAGCAGTACAGAAAATAGAGCACACTATCCACAGCAGTGGGATTATTGTCTTAGGACTGGGAGGAGAGTTTGAATGAAAAGGGAGGCTTGAGCTATGATTTTGTACGGGGTAACTTGAAACAGACCCTTGGGTTCTGTATTGCCAAATTCTTTATATATTTTATACTTTTATATATTTTGTGGGTTTTTTTCATAACCATCCCTTTTATGTATTTCCTTATCAGTTTTTCCCAAGATTTGGGGAAGGCTTAGGTGCACAGATTTGGCAGGGGGTTTGGGGGTCCTCCGTTATCATTTTAGACCCTTATTATTACCATATCTGGGATAAAGAGTTCGAAAAGCTAGAGCAGATACTAGATACACCCAAAACACACCCTATAAGTACATATTTCAGTGTGTACTTGATTTATACTTACCAAAAGTGTTTAGGATCTGTCCAATAGATGGCCTCAGCTGTGAGCTGCAACAGAGCTGCAACAAAGCTGCAATGTAATCCTTTGGGGCAACTGTGGCCATCAAAGATATGTCCAGTAAAATACATTTTAGTCAAATGATTAGATTTAGTAAGCAGAAAAAGAGAAAGAGAAGTAGCAGCAAGAATGAATTTCCATATTGGGACGATTGTAACTCACGTCAATCGCGGTTTGAAAATACTAGAAACCTCCTTTAATGATAAAGAAGACCACTACAGTTAGATGTATCATTTAGTTTGTTTTGATTCTCTTCACATTGATTGTACATCCATTTGTGCTACACCTAAGCCTTAGGGAAACCATGCTTATATGTGAAAAATGTAGAATGGAATGTGGAATCCTACATTGTGTTACCACCAGTCACATCACTTGTGAATGCTGAGCATCATCTCTTTTGTTGAATATTCAGAGAATCATCTCACGGTGACCGAGGAGTGTAGACTGTTTGAGGACGATCCACAGCAGAGTGATCAAACATTTACATTGTTAACCAGATGTTGTATGCATTAACATATGAAACCTGCTCGAGAGCTAGATAGCTCCACACAATGGGAACAATCTGCTTGAATTTCTTTTAGTCCAAATACATACAACCTGATCTGAACCTGAACCATGCATCCAAAATTGTTTTTTGCTGATGGAACTGAATGTTCAGACGTGATTTACAAACACAGATCAGAATGCACAACGATTCTCAAAGTGTCTTTAGTATCTCAATGTGTAGCACTCTGTTTTCTATGTTACTGTGCACTGCTACTTTTTCATCATTTAATACAAGCAGTAAGGTAAATCTGAATTCCCTTTATATTAAGAAAGTCCTCTAAAAATCAGATGACAGCCATCTACGATAGAAAACTGTATTCTCAACTTAAAAAAATGCTTTAATATTAGTGCTTGTGTGACTCATCCCAGTACATAAACATTATGAAAACAAAGTAATGCAGTGCATTACACATGTACTGTGATCTACAAAAATGACATTTTCCCACAGCTGCTCCAAGACAGGACATTCACCTGCACAGTTGGATGCATCCTAAGCTCTTGGCTGATTAACTGCCCTCGCTGTATTCTTTATGGCTGCAGACGTTAGTTTGTTTTGAGAGGGATGTTACACACACTTTGCGTATTGTCCAGTTTCTTCATAAAAATGAAATATGCTCAGTTTTCCCCTTTCAAAATACTGGGTATGTTTTTATGTCTCTCGCTGCTAAAAACTTCCTCCCTCCCCAATATCTACTTATATTAGCCTCATGTTTGCCCACAATGGCAAGACATTGAAATGTAACGTTATAACTTTATTGTCCAGCTAAGGCCAGAAAATCAACAATAACAATGCTGCAACCTCCCCTACACAGTACTGATGCAGAATCTTTTAGGTCTGCATCGTTATGCGTCTTAAAATTGAGAAATGTTCACATCTGACCGAGATAGGAAAACTGAAGTACATATGTTTAAGAAACAAAACACACAAGAACTTTTAAATCTTGATGCTTCTTTGCAATTGTTAAATGTAAATAAAAAGTGACAGAGTAAAAGTGATTTCGACAAACAGCAAATAAAGTGTAGAAATGTGAGTGTGTGTGCACACTGTTAGACCAGTGATTGCAGAAACCTCATCATATAACTCCTCAGTACACTGTAGGTATTTAAATACCAGGGCACTTAGCTCCATTTCTCTCTAGTAAGAAAAAGGAAAAAACGATCTCCTCTGGGAGAGATAGACAGTATGGTGGTGGGGGAGAGGAAGAGAGGAAGAGCTAAATGGAGGCGAGATGAAGCCTCGATGGGGAGAGGGAGGATGATGAGAAGAAGGGAAGTGAGAGGGATTAATTGTTCACCCAGGAGAGGGAGATAACATCAGATGTTTAAAAGCCGCCACAACTAATCCTGTCATTTCTTGGACTAGAATAATGAAAATGGAGAAACGATATCTCTTGGAGAACTGGAAACTGAGCTATTCTGTATGCCTGTAACGAGCACATGTTTGTGGGTTCTTAACAGTCTAACGATAATGGTATATTTCTGCTCACATGGTGTCATTTTTCAGTGTGATTTTCAGTAATTTTATTGGACACAGTTTTACTGTTTTATGTTTCTGTTTTCTTTATGCTGAATTAATTACTCTGTGACTCACTATATTCGTATAATTTGTCGAGATATATTATGTTTAACATCAGTTGCATAAATTAAGCATTGTATTTTACTCTTTGCAATATCCAGGCATTTAAACTACATATTGTTTTGGTAATGCACATTTGAGTATTAACTACAAATTCTTTCTTTTTTCTTTTTTTTTTTTATCAAGCAGTATTGTTAAATTGATTTTCACCCTTGGATTGTTAGAATTCATTTTATCACAGTATGAAAATCAAATTACACAGACCTGTACTGTAGGTTGATTGTCTATATTGTACTATATGTGCTCTTATTATTATTATATGGGTTTCTTATAACATCTGCAAAAGGGCGTGGCATTCAGGTTTTTCAGTATGTTATTGCAAAAGAAAAACTAAGAAAAACACCAACTAGAGCCCCCTACATGAGCTGTAACTCTGGGTTTGTCTGCAGTTTATCAATTATTTTCATTTTTGGTCAAAGGTGTAATACATAAGAATCAGCCACATGAATTCAAAACAGGAGCAGCATATCAATAGAGTAACTGCTAACTGCTGCGTACTCTATTCTGTTTATAGATCCATGACTGTAGCTACTGTTAGCTTGTGCTGTATAGCACAGTTAATCGTGCAGCCACCTGGACTACAAGGTGAATGTTTTGGTGTTCAGAACAGTAGCACAGGAGCTTTGGACCAATGGGAGTTAGAGGTTGTCAGGCCTGGGGCTAGCTGGATAGCATGCTAACTATATAGTATATACAGTATATACATCTGCAAAACAACACGTAGACATCTTTGACATAACATCCACACTATTGTTTCTTCACATCATCTTGATGATTTTTGAGTGTTTAAAATAAAAACACATACATATTACACTTGTCATGATTAATCATTTGATCCATTAAATGGAATAAAAAAACATATTTGCATACACAGTTTTCTGGAACCCAGTGTGATGTCTTTTTTGTGTCCACTTAGCAGTACAAAAGTCAAAAAAACTTCATTTACGTCATTAATGACAATTAAAAGCAACATATCCTGACATTTAACAAGCTGGAAAATGCAAATGTTTGGCATTTTCAGTTATCAGAACAGTTGGCAATTAATTGTCTTTTGATCCATTAATTGACTAATCGTTGCAACTCTACATCAAATGTGGATATCTAGAAACAAGAAAGTGCTTTTCAGCAGCCGACTCTCAAGTCATAGATGGCACACCGCTACAATTTAGGTGACAAAACATGGATGACTTGCAGTAAATAAAGTAAAGTTTGAAATCCTCTCGGGATACTGAAATTAATTTAAAACTGGCTGCTGCCCTAAAGGTAGGAAATCATTCCAATAACATACGGTGCGCTTTCGAATCAGCCAGCAGTAACATATAGACATATAGCTCATAGTTAATGGGCTAAAACATGCAAATTCATCTGCACAGTGGCAGGGACCCCTCCTGATGTTCTCGGTATGGGACCAGCTCTCTGCCCTACTTCTGTCGGTGTTTGCTCTCCTCTCCAAGTACCTCTCTCTTCCTCCATGACCCACACCTGCCGTTTGTCTCCAACATCCCCTCCATCCTTTGGTCCTGCAGCGCTCCCCTTCCTCCCCTGTCATATCTGTCATAGACGTTCGCTCGCTGGTGTTGCTCTAGGCTTTAAATTTAATTTGGTTTCAATCTGCTGTAATTGCTTTGAGAGATGGCCGTGTCTGCATGTTTTTCCTCTCTTATGTCTGCTGGAGTACTGGATAGGGTGTGCGTGCAGCTGTGTGTGTGTGTGTGTGTCTGCGTGTGTGTGTGTGTGTGTGTGTGTGCGAGCGTGTGTGAGTGGGTGCATGCGTGCGTGTGTGGTTGAATATGACTGAGTGTGTGTTATCATGTGTGCATGTGTGTGTAAATCTTGAACAATTGCTTGGCCACACATTGTCAATGATATACTTTGTCAAACAGCAGCTGCTGTCACTGGAATCTGTGGCACATTGACAGGGCTTTTGTAAGGCACCATACACCTCTTTGTAGCAGAAAAAGAGCAGGGGCGAGAGCGAGGTACATCTACAAGGCATCACTAATATCTATTTTGTAACACCTTTTAGTTGAATAATAACCTTCAAAAGCCCAAAAGTGTCACTGCTGTTATAATTCTATCAGAAATCTAAAGGAAGAGGGAGGATGATTGAAGTAAAGGGCAAAAAAAAAAAAATGACAGCAAAAAAAACGTTTGCCCTTGAACTGCACACAGTGCTGTGTTGAGGTGAGGTGACAGGAAGGCTGCTAAGCTGATAGACAGAGATAATGTTGGTATGGCTCTTAAAAAAGGGGAGAAAAAAGCCATCACCTCCCTCCTATGGTGCTTTTTTCCTTCTCCTATTTTCTCTCAATCGCCTGACTTTCTCCACCGACCATCTCTGAATCAGTCTGGTCATTTCTACCTCTTGTAATTGTGGACACAGAAAAAAAAAACACACACAGCATCAGCCCTTTCAAAATCAATGATAATTTTTTTTGTATTTGATATACATATTTATTCTGTGACATACCAAAAACTGGATTCCCCCTCAAAAATGTTTTAGTTTTCCTAATTTGTCTCGACAATTCATCCGACGTTTCCTACTGTATTTGCATCCAAGCTCAGCAGCCTGTTTGAGCCTGTCAAAAGGAAAGGGCACCGAAAACACAAACGCATGGGTAATTGATTGCATGATGATGTAGTGAGCTTTTGAGCTGATTGCAAATGTACAGTGTGTACTGTGCATTTCTGAGTGGAGTTAGTGTGGGTGTAAGATGTGACCTGTGGTGATTAAGAGTTTGTCTTTATGTGAAGAAAACACAGTTATAATACAATCAAGTTTGGCCTCCATGGTGCTGAGGAGTTTCAACCACTGTCCTTAATTTTTATTTTTTGCTCCTATCATATGTTTGTGTGTGTATTCTCTAGGGCTGCATGTAATAGTTATATTCATCATGAATTAACCTGCCTATTACGCAAGTAGTCATTTTCCCAGCAACCAGTGTGACTCCTTCGAATTGCTTCTAACTACTACTTCGTTTTATAGTAAATGACAAAGACAAGCAAAAAATCTTTATATTTGGGAAGCTGGATTTTGCAAGATTTTGATATGAGAAATTAGTGAAATGATTCATCCATCTATCTATTAAAATAATTAGCGCAGTTCCTTTTGATCCTATTTCAACTAATCTATTAATCGACCCATCTTTGCAGTTCTAGTTTTCCCAATAATCTGGCATTCATTTTACAAAGATGTTATGTTGACATATACAGTGACATGTCAACCCGCCCCTCAACTCAGCCTGAGACAGACGAAACAAGCGGGTCATCCAGGCAGTCGCACACACCTGTTAACAGATGTACCAACTAAAAGAGCAGTCGTTTGCTCTGTTTCTTTCGAGTGGGACGTCACTGGGTTTCTTTGACTTATTTATTTTTAGCTATCGCTTCTTCCAGACAATGGGTATGCAATTTTCTCCTTTTCAGTCACCTGCAAGGTCGATGCCTTATGGGCTGCAAGAGAAACAAGACGTCTGAATCTTTTTCTTTTCTTTTTCTTTTTTTTTTAAATGGCGCCTTTAGGCTCCCTTCTTCTCTCTCGCTCCGTGCCTGTTGCCTGACTGATGCCAGTAACAGCAGGAAAGGCCGGGCAGCAGTTTGGGCATGTCTGTGACTATCTGTCAAACAATGGACAGTGAGCCCAACCAGCCAGACGCTCACATGTCACTGAGCTGATCCTGGCCTCATCGACACGCTGCTCTGCCTGCACGCTCACCCTGAGCCCCCTGCTGGCCCCCTGCGAGAAGGACACTCGGCTGCAGATCTGTGTGCCGTTGACTCACTGCGATGGTTCCTGCAGTGACCTTGTCTGACCTTTGCATCTTTTTAGATTCGCACTGACTATGTTAGTCATGACCTGTGCGAACATGCGTGCCGGCAAGTAAATAATGTGAGCTGTTTGTAGCATCCATCCCATAGGAGATTTAATTGAAATTACAGTGGTAGTTGCTCCAGTGAATGATAATGTGCAGTACAATGGTCTTTGGCCCTGTTCTGTGCTGTGATGAGTCTGCCACTTAGCTTCAAAGGCTCTGTGGTTTAATGAGCGAAATGCATATTATTTTGAATGGAGCAAATGAAACAAAAAGTGCCCCAATTAGAAGAGAATTAATATTGTTTTTATGGAGATACTTCAGCTGTCAGTAATATATTAAATTAGCTCATTTGCTCCTGTGACATTGCTTCTAACATAATCCTATTTTGATTATATCCATATTATAAACGTAGAAGTAGACTGATTAGTACACAAGAGCTTATGATCAAGGTCGATTATTTTCAGTGTAGCTCTGAAGAACCATTATGAGGCAGTTCAGCTGCCGCCGAGAGCTGCTGTATTATTCCAGAGGAGACCGTTGCCTTTTTTGTCCCCATTGAACTAAACACAGAAGCTTCAACACAATGCTGGCAATCTACAGTGGAAACATGGTGTTTCTGTGGGCCTGCATAGAGTGTAAGAAAGCTGGTGTTTGATTTTTTTCTTTTCTTTCTTTTTTTTTTTTTTTTTTTGGAAAGCTGATGAGTGAGTTGCTGCTGTGGGTAGGTGACAGCTTGCGTCTTCCAGATCCGGTCTCCGTGGAAACAGCAAAGTGAGTCGGGATTGCGCTGCGATGAGTGGGGAAAAAGAAAAGTGTTAACATTTTCCGTTGTGGAGGGGGAAGATTATGGGGGTTGGGGAGGTGGTGGGGGGGACGACAAAGGCAGGGATTATCTCAACACATGCTACAATAGCACTACACACACATCCTCTGCAAACGGGCCTGCCACGGGCTGCTTTGGATCACAGAACAAAGACAGGGTCTCCCACCCATCCATGCAGATCCTCTGTCAGAGTTAGCTAATAAGGACTACAATACCCAGCTGCTGGAAGCAAACCGACCAGGGACCTGGAATTAAGGGTCATTATTCCTCGCCATTATGGACTTTAACATTGTTTAGATAATTGAAAAGGAGAGTCCATTCTTATTGTTAGTCCTCCATCATTTCAGTCACACCAACAAATAATGCAAGCAATGAAAACGTGACAAGTTTGCATTCGTCTTCCTATTTCACCCCCTGTTACAGACAACTTTGCCCCTTGTGAAGTCAATTAAACTGTTTTGAAGTTGTGTCTGTGACCGTGTTGTTTGAATTTATATGGCGTTGAAGAGGAGGGGAGAAAGTTTGAGTGCAGCAAACTGAGACAGATGGAGAGAAATGGACTACGGCGTATGATGGCAGGATAAAACAGCCGAGCGAAGAGGAGAGATAAAAGGATGGTGAGAGAATGAAAGGTGGTGGTGGCGGCAGCGGCGACAAGGGAGCGAGGCGAAGTGAAAGTGAGTTTGTCTGTGATGTTTTAAAATTCTGGAGTGGAAAGTCCCTCCATCTGTTATTGTGGGACGGTTCTGACTCAGTGATTTCTATGATTGGCCTTAATCCCGGCCGAGTGGAGGAGACAGAATGAAGAGCTTAAAGCAGACTGCTCTCACTCTGACAGGCTCCACTGGCGGCCGCCGCTGCTGCTGCTTCTGCTGCTGGGGCTCACTAGTACTCTCAGTCTGCTGCCCCCTAATGGGCCAACTGCTGCATGACACTACACTTCTCTGCACAACTACAGCAGATCTTAAGAACCCAGACAGAGTAGTGACATTTTGATGTAACATGAATTCGTCAGCAGCCGTGAACCACAGCAGTTTTTACTCAATGTTAAATGCTACTTGCTCTGTGTATGATGATTATGACCTCACATAGCAACACTGCCCAAAGATGCAGCATGTCCTTTTTACTGTCTTTAAGTAAACATGCCATTGCTCATGATTCTCTCTGATCCTGCAAGTGTCTGGATATTTGATTCAACAATGTGGAAAGGACCCTTAAGAAAGCTGTTCTATATTTAGACGTTTTTTTCAAAGAGCTTAGTGGCTTACCATTATGACTGTCACTGTCCACAGCAGCCAATCATTGCAAAATTTACTAAGGGTCTTCCCTCGCCACGCTAGTCGCTCTGAGAAGGTTAAGTGACCTCAGCAGAGTCATTTCACAGTCTTTTGGTCCCCAAGGTGACTCGAGCGTTCCCAGAAACGGAGCTGAGGGGGTCATTTGGAACATGTTGAGTACCTCGATTCGAGGCTGCAATCACATTTACAGACTGTGTCGTGTTTTCTCAAGTGCCCTCTCACTCAAACACACACATCGTGGGGCTGTTTTGGAGTGTCCCTCCACATCGCACAGGCGACAGTGTGGTGTGTCGAGTGCCCTTTAAGTTAATGCTCAGTGGAAGGGCCTAACAGGCAGCGGCAATCACACAGGCGGCCCGGTGTCGAGTTGGCGCTCAGCACAGCATGACGCTGTCCGTCTCTGGTGTGCTGTCATTCCCTTAGAAATAACATGACTTCAAGTGATTAAACTGCCCCCCTCCGGAACAGAGCAAACCGAACAGTTATGAATATTAAAGATCCTAATCGCCTCACGCTGAGCTTTTGGTATGCTGTCTTCTTGGTCCGTGAGTTCACAGAGAGGGAACACGGCTTTTCACCGGTGGGATTCTTGGACAGCGGAGACAAGACCGAGTTGCTACAGCACCAGTGCCATTATTTACAGTGTTTGCATACATGACAGACTCCATTGTGTGTTGTTTAAGACCGTAGACCTTGCAGAGGCACTACACATGCCACTATCCATTACAGAGTTGTGTTTATGGTTCTTGACCTTGCCTGAAGGCTTGGTGACAAATGGCCCAACATGTGATGCATTTTGTGTCAAGGTTACAACGGCAATAACATTAGAGGGGCGTGCTCATGTTGTCAACTCCTCTGGTGTCTTTGTGCCCGTGTGCTGTAGTGTTATTTGCTATGTTGTGTGGGCCTGCATGGAGCTTATCTGTGCTGTACTGTGCTGATCTCACTATGCTCATCCAGTGCCTCTAAGCTGCTTGGGCTCCAGCCACCAGCATAGATGATATATCCCTGCCCCCCTCCTTCCCACATCTCTCACTCTGATTCATTGGCTGTTTGTGTTGCCCATCCATCTGGGCCAACACAGAGGAAGGAAAGACACATGAAGACACATGGCTGTTTTGGAGCAGGGGGGACTGCATTAAGCTGTTGGGAAAGAGATAGGGTCCCAGAGAAATTGTGGCCCACCAGCAGGGGAGGGAAGAACCATACCGGGGGAGAGGCAACTAGAGGAACAGAGGGAAAAAAAAAATATGTGTGGGCTACTCAGGGGGAGAGAAATGGATTTTCTTAAGGGACAAAGTACAGATCCTTACTGACAGATTAAATGCTGAGGAAAAGACTGAGCCCAGGGGATGAAAGCCGAGCTAGATCAAAGATCATGACCGAGGGTTGAGAGAAAAAAATAACGTGGAAACAGTTCTGCAAATAGTTATCTTTTATGGCTTCAAAAAACATTAACAAAAAAAAACCAAACATGTCATATACCAGCTGTTGTGGCAGAGAGTGAAATCATATGGCTTTAATTTTCAGGATAATCTCAGACTGGAAATGTGGGTGAGATTATTGTTCAGCTGCTCAGTGTTTATCCCTAATTGAAAAATGGATTGTTGATAGTTCCACCAAGAGATTACCACTGTGGTGCTGCCCTTTAGCAAGACTGACCCTCTCAAACGAAAAGCCACACAATTACTGTCTTTTCTAATGGATTCTTTGGTAATAATTTCAATGGGCTAATTAGATCCTCATTCCATTGTTTCAGTCGCCTATTGTCTCATTAGGAAATAAATGAAATGTTATTGTTGTTATTTAAGGCTTGTTCAGGTGATTAAAAAGCACAATGCAAAATCATGAGAGCTCAGAGGACTCGAAATGATCCAGATTTTGAGCTATTATGTGTCACAAATTAGGTTTGTGGTATCACATTATGTACATACTTTAAACAATTATGCTCCACTAACATCCCCGTACGACAGCCTTAAGAGACTGATTTTCTGGGCCTTGTGTGTGTGTGTGTGTGTGTGTGTGTGTGTGTGTGTTTAGAGGAGGAAGAGCCATACTGTGCCTGTGTGGCCATGAGTGGGAGGTTCTGCTCTGATGAAGAGGGAGGGGCGCTCTTAATAGAAATAGGACAGCTTTTACTATAATGAGAGTTTATGTCTTGTGTGTGTTTTTGGTAGATAAAAAGCCTCTTGTGGAAGGGGGGAACCGGTTCGTTCAGCGTGGCTCACAAATGAATGAGCTTCTACAGTAGCCGGGGTCTAAATAGGGTTAGTAATTTCAGAGCTCTGGGACATTACGGCCAATCACACTATTCTAGGACAGGAATCGGAACGCCCCCTAGAGGCTCGGGGAAACCTAGATTACTGTGGGAGGAGACGGAGAGAGACTCCAAGACTTCACTTTATTTGCCACTTGTATGACTTCCTACATGAGAAGCCTGCATACATTTGGCTGCTTCAGACATAAACCTGAATCATGGTAAATAATGTTAGACCATAAAGGTACATCAGTAGGTAATGAAGTATTATACTAGTATTCGATTAGAATACAAAGTTTGATATTAAGTAGGGATTTCCTGATCCGATCTGCAGTATCGGGATAGAGGCTGATATTGGCATTCTTCCAATGATAAGGATTCGCAAATTTGGACATGGACTGAAGTTTGATTTTTTTTTTTTTTTTTTTAATGTCAGTGCACAATTTGTGGCACAACACAGACACGCGCATAACGTTACTCAGGCAAACCTGTAAAATGTATGCAGTGTGGAAATATTCTAATTATAAACTGAAAGTAGTTCAGTGGTGACATGTAACATCTGCAGTACGCAGAGAGTCGCTCGCGAGAGAGTACCAAAAGAGCTGCATTTAACTTAAAAAATATATCAAAATCACATTTTATACGATAAAATATTACAGAGAAGGTAATTGAAGTCATTGCTCTGGATAACCAGCTCATCTCCGTGGTAGAGGATCAGGGTTTTCTTTGTCATCTGGAGTTTTTGAATCCCCGGTATGCCCTACCATCCCAGGATTACATTATATTGATTCCACTTTGGAGTTACAACATGCTGGTATGCGCACAAGTTTCATGGGTCTCATACAGCGGAGCATGTAAAACAGGCAATTGAGGAGATGCTGAACACGTGAAATAGACAAGCAATGGGTCGATGTCATTTTACGTGGCAACGTAAGGAATATGAAAAAAGCAATGGATGATATGGAGGTACCAGGCGTGGGCTGCTTCATGCACATACTTCAACTGGCTGTACACAAGGGTCTGCTTTCACAGTGTAGCATCACAGACTCACCTGCTGACACAAAGAAGATGGTAGGCCAATGTTGCAGTAACATATTCAGAATAAGAAAGAACCATATGAACGTATATACCTTGTTTCACCAAAAAAAAAAAAAAACCCTATTAAGGAACAGCTTGGATGCAGGTCCTTTTTCTCTTAATGCAGCTGTATTATCCAGGAAAATATTAGTTAAGCCTAAGTATCGGCTCAGGACTCGGAATCAGCATTTACTAAATATTGAATGACTCGGATCGGGATCGGGATAAAAAACCTGATCGGGAGATCCCTAATATTAAGTATGAGTCAGAGCAATGCAGAAACACAAAATATCAATACACCTGCTAGTAGGACTGGGTGACAAAATCAAATATCACAAATGTTTCACCAAATACCTCAATGTCGACATCACCAAAATACTGTAAGGATGACTTTTGGTGCTTTCACAAAACATTATCACAATGTGATTTTTGCAAAACTGCGACGAGATGTTTCACAAGTAGTGTTTTCTGTTGGAGAAAAGAGTTGATTGTTAGTAGGGAGAACATGTATTTAACACTGAAAGAGAATGCATAAACAAGCATTAAAGGTCTCCTTTAAAAACAAGAAATGAACACATTTGTGTAATATCACAGTATAACTTGAATGGTATCAATATAATATGAATATATTGTCCAACCCTGATGAAAGGTATTGATAGTGTTATCACTGATTGCTGGTCTGTAAATTGGATGTTGAGTCTCCTCTGTGAGCAGGAAGAAGCTCTGAGATGAGGAAATTTCATATTCGTCAGTCTCCTACAGGCACCCCTTTTCTGTGCGTACACAATTAAGTCTGGTGTTTACTATCTGTCTCTGTAGATGGAGAGCTTTGGTGCATTGAGTCATACAATGAAAATGTGTGCAGCCTTGCGTTATACTGAAAAGAAGTGCGTAGTGAACAGGTGCAGCAGCGTTGAAAGCGATGCAGACAGTGTAAGCATATGTATCTGATTTGAAAACATATCAGATTCTACACATGTCATGGTGTTCAGATGTTTCACCTGCAAACACATAGTCAATCATGCCACGTACTCTAAGCTGTGTTCTGAACCTGACAGCAGCTAAAGCCGTGAATTCTGAACGGCAGCAAACATTAGCTTTGTAGCTAATGTCTACCTCTTATCTGCAAGCTTGGGCAAATATCTTGTTTACCTGTGAGGACACAAACTACCACTACCAGGGAGAAGTGTACCCTTAAAGCCTGAAAACTAACCTGCAAATGTCAAGATAAGTCAGTGTGGATTTGGACTGATATGGATGTCGCTCAGCACCACTGATATTAACAATCTGTGCCTTGTTACTTGCACAAGTCTGTTTACATTGTGTCTCTTAGTCCTGGCAGCTCATCTGTCAGACAAATATACACATATTATCACCTCAGCAATATGTAGCAACACTTCAGTCCCAGGTCTTCACACCCCCTTTATTTAATTCAAAATTTCATTCAGAATTTCTAAACAAAGCCAATTTTGAGATGCAGCATCTAGAAACATTTAAAATGTGCTGTTTCAAATACAGTAGTGGCAGTTTACTGAGTTTTTAACTTGGGCCTATACTTTAAGGAGAGCAGTGTTTTTGGGTTTTGGGCTTGAGAATCCTCTAAATTATCAAGTTCATTTTCAGCTGTACTTGCTTTTAAGGGAACAAGGTCATCTGCCCATCTGCTTCTCTCTGACTCTCTCACATATACATAAATCAATGTCCTCTTGACTTCTGACACTCACACTGCTGTTTTTATGTTTTTTTTTCTCTTTTGCAGAAGCTGGCCAGGGAGGCAGAGCTGCTCCAGAAGGAACATGAATGGCAAGACGGTGTGACGGTAAAGTAGGACACACACTCCTCTCCCTCCTTCTCCGAGACGTCTTCTTTCTTATTTCCAGGCAAACTGGTTTATCGTTTGTCGTCTGCCCGCACCCATCTGTTTTCCCGTTTCCCGCTCAGTTTAGCTATTTTACTTGTATATCTTTAATGACAATGTGATCAGCATCACAGAGACAATGTGGCAATAAAAACCTAATTATATTCAGATGGAAAAACACACAAACACAGTCCCACAGTTATGCACCCACACTATAATTGCTTACTTTTGGGGTTTTTACTTTCACGGTCTTCGGTGTAATCTCTCATTTTGTTTCACAGGCTGAAGGAAGTTGAACAATGCATCCTTTTGTAGCTGACCTTTGAAAACACACAGATCCGCTCTTGAAATTTAAAAAGGAAAAAAAAAAAGAAAGGAGAAAAGGAATAACTCTGGTTTTTGTGTTTGTCTGTATGTGTTTGTGAGCCTCCGTGCTCCAATGACTCTCAAATTTGCAAGCACTCAATGTCCCACAAACATGCGTGCATACTGATGCACACACACATACACACACACTGACACACACCCGTGCATATATATATAGCCTCACCCAACAGATACACTTGCACATTCCCTACTGTCATATCCTCTGTCTCCAGGGAGACGAGCTCGCTGTCATGGTACACTTCCCGCAAATGGATTTTTAACCCAGCACCTCCTGGGGGATATTTGAGAAAAGGCTTTAACTGATTTAAAACGAATAATTATGAGCCCTACTTCCCCGCAAAGTCCATTTTTATTCATGGTTGCTTACACTCTGAAGATGTAGTGTTGGGGTGGCTGGGCTGCACCCCTCTCTTCCCCCCCTCCCTCCCTCCCTTGATCCCGCTGGTCCGAGGGAAGGACCTGCAGTGCGGCTGTCCCTTCATCTTAGGCCTGAGGGAGGTTGATGCCTGCCTCTCCCTGCCCGGCTCCGATGCACCTCAATCGGATGTGTAACCATGCAGGAAGTGGAGCCTGGGTCACGGTGACCACACACAGCACACCTGTTCATAAGTAGCTGCATCCAATATGGCATCAATACCTCCTCAAGTGGAAAAGCCAGCACTCTCTTTAATCCGCCCCACCCCTGCCAAAACTCCTGTTTCTCCTCTTTCTGTCTTTGTCCTTTTCCTTCTTTCTCTTTTCTTCTTTCTGTCCAGTCAACAGCTTCATACCCAGCCCTATCTTCCGCACCGCCATCATATTCATATATATTTCTGTTATCTGTATGTGTCTTTAATCAGGCATGAAAACAGTTGGAATATATCATATTGTTGCAAATACTGCAAATGAATCCTAATGGCGCTCCTCTATTAATAATGTATTGGAGCTGATTTCATTTGCCTTTATAATCAGGCCAGGTAATGAATCTCAGCAGGGGCGACTGTGAAACCATTAAAAAAAAAAGAATCTCGCAAGGAGGTGGAGCGGGGGGAGGAAAGGAGGAGTGGGAGAGGTAGATATGCCACATGCTCGCAAGAAGATTTTTCCTGTTTGTAGATTTTGCGCTTTCCTAATTTCTCTTTGGGTGAACACTCCGCTGACTGACACTCTAATTAGATTAGGGCTGCATGCTCTTTGGGCATATTAGGAGAACTGCGTCGCATCTTAAACTAGCGGGTGGAGCAGTCTGTCAAATGAAGAGAAAAGGTGTTTATGCATGAGAGACGGTGCGTTTTGATAGAATTTGTGAGTGTGTGTGCATGTGCGTCTGCTCCAGTGAGGGTTAGGAAAGCATAATGTGGTTGTTTGTGTTTGACGGCGATTGGGTATTTATTTGTATGTGTTTATTAACGATAGGTTCTGTACCTGGCCCAGCCCATCTGCTCGCCTCGCCAAACCGGTGACATCATAGAAACTCAATGACACGCCAGTTCCTCATAGCGGCTGCCATAACAGCTGTTCCGGTAGCAGTGGACCTCACTCTTCCTCGTGCTCTCTCTCTATCTCTCTCACACACACACACAAGCCTTTTCCTGGCCCAACTGCAGCGCCGGTTTTCCTGACCATCCTGACTGCTGGACATTATGAATGTCAAAATGTTGATCATAACAACTGTCATGTTGCTCGTTCAGGGTTTTAAATCCATCGGAATGAAATGGTGTGTGAAAT
Source organism: Acanthopagrus latus (assembly GCF_904848185.1). Classification (NCBI taxonomy): domain Eukaryota; kingdom Metazoa; phylum Chordata; class Actinopteri; order Spariformes; family Sparidae; genus Acanthopagrus; species Acanthopagrus latus. The sequence goes on from NC_051044.1 coordinate 14,272,496, forward strand.
AGACATTAAAGTGTTGGATTGCCGCTGATTTCTCAAGGTCAGGTGCCCGTCCTTTTGTGACACTCCTCTATTGTGTTGGCAGCAGAGTCATCCCAAAGCGACATGGTTGTTTCAGTGCTGCTTAGCAATTCTCTCAGGGATGCGTGGAGAACCAGCAACTTCAGAGCCAGATTTTTAAAAAATCTGCTTTGTTTTGTATACTGAAAATTGGCAACCAGAGAGCAGCGCACTATGAAACTTTTCCGGATAGCAGCACTCATTTCAAATGTTTCTGTGTGTCCTACAGCTTTGACCCAGTAGATCATTGTGTGTACTGTCTAAACAATATTTAGGAAGATAATTAAATGTTACCTAACTGTGAAAAGAAAGCCAAAGCCCATTTCTCTGGGTAATAATTTTTTCATGGAGTTTTCAATTTCAAAATGGTTCACTGCTTTTTAGCTTTTTTCTGTCTGAACATCACTCAATATTCATGTTGCCGACTTCCTAAGGAACATACACTTAGACTTAAGGTCTTTTGGGCAGCTTGATCTAAAAGTTACAGAAGCACCTGTTCATCATGTAGACATTTGAAACACAATAATAAAATTGCATTAACAAAGTCAGCCATGAGACATATAATAAACAGTCACAGCTGAAGAAATTCTTTGTTGACTAATATTCATAGGATTTCTTTTGACTTTGTTGACTGAAGCTGAAAAAATCAATTAAATGATCGTGTTATTGTTCCTCTAAAGATTGAACGCACTCTTGCAGAATGATCACTTAAAATGTTGGGCTTATTAAAGAGAACATTTGTGGATATTACAGAGGTGCCAGAAATGTGTAATCATTTTCAAGTAGTGAATACTGACTAGTATCTTGAGAAGTCCATTCAAGACACATTCATAGATATCTTATGGATTCTCTATGTGAAGGTGGGTTATCATGAATGGTCAAGACCTTCATTTAACGTGACAGTTATGGACTTTTACAATTTCCATTCTTAGACTAGAAAGAAACTCTCTCAAATGCTTCTCTCATGTGTCAGTTTGAATATATGATAAATGCTGAGCTTGGCCCAGTTTAACTTAGGTCATGTGTGGGTCCAGTGACAATGACTAATGCTGTGGGTTTATACCTTAAAATGGTTAGCCTAGAGATAACAAATCTTTTCACAAGGACAACACAAACAATATCCCAACGTTACATAATCATCGGAAATACTTCTCCCTCTGTACGCTGATTAGCTAATTAAGTGGTTTCAGCAATATGGGAGTCCACAGAGTCTGGTTTGGTTTGAATAAAAATCAATATGGACATGACTACTATGAATCTTGACACTCAATCACATCTATATTTCCTATTGCTTCTTTTGGATTATTGCTTGGATTTTATATCCAAAACCTCTCTTGAAACTCTATGTCTATGCTGCTACTTAGCAGATAAAGAGACATTTTTTATATACAGTATATATCTCTCACAGGAGTTGAGAGGTAAAGGGACAGTTAGTATCAGTCTTATATTCATCTGGTGCCCAGGAACATAAAATATTGCTAGTATTGCTCTGCTTGTAGTGATGACAGGCAACAGTTTGTTAATGTTAGCCACATAGACTTACTTAAATAAGTTATTGTGTTGTTTTCACATCTTGCTTCAGCTGCCTTAATGTGACAAAAAACTTTCAGTGACTTAGTGAAGGTTGGTTAGCATTATTCTCCATTATAAAATGCCTCCAAAGGGCAAAAAATGGAATTAAGTTGTTTTTGTGAGTCTCAGTCAATTTGAAAACTCTAAAAAAATGGCTTCCTAAAATTAACTGTGCTTCAGATTTTGCAAAGTGGAGAATTTTCTCTGGTCAGCATCACTGTCATGTTCAGTGATATATGTTCAGCGATATATTATCAGCGACATTGTCGTCACTCAGTTGTTTAACCACTCATCTCCCATCATATACTGGCTACAGATGATGACCACTGTCACGTAACTGAAGGAGGGTTAACATCAAGTGCAACATGTTAGAACAGAGGGACAAGATTGGTAGCAAGAAAGGACAGAGATTGTGGAGATCGGAGGAAGACATGTACTTTCCATCAGATTGTGATGTGGCAGCTGCTGTACGTTTGAAATGCATTAGTGCTAATAGCTGTGCCATTAGGGGAGAGAGAGGCACTCTGTTGATGGGTTGCCATGATGAAACCAGGGAGAAAGGAGGGGGTGACAAAGAGAAGCATGGAGAGAGAGACAGAGAGAGTGAGAGAGACAGAGAGAGAGATGTGTAAGTGAGAAAGCAAGCGAGTGAGGGAAGAAGGTAAAAGAGACGGAGAAAACGGGAAACAGAGATGGAGCCATCTTCCAGGCCATTTACTGCAATCATCACTCTCTAATCAATCAGGCCTTTCATCATAGGACAACACAATCTCTTATTCTCCCTCGGCCTCTTATTCTCTCTTCATCTCCACTCAGCCACCCACTCTTATACATAACACAGTTGTATTCGTATGACCTCTTTCTTGCTTTTCACACATGTATGTTCATCTGTAACTTTGTAATACTATTCATACAGACATCGCCTACAATGTGCCACCCCCCCCAGTGCTAATAGCCTGCACTGTTCTCAATTATCTCTTGGCAATTTTTTGTTCATACTTCCTTCTCTTCATAGCCACACTTAGCCAGTATTTCAGCGAGATTCACTGTCCTTATGTCACAATAGGTCCTCTCCGAGGTGTAACATGACCTTAAGTGCTGGGGGCACTAGGTAGAGTTGCGAGGGTTTGTTCACTTGACCAAGTTCGGCTTCTTTCATAATGCCTCTATTTGAGATAATTGGCCCTTCAGAGGAAATGAGCGAGAATCATTGTGGCGACTCTCAGCCCAGCCCTCGAAGCTACCAGCTCCATTAGCCACAGAATACATTAGTCTTATGAGGGCTGCCTTTGACAGATTCAAATTCAGATTCTGGTAAAAATAGACAGAAAACGAAGAGAATCCTCACTCAGGCTTTGTTTCATCTCGCTCTACTCTCAACATGTTAATTTTCTTTTTGTCTTTTAGAAATGTTGCCAGATCACTGTTTTCACACTTTCAGCTGGATTAACCAAAACAGGCAGTAATTAAAATATATGAATAAGAATATGGTTGTGTACAATTTTCTTTAATCACCATGGCAACCAGATGCGAGAGGACGCTGGCGTGAATATCGCCGCTTCTCAATCCATAGCAAAACTGTGTTTTCTTTGTTTTTCAAGTTGTCCACTATAATGCTGCTATCTCCCCAGGTCTTGACTCCCTTGCCCCTATTAAAACCTGGACTGCCTCCTTTACCCATTCTGCCCCCTGGTTCACCATTCAACTCTGTACCCTTAAGACCACTGGTCGACACCTGGAGAGGCTCTATAAAATATCTGGCCTCACCGTCCACCATGAAGCCTACAAAGACCACGTTAGGTCTTATAAAGAAGCTCTCTCCAAGGCCAAAACAAACTACTACACCACCCTCACTGATTTCCTGGACTTCTTCCAGGAAAAGGTGGCTACCATTCTCCAGCAACTCTTGGCATCTGCCACCACCTGAGACTCCAGTTCCACCCCAGCTGCAGTCAACAAAGGCGTACCTCAAGGCTCTGTACTCGGACCTCTCCTCTTCACCATCTACATTCTCCCACTTGGTCAGATCATTCGCAAACATGGTCTCAACTTTCACTCCTTAGCTGATAATGGTCAATTACATCTCTGCACCAAACCATCCACCCAGCTACCCCCACAATCACTCGTCAACTGCCTGCATGATATATGATATAAAACTCTGGATGACATCAAATATACTCAAACTTAACACTATTAAAACAGAGCTCATGGTTGTAGCCGCCAAGGCGCTGCTTCAGAAGGTTTTCCCGGATGTGGATGGCCGCTGTCTCCCCATCCTCAGAAGTCCACAATCTGGGTGTCCTCTTTGATTCCATGCTATAATAAAATCCATTACAAAATCAGCTTTTTAGCATCTGAAAAACATCTCCAGACTCCAGCCCTGCCTATCCTAACCGGTGGCTGAGACCCACATCCATGCCGTCATCACCTCCCACCTGGACTACTGTAATGGAGTCATGTCCGGGCTCCCTTCTAAAACCCTGGACAGGCTCCAGTATGTGCAGAATTCTGCTGCCAGGGTCCTCACCCGCACCAAGCCCTGGCAACACATCACCCCCACTCTCATCCGCCTTCACTGGCTCCCAGTCAAATCACGCATCACCTACAAAATTCTCCTCCTGACCTATAAATCTCTCCATTCCCTCACCCCCAAATATCTGTCTGACCTCCTCATCCCCTATACCCAGTCACGGACGCTGCACTCCTCAGGCACACACCAGCTCTCCATCCCTCGCACAAAACTTCAAACCCTCGGCGACAGAGTCTTCTGTGTGACAGCCCCCACTCTCTGGAACACTCTACCAGCTGAAATCCGCAAAGAGACTTCTCTGGAGACTTTCAAAAGAGACCTAAACACCCATCTTTTTAATAAGGCCTTTCAGCTCTAGGTCCAGCCCCCTCAATCAACTTTTACTTTTTCCTATTGTATTTTTGTTTATCCATTTATTCTTTGTTCAGTCTCTTAGTTATTGTTAAGTGTCCTTGGATACCTTGAAAGGTGCTATACAAATTAAATGTATTATTATTATTATTATTGTTATTATTATTATTATTATTATTATTAACATTAAAACTTCCCTAACCCTAACCCTAACCCATTAACCAAGACAGGCAGTAATTAACCATTCCTCCAAACACATGCATTTAGGTATTAATTAGAAAAGGTTTTCCTGCATAGTCGTGACATTTTTTCTTTAGTTGAGTTAAACCTATAGGAGAAGATGAATAGAGCAAACATTAGTAAGTGACAGGCATTTTATCTGCAAGTGCTATCACATTTTAAGCATTGTATTTACACACTGGCCATCATGTTGTGCTCTGTATTCCCCATATCTGTCCTTCCTTTTTACAGTTTGATTCAGACCTTCTAAAGCAAAACTGGAAATAAAAATGATTTTGCCAACTGCACCACAGCACCAAAACTCTACAGGATCTCCATAGCCGAGAGTGGGGGTGGGGAATTTAGCTATGTGAGCCCTTTTTAAATGCTCACTGATAAGCATAGCCACATTGTGTAATCACAAATAAACTGCATCTATTTTCATTGTGAGCAGGTTTCTTTTTATTTATTTATTTATTTTTTACTTCCTTATGGCTGCACTGAGACAGAGTGCTCGCAGCCTGCCGAGCACGTAATGGAACTCATAAACAGTGTTATCACTGAATCCTGAGCCATGGAATGGACTTCCATCTGCTCGCCACTGGAAGGGAAAGAAATGAGGAGCGGTAGTGTGGAGAGAAATTCCTACACAGGTTACAATTTAGCAGAGCCTCCTCCCTATCAAATGTATCTGATGGTGTGGATGCCTCAGTGGAAACTGGGCCGAGGTTTTACTTATATTCTGAAAAGGATGCAAACACGCACAGACATCATAAACAGACCGCTTTGAGTTTGTGTCTGTGTGGATTCAGCCACATTCAATCAGCTAGGCTTCATCTTAAACTCTCATTTCGACGGTGGCTTCTCCTATCCTTTTGTTGTCTGCTCTCTTTTCTTACACATCACATGCTGCTCGACTCACAGCTTTGATCAGGCTTTTCGTTGCTGTGGTGACCCAACAGTTAGGTGATTTCAGCTTCTTGATTGCAGACCGCTATAATTTATTTAAGTGGCGCTCTCCAAGGTAGAAATGTCCTTTTCTCCTTTTTTGTCTTGCAACTCTTTTCTCCCCATCACCTCTCCTGTTTCTTTTTTCTTTCCACATCTCGCCCCTTAATGTTTCTCTGCTGCTTCAAGAGAGACCTCTTGAAAACTCATGCCGTTCTACACTCGAGTGGAGGGACATTTGGCCAAGTCTGAGTTGACTCAGAATGAAAGAAACACTGGAGTATGGGAAGAGGTAATGAGAAATGCTTGGGTAAAAAGAGAAAAGTTCAGGTGTGTCAGTAAGCCCTCAGTCAGTAGGAGTTTGCCCAACTGTGATGCTGCATGCTCGCCAGGAGGGAGGGTTGAGAGAGTCGCCCCCATGTCTAAATCCCACTGATCGATTCCCCTGCCTCACAGGAGATGGGAATCAATAGTCAGAGAAATCCAGCGAGCCACGCTGCAGACCTTGATTTTCCCATGGCCAACACCCATGAAATGTTATTTTAAAAGCGCTTCTGGTCAGAGCAGGATCATTAAAAAAGAGAAGTTAAAATGTACCCAAGACATAGCTCTCTCTTTTTCAGTATTTTCTCTTTTTTTGGTTTAGATATTGGCATATAGTGTCTTACATCGTAAATCGGGTGATGAATTGATTCATTTTTGATAGAAAATGGGTTTTTTGGGCTATTTCATGCCTTTTATTAGAACTGACAGTAGAGATGGAAGGGAAAGAGGAGAGTGAGAGAGATGGAAATCCCGACAACAACAATAACAGAGCTTGAATGGAAATGTTGATGTTCGTGGTGACAACAATTGTGATAATCGAGTAATTTAGAGCTGCAATAATTAGTCGATCAAAAGAAGATTAATCAGCAGCTGTTTTTTATAATTGTTATTGTAGTATTTTACAAGTCAAAATATGTCAACCATTTTCTGGGTCCAGTTTCTTAAAGGTCTGATTTGTAAGAATTCCCAGCTCATTAAACACTGAAGCTCTGTAATGGCAGCCAGCCAGACCTACAATCTCAAAGCGTCATTATTTGAGTTTGGAATGAGCCTCCAAAAGCACATTGTCTTACAAATTGGACCATTAAATATAAATATTTGCTTCTTTTCCTTGTTATTTATTTTAGTAAATGAAGAACCTTTGGCTTTTGGACTGTTGGTTGGGCAAAAGAAGCAATTTTAAGACGTCCCTTTAGATTTTGGGAAATTGTGACAAGTAATTTTCACACATTCTTGACATTTCATGGACTAAATGATTAATCATTTAATTGTGGACATAGTCTGTAGCATAATCAATAATTAGAAGCAATTTCTATCTCTGACCACATGATGCCTTTCTATCACAGAGAACTGAATATCTGACTTAACAACCTATTTTGTCTTATCCACTCCCAATCTAAAGGGACGTCTGCAGGAACAAAACTATATATTTTATGTCCAAGACATCCTTAGTCTACGACAAAAGTGATGTGTCTGAGCAGCCAGGATGTCGTTTTGTGTGTTGCAGGCTGGTTATGCTGTAGCAGAAGAAGAGATGCCTGCTTGGGTTTTACGGTGTGCTCGCTGTATTCTGTCCCTGCTGTCCTTAGCGTCTGACTGTGGTGCCTGTCTGCAGATATCTTAAAGCAGGCTTTCCCTTTGTCATTTGAATGTTCGAATCATTGTGAGGGACAGCAAGGCATCTGATGGAAATGATTACGGGGTCGAAAATAACAGGTTTCCTTTGGCCGGTGCTGATTGTTGATTGGCCACTCTCAGTCAGCCTGTAAAGAGGGGGTGGCGACTTTTCAGGACTCCGTGTGGACTAGCGGTGGTAAAATGGCTGAAAAACACGGGCAAAATGAAAAGCTGCTGTCAACCCTCCAGGAAAAATGGAACCTGGAAACATTTTGCTTCGATAAGTGGAGCTCCGGTGTCGCACCGAGCTGCAGTGGGATTGGACAAGGACGTCCAGACTGACTACCAGATTGTTTGTGATTGGTCACCCCAGCTAGAGATACCATAAAAATGTTAGTGTGGGGATAATTGCATTTGCTTTATCAAATCCCTCTGGAATCCCATGATAGCCCTAATATTGCCATGGCCTGTTTATCTTATTTGTCGTTATTTGGTGTTACAGCACCTCTCTCCTGCTTCTCCTCCGATGATCAGATTGGGGGGCTTGTTTGGGGAGGTGTTGGCATGCGTGTGTCATGTTGGATAGGCTTTTTATCTGGCACTGTGTCCATGCAGTGTGGTGATGCTATCAGTGTTAAAACCTGCTACTCAATGGAGCCCTGTCAGCCAACAATGGAGAGCAGCATTACCCAGAGTGCAGCAGGACAAAGCCCTCTTTCCTTATCGCAGGATTGGAATATTCACAGACTGATTTAACTGCTTTTACCAAGGGGAAGTGTCAGGCTCTGAAAGGAAGAGACAGCACAGCAGAGATGAGAGAGAAAGAGAAAGAAGGAAAAAAGAAGAGAAAATAGGATTCTGTGACCTGCAGGATGTTTACAAAGAGACGTTTAAAGAGCAGAAATTGCAGATTCATGGGGGGAATTGGGGGCATGAAATGTTGCTTGGCATATGTAACCTTAATAATTTTTGAATTACTTATTTTTAATTTCACAATAATCAAGATTTCTCTCTTCCTCAATTGTCCCTCTGCTCCTCCCTCACTCTGTCATCTATGTCTTGGGTTGCTGCCCATCTTTACGAGAGCCCTTTGAAGTGAGCAAGCAGTTCGGGGAGGCGTGCTGCTCCGTCTGAAGAAGAGGAGCTAGACGTTGATGAGATATGCATGGAGAATGCCATTCACTTTGCTGAATTTGCACTGTGTATTGGAGCTTTAATCTGGGAGCACATTTGTTTATTGGCATACAAATGAACATCTGCATGGAGCTATGCTTGGACGCGATGGTCTCAGCAGCTCCCTAATCGCTTAAAAGCCTGGAGATGCAGAGCATGCCAATGAGAGAGCTGGAGAGAGAGAGACAGAGTGAGGGAGGGAGGCAGCCGCGCCCAAGGCCTCCGTCATGCACTTCTATATCTGAGTTTCACTCTAGCTCAATAGCTCTCTCTCCCTGTCCCTGTCTGTCTTCCAGGCCAACAGTTTAATATCTAGTTTGCTGGTTGACTCTTTATTGACTTGACATTATAAAGAGGCATTTTGGTGACCTTCAATGGTTAAGACAACAGCCATATTTTTCAGACCAGACACCTCAGACAGCTTGTCTGCATTTATTTGTAAAGTGATGAGACAGGGCACTGAATGGCTTCTTCCAGGATAGAGGTGCTTGGTAAATGAACCTTTAAATATAGAAACAAACACTATAAATGGAAAAGAAGTGACTGCGCCAAGAGCACATTTGTTTTTCCTTCTCAATAACAATTCTAATGCTTGGACTTGCTCACGGGCGACAAAAGATATACATAAATTTTCATATTTATTTTTAATAGCTGTGTCCTTCTAACCCTGTATTAATGTTATATGGTTGCTGTCATAGTCGTGTGGTTTGGATCAGGTTAAACTTTCAACTTTTAAAGAATAAATGATAAAGTAACTGAACCAAATGCAACAGTAATATCCATAGAAACTCAGTAATATCTCACTGGAAACAAAAGTCATACATGAATAAAATGAATAATATTCCTAACATCAAAGTGTTTAGTTTAAATAGAATGAGGATGTCTTGCTGATTGCGATCCATGTGTCATTACTGTATGTGGAGATGTTCAGCAGAGGAGAGGCTGCACCATGTGATAAATGGATTACACCAAACGTTAAAAAGTTCTGATAAAAGAAGCACTAACTATCAACACTTTGATATTTCATAATTGAGCCCCATTGACCATATAATACTATTACATATTTTGGTACCCATCCCTACTCACCAATTCCCTGATACAGAATTATATGCTGGATTATAGACATTTCTGATAATGGTGTTGGTTTCAAACCCACACAATGCAACAATTTACAGTTTGCCCAAAGTTACGCTTCATTCTAAGAATGAAAATAGCATTTTTTAAATCAAATAAACACATTTTTTTACAGTCTTTAGTAAGGTAACACACACAAACACAGCTGCCTTCATGAAGGTTATACTTTTCAGTTTGTTGAATCTGTTTGAGTTCTGTTAATTAACAGTATGGTCCTTTTTAAAGCCTTAAATTTTTTTGGTATTGTTGAATTACATCAAATGGAGAGGTTTGTCGAATAATTTGTCTTCAACATTTATGTTAATCAGGGTAGACTTTCACCTCTCTGTGTAACACAAACTCAACAACACCTTAAACAATCCCTTTAGGATGACCATGAAGTTGAATGAATCTGCACGTTCAACAAAAGCTGAGCATCTAACCCTCATGAAGGCAACATGTATGCAGGGCTGTTGTATTCTTCTGCATCAGGTTTAGTTTATTGGACCACTACCAGGTAAACAACCAATAAAAGCTTGTATTTCAACTTTGTTTCTGCCACTTGGACCTGTCTTCTTCTGGATCTCACATTTTCAGAAATTTTAAAAGTAAAAAGGATTTTGGTCAGCACAAATCCATGAAGAAGCACATTGCCTGATCCAGTAGAGGATAGGATTTAACATTCCCTGAATCAAAGATAAATCCACCAAAGACCAAGAAGTCATATTTTATTCAACCCAAGCAATTCAAGATCAAAGTCCTTTAAAGAGCTCTTAGATCTCTGACAAATTTATACATTTCTGTGATTAATTTGCCTCTCTTTGAAAAGTATATTTCAGGAACTCACCTTTTGACACCTGTGCAAGCGTGTGGGTCATATAAACTAAAGGAAATGAGCTCAACACATTTGTTTCTGAGGCATAGTATGATTTCAGTTTGACCTCTCTTTTTAGCATGAACGCCCTTGTGTATATATTTCCTTTACGATTCAATCTCCAGATAAAATTGGATGTCAGTCAAATCTTACTTAACATACGTAAATTATAATGCACCTGAGTGTGTGTGTGTGTGTGTCTGTGTGTGTGTGTGTGTGTGTGTGTGTGTGTTTGTTTGTGTGCGCACGTGTATATGTGTGCATCAGAGTCGGAGTGTTCTCAGAGTATGCTCTTAGCCCCGAGGATTGCATTCCCCCTTCTCACTGGAGAGGTCCCGCCAGAATGTCTTGAGTTTCATACTGTTTGACACGCAGAGATGGGATATAAGGATGCTGTGGAAATGGAAGGACAGAGGGAGAGATGGGTAGAGACAAGTGGAGAGATTGGAGTGGAGGAGATAAGAGGAGTGAGAATGTATAGTTCCATAACAGCTTTTGCTTTTAAACTTTATGTAAGCAGTTTTTCTCTGCAGCCAAATCAAATTGTTTAGCTTTTCCGTCTTTATTCAGGTTGCATTTTCACAGTAAATGAAGCTTTGTGTGCGTGTGTGTGCGTGTGTGTGTGTTTGTGTGTACCTTATGGGCTGATGTTCGTGGGTTAATGAAGAGCAGTAAATGAAATCCTTTATTGTGTTTGATATAATGTCAGCTTCCATTAGGGAAACTGGTTCTACGAATGATTGCTAGACTATCGGGGCCAGGAGAGAGGTGCAGAGTGTGTGCGCGCGTGTTGGCGTGCGCGTGTTTTCTGCATGCTTGTGTGCACACCCGAGGGCATGGCGGAGGCACCGAGTGTGTTCTGTAATTATAAAATCATTAGCAGGTGTCCAGAGGAGATATGAATATGACTGTAATCTGTCCCCACCCATGATTGAGCGCTTGTGTCACACTCAAATGTCAACCTGTCTGAGACAGCCCATTGAGAGAGCCCTGAGATTCCAAATTCAAAAGATTTAGTCCCAGTTACCACACTCCATCATTACATGTACCCCCACATATGACAGCCTTTATGTACCAGCCATTTTTCAATCACGTATTGTTGTCCTTTGCTTCGCCGGATAAATCACCTGTCAAGGTCCTCTTCACATATTATGAAATCTGTGAATTTAAAGGCTCCGACCTTCACTTGAAAGGAGATTTTGAAGTTTAAATGTGTAACTACAAGCCACGGGTGACGGTAAAATAACATGCAGCTGGTACGGATGACAAGAAAACACGCTGGCAGAGGAACAACCTCCTCAGCGCATGGACTGACAGGCGTTCAGACAAACAAAAGACGGGCAGGCATGTATCTGGTCAGACATAAAAACGAGCAGACGTTGTAGCCCTGGCAAGGAGACAAAGTCACATTGTAATCTAGAGCAGAGGGGCGGTTTCTATAGCAACAGTAGGCATCTAACCTACGCGCCACTGCTTTTGCTGAAATCTGAAATTGGCGAGAGGAGGCTGGTATTGAGGATAGAGAGATTGGGAAAGATGAAGATAAGACAGGGTGGAGGAGGAGGAGGCAGAGGGAGGAGAGAGAGGAAGCAGATCGAGATAAGGGTGAGGAGAGGGAGAGGAGGAGGGTACGGAGATGAGCAGAGGAAGATTGATGTGAGGGAGGGGCAGGAGATCATCACCTGACCTCAGTGTTTGTCTCCTGTTTGGAATTTGTTGGTCCACTCAGCATGATAGATTTAATTTACTGATAGCACTTTGTGTCAGTGGGACTTTCTCCGACTTTGTGTGTTTCTCTGTGTGTGCACGCTCGGCCTTGTGCGTGCACCTCCTCTGTGCGCACATCAACAACTGCATACATACAGTATATAAGTGTGTTTGAGCATGCTATATGTGTGTGCACCAGCAGGGTGTTCAAGGCTCTGTGGAGAGACGAATGTGGGGTAATTGCTGGCTTGGTGTTTGTATCAGATGTGTGTTTAACCCAGACCCTGAGCCCATAGAGACCTGTGACCAGCCACAGCAGATGGCCAAGCTACCCTGGGGGCTGCTCAGAGGGTCATGGTGGCCTAGGACTCGTACACATGGAGCCACCTCTTCTGTTCATCTCTGTGTGGTTAGAGGCAGAGGGTGCAGTGTTCAGTAGGTTTGGTGTTCAGCGGGTATATTGTCATGATATTGCAAAAGGCAACAACTTCGTTCATTAAATAACTTCATTTATATCATATCCTACCTACTCTAAATATAGGATTAGAGCTGATTCTGCTGCAACTTTTCTGATCTCTTCAATTGTATTTTGTATAGCAATTCACTCAAAGTCCCCGTAGCATTTATAATTACTATAGAAACCTCAGATAAATGTATTAATAGTAAAGCTTGACCGATATTGTTTTGGCAGATACTGGCCTGTCACAGACACATCGGTACTGGCATATATGCTGCCAACAAATAACAAGTGACTCAAGATATGATTCGATTCATGATACACTGCCCACAATAACAATAGTATCACTATTCTGCATTCATTAGTATATCGCAAGACAATCATCCAACAGTACATCACAATATCTGGCTAACTAAAGAATACAAAATAAGGGGGAAAAAGGGAAATTATGCATTTGTTGTTTTGACAGTTTCAAAGAATTGGACATGAAGTTTTAGCTTAAGTGCTTTACACGCTGACTTCAACTTGTCCATGTGTGCCATCATTTTCATGTAGAATAGCCATAGTTTGATATTTGTTGCCATTACACTCATAATTTTGCTGCAAAGGTACATTTCACAAGTGTTTGATAACCTGATTTCAGGGATCATTGCAAATAATGTGTGTATATCAGCCGATATATTAATATCTGATTCTGTTTCTTCCTAATGTCGGCGTTGGCATCTGCTCCAAATATCAAGTATCTGTTGGGCTCTTATTAAAAGCAAGCGTAAGTGTTTATTTATGTTTTTATCAACAACTATAACTCCTCCTGTGGGCACCCATAAACAGATAATGAATAGCTATTTAGTATAAACATTTGCAATGATACAAAATAGGTCTGCACAGGAGGAAGCGATGATTGCTGACAAATGCACTATGCTAATAAAGACTTTAAATAGAGTTGTATCTGCCTACAACTACTACTGACTCTAACCTGTTTATATACTGTTTTTGAAGACTAAATAGGGGGCTTTAGTATATAAAAAATGCAAGATAATTAAAGACAGTTGCACAGAAAGGAATTTTGTGACTCTAATGCTTTTACTAATGCTGCTCATGCTAAGGATCTACTGTATGTACACAGCGTGGGTTTAGCACGGCTAAGTGATATGTACAGTGTAAACAGTAAGGTAAACACAGCTGTCCAGCTCAGCAAACAGACATGAAACCAAAGACAGATGGGTGACAAATCAAAGGAAAAACCAACATGAAATGTCTCAGAGTAGCTTCAGTGCTCCGTTGCAAACAGGAAAACGGAGGGATGGACATTATTTTTACAAAAGAGTTTTTTTAAGCCTTTCAAATTCATGCTTGCCAAACTGTCCTCTGACCTCTTGTGCCATGTTTTTTCTGATAATCGATTAATTTTTTCCCCTTTGATTTTTAACCTGTCTCTTTGTTACATATTGTTATTATTAGTATGAAAGAGCAGTTAACAAGGGAAGGGTACAAAAAACACTGCAATGTGCAGTGTAAGCAAGGGAGCCAGAGGGCTGGACTTCTCACTAAGCTCTCTCTTCAGTAATGTGTGGTATGTTTATTTGAGTGCATTTGTTTGAGTAAAGCTACTGGACGGTGTCCCTTGGGTGCAAGGAACTGAGCATTTATTTACAGGAAGCAGTCCTGAATAATGAGTTGTAATGCTGCGGTAGTGAGAGTAAACTCTTTAGAAGCGAGGGACCAGTCTAAGCAGGACTGGGCTCCAGATCAATCCTGCTGGCAGACACAACAACACTGTTGCTCTGCCACGGTCTCTCTCCCTCTCTCTTTCTCCCTCTCTCTTTCTCTTCTCTCTCTGCAGAGGCATGGGCTATTTTTAGCCTTGGCAGCTCTTTCCCCACTGCAACCACCACCATTACCACCACCACCACCACCACCACCGCCACCACCCTCACCACCCATTTCTCTCCTCTCAATTCATCCCTTTAAATTGCCTGGACCTCAGCCTCCATCCTAACCCTAACTTAACCCAGTGTAGTCCCTGAACGATCCAGCCTGATCCCTCCTCCACTCAGCTCTTTCCCTTCCCTCCTCACTCCTGATCCCTCTGACAGAGTTGGGGAGGCAGAGGGAGTGCTGGTAAGATGAGGAGATGTGTCAAGGGGGCAGATTTTGCTCCTCCCCTTATCTTGTCCGCGCTCATTACCCAAAGACACAAGCTGCGTCCAGGCTGGTTCGCCCCACGTTTGATGTCAGTGTGAGTTTTGATCATACTGTGTTTCTATGGTGAGCTGTTAGGGACTGAGCTGAGCTCATGACTGACTCCCTGATTAGCACTGGAGGCTAGCCAAGACCCCGGTCATGGTGTGTAGAGAGACTCTGACGCCAAAGGGGACTGAAAGGAAGATGGGGGCTGACAGAGAAAGAGAATACTGAAGGTGTGTGTGTCTTTCTGCACAAGATAAACAAATGCAGAGAATGTGTGTGCGTGTGAGACAGCGGGAGAGAGATGAAAATGGCAAAAGCGATCAAGAGACAAACAGAACTTGAAAGAAAATAAGTCAGACTGAGTAAATCATGTGAGACTCGTACAGTAGACTGTCTCATTCTCTGTCAGGCGTCCTCCATCATCCGACCATGACCACAGCTCCTCCAGTGAGGGCGAGTCAGTTACTGTGGTGCCCTTGAGAGCACGTCCTCAGGCAGCATCCTCATGATAATGAGGCAGGCCCCACAACCGCTGCTTGCTGTATGTACCCGCTGCCCACCCTCACGCCGGCCACTATGGAAGATAAGGATGGCAGTTGAGAGGAGAAGAGGATGGTAGCAGGGCTGAGTACGGGGTCTCCACTCAGGGGGTAAAGACCGGGTGTGGGGTGACAAAAAGGCTGAATCTGGGGCTGCGGCTGATGATGGGCAACTGTAGCTGGTAATTAGAGCAAAATAGAGCAACACAATTGCATATATTTACATTATTTTCCGTTTTCTGTATCTTCCCTCTTGTTAGAGCGGTTTGCCTAGACTAAAAACACAGCCAGCTGAGGTTGATAAGACTCCCAGAGAGAGCAATATTTTGAGTTTATTCTCCTCTCACTGCAAACCACTTTACTCCATGTCACATCTGAGCTCATACCACAGCGCCACACACACTTGCATTTTTCAGCAGTTTTCCACAACACGTGAAAAATGTTCTAACACGAATTCGAACATGTGCTGCATTCTTGGCATCATACAAGTGAAAAAGATGCATTACATCCTTGGATATCTGTACAGCTATCTGCTCGCCTTCTCATGACTGTCATTCCACATCACACTACTCCTCCTGTGTTCTGTGATGCTGATTATATTCACATGCTGAACAGTGTGATGGAATATAACCATGACTCTCTCTAGCTCACCACCGCAATGAGTCGGGGCTGATATAGACGCTGCTATATCTTCTCTCATCACCTGTCTTTTCCACTTTTCTTTTCTGCACAGGAGAATGCCATTTCATACTACGATTCCAAAGCGGATTCAGACTATGTGAGTACAGTACGGACTGCTCCCTCCCTCCCCCGCCTGCCTCAAACCCCAAATCCTACCCGCTTCCCATCCTTTTCCTGCAACCCCACCCCACCCAACCCTTCCCCCTGGCCGCCTCAGTGTTGACCCCCCCCCCCTCCCCTCCGATCACAGGCCCCTGGGCTGTCTGTGTGTGTTAGTGAGGTGCTTTATGGTGAGTTGGTGTGACAGGGCAGGGGCAGGCCAACATGCATGTGACAGTGACTTCAGCTGTCCTCCCCCAGTCTCATATCCAGTTTTCTACCCTCCACATGGACCCTCACTGTTTCCACTTGAGACCTGAACTGTGAAGGTTGTTAGTCAATCAAGATACCTCTGACCAAAACATATCACACTTTTTTCACCAGGACACCATTTCTATCATGTGTGTCATTAATACTGGAGGTTATGAACGATGTTCAGGGAAATATCTGCATTCTGGGTAGTAGTGTTTCCTCCAGGAAGTCTCTGGTCTCACCATGTCACCAGTCTGGCCACAGTCTGCAGATCCACCTTAAGATAGGTCACACTCGGAGTCTGTGCCTGCTGATTGATTAAGTTTCAAGGAAGAGTGCAAGAATCCCCCCTAGATCACCAAAGCACAAAAAGATGGGAAGAGAGTGAGATAGAGGGGAAGAGACCGAGAAAGGGAGGCAGAGGAGCAATAAATCATGGTGTGATTTTCTCTTTGTGCACGCCACTCCTGTGATTAATGACACAGCGCTTTAGGGCCTGTCAGCACATCTAATTGGAGAGCATCAGTCATCATTAACATGCCACACTAAGGCCGAGCCAGTGACACACTCCTGACCCCCACTTCACCAACCCCACACCACCCAAAGACAGAGGCAGAGGTCAGGCAGAGGTCGTCCCTTCAACCCAGCAGTCGCCCACCAGTACTCACCTATCTGAATCTTGATTTGTAATGTGATGACCCCTTTCAATTACGGTTCCACCACTGCAGTGAAAATCCTTTACCTTTTGGGAGATATGATAAGAATTCTGTTCTAAGAAAGGTAAGTGATTGGCTGCCTGTCTTTTATCCAAGCCTTGTCTCCTCTATTTCCTATCCTGTACTCCATACCTCTTACTTTCTCCTCTTGTCACTTTATCCTCGGTATAAAAGTGCCTTATGACGATTCCATTTGCCAAAGCACGTCTGATGTTGGGCGGGGGGGCGAGGACAGTAAACTAGAGGTCAGCCATCACCAGCACACTCCTGTGACACAGATGCTTTCACCTGCAAAATGTGTGCAGAGGTGCCTGTTTGTATTGCAGCCCAAACCACTGTGAGTGTGGAGATGGACCCAATCTTTCAAAACTTAAGAACACATTGTTTTACATGTCTAATTAGCAAAAGTGTTCTCAATGCTTTTATTATATTATTTGATATTATGTGTTTTCTCATTCAGATACCTACCCAATCTCAGAACCCATCAGCTATCGCCTGATGATGATTTAGCCTCTTGGGCAACAGCCAGTGTTTTGGGGCTTCGGTGTTAATAGCGTATATCCAGATAAATTGATATCCAGGCCAAGACTCCTATAAGCAGGTCATTGTTTTACAGTCATCCCAATGTGGGATGTCAAAACACAATTTAGTTTTTCATTTTTAAAGCAATATTTTGTTGCTTTTCAACCTTAAAATAACAGCTTCTAAATCATGTTGATGGCACAGAGTCTTGTAACAGGGTGAACAGTGTCTCTGTCACTTGTTTCTGCTCTGTAACCTCAGTGAGAGGGTGGGATCACAGCATTACATACATGTTTACTTCAACATAGGTTTCTCACATCTAACATTGTTATGATGTGATGGGATTTGTCTTTACGACAAGGTTGTTGCACTCAGAAACTGTGGAGGCTGCCAAATTGCTCAAAATGCCAATTTCTACATAATTTTGCTTTAAAATAACTGATCAAAAGTCATCACCAGAAGATAGCTGATGGGTTCTGAGATTGCATTCCAGTCAATTAGTCCTCTCATTTTTGCCTTCTTATATGGTCTGCAACCAAAGCCTACTCAAAGGTGATTGGTCAATACTACTCGGACTACAAACTGAGTAGAAATGAAAACCAGAACCCTTCTGCTAGCAAACTCTTGTGTCTCGCCTACAGTCTGCATTTATATGCAGATATCTGTTTACAGATTACTACCTTCCAGCCCCTTTGGGTTCTTTATAATAAATAAACACACAGACTTTTTATTGTTTCTTTCCTCTCTGCACTGTTCTGATCCTTTCAAGCCTATTGGCCACTGGTTATAATACGTGTATGTCTGCAAAAACAGACAAGATTAGCCCCCACTCTCCTCGTTCCCCATAAACGATTATAACATACGCATTAGCAGAGAGCAGACAAAAGGTAAAATGCAAATATTCTTTGGGCTGCATGAACCCACTTTAACTCTATTACCATAATACTGTCAATCATATCTCTAGGCTTTAATTTACTTGAAGGGCAGTCATTTAATACATAAATTATTACAAGTATGCCTATTCTAATGTTTAATCAAAATGTATTTGATTGTTTCCGTTGTAGCATAGAACGGTACATGTGATATTTGTTAAAACTGTAATGTCATTTTTTTTCTGCAGGAATCCTTAATCCTTTAAAGGGTTGTTTTCCTCACTATCTCACTCTTTACGGCTGTCATTTAAGTAAACACCCGCCCACACATGCACACACACACTGACTTGCAGGGTCATAAGTGACACGTTTCAGGTTCGCCCTGGTTGGCTAAAGGCGGGCATGAAAGAATCTTCAAAATGTCATCTCTGGCCTCTTCAGCCTTTAATTAAACCTTGAACGGGGAGATAAAATTAACAAATTGGGTAATGAATCGAGCAAAACAGGTGGTGGATGGTTGAAGAAAATGAACCAATCAGTCTTTCCTGTGTGGATTTATTCAGCTCCTAATTAGACGCTGCCATGGTTAATTATGATTGGGCTCTTCTGAAGGGGAGAAAAAAAAAACTCCTCCCTGCCCGACATTGACAGAATTAGTGTCAGAGTGAGTGATAAACAAACACCTCAACCTCACAGTTAGCGCTGTTAAAAAGCCAGCATCCTTAACCTAATCAGCTGTACCATGGATCCATAGTCAACTGCTACTTAAAATGTTCTTCTCGACTTTTTACTATGTCAACAAATCTGTACTAAACCAACATTAACCCAAAGTTCTGTGCTGTCAGATTTACATTTAAGTTAAACTGATAGAGTTTAACTTAAATGTAAATCTGACAGCAATTGAATTGGTAGTTTAAAGCAGTTTAAAGTACCAACATTTTTAGTCAACAGTACATTTTATTCTATTCCAGAGTTGTGTGAGTTTATTATTCAGCTAAATCGGGATATGACCGGGAAGCATTCATCCATTACATCAATTTGCAAATGGAATAAATGATTACATTACCCCTGCTTTAACATCAGTTCAGGTATAGACTTGGATATTTTTTAAAAACACAGAATATTGAAGTGCAAAAGGGTTGAACCTGTCAAGCTTTATGGTTGCCAGAGTGCTGCCTCAGGTCAGGTCCCAAAGGTGCAGAAAAAAAGTGAACACAGCAGGCTAACCATCCAGCTCTTCTCTACAGGGCCCGGGACTGAAACTAATTTGAAGGAATCATATCTAACCTGACTTATGGACCCTTCAAAGTGACTTTAAAAAATTTCCTTCCAGGTTCTTTCCATGCTCATTCTGTTTAGCTGACCATTAGTTCCTGTTGATCATTAGTGATGAGCAGGAACTTTGTGGGACAATAAAGCACCTCTAAATTATAAACCTCTATAAATCTCACCTCTATAAAAATATAGAAAAGTGCTTCAGCTGTATGACTTCTCTGCCTTTTTGTTTAGGTTTGAAAAAGAAATGCAGTTTTTTACATCTTTTTCTCAGCTAGTCTTGTCAGTTGCACATATAAGTTAATTATTTTTTCTGCTGTCAGATTCCATGTTCAGAATAATCTAAAGTGCTTTGCTTGACATTTAATTTGATGAGGCTAATCTAGGGCTGAACAATGAATCAAAATTGGCATATGTGCACAGACACAACAGGTGAAAATGAGCATTTTGCTATATCTGATACAGTCCATTTTAGTACACTGTCCCTGTTTTTAAATAAGTCATTGAACAAAATAGTTTTGAATACGGCGAATTGCAATATTTAAATCAAAGGAGCTGTATTTTTTATGATACAATGTAAAATGTGTCACAACATACGGTTACAAAAGAAGCGTTGTGGTGTCTCAGAGATGGCCACAGCTCGTATTCTACAGACTTAAGGGAACATGCTTGTTTGGTACAGTCCCCAGCAAAAGTCCTTTCATCATTCTTTTAGTTTTTGCAGTGAAAATTTAATACAAAAAAATGACAATTCCCACTAAAATCCTAACTCATATCAGAATTGTCTGTCAAATTCATCACAGAGTTATTTGTTTTTGGCATACTGTTCAGCCCAAAGCCAAACCATGTGTAACATTTTTGAATCAACTGCTTGATGTTGACATATTTATTTATATTTGTTTGAATGTCAAGTGTGTTAGATCGGTACGCATTTATCCGCCCTAACCTTTTCCTTTCTGGTCATATCCTACACTATGATGATGTAAGTGTCGTAGAAATTGACACTGCATTGTCCCTCATGTTGACTTTCAATGGGACTTCAGCACAACTGTCCCCAGCTTGTAATTGCGTTTTAATAGTCAATT
This sequence comes from Acanthopagrus latus, assembly GCF_904848185.1. Taxonomy (NCBI): domain Eukaryota; kingdom Metazoa; phylum Chordata; class Actinopteri; order Spariformes; family Sparidae; genus Acanthopagrus; species Acanthopagrus latus. Next base: position 14,293,390 of record NC_051044.1, read on the forward strand.
AAAGTTGGCCCATCAATCAATTTCTGCCGTGGACATGGGGTTTTGATTTAATTTCTCCAAAAAACAAACCATTTTTATGATGTCAGATCCAATTAACCCATGCTGCTTTATTACAATGAAAAATATGTATTGCAGTCACACGTTTACTGAACACAAAAGATTCATTTTACAGTTGGGTTTTTTTGCTCTTCAGCAGAGTGCTTGAGGAATGATCAGAGATTTGAGTTTTGTTTTACTTGTATTCGATGAATGAAGGCTAATGAAGGATGACTAATAAAGGAAGAATGATAGAAGTATGATGCCAGACAGTGCTGAAGGCTACTTCTGTATGGCAGTGTATCAAAGAGCTCAGTGCATGAACACACATTAATTAGATTGTGTTTGTTCAAAAAAAGACTCCCACTATGACCTCCCACATTTTAATTTTCTGAATGCTGGTCTGTGAATGTGAACTCTTCACTGTGCTGTTTCACTGAGGATGCACCTAACAGGGTTATAGCTAGCTCTCTAGGGATATACATTGAAATCTGATCAAGAATAAGGTAATAAACTGAGCCGGGGAGAGTGGGGTTATATCTTGCTGCCATTTTATTTCACGTCCCACAATCACTTCCTCCTGTGGGAACAGGCACAGATTGTACTCTATTGATAACTCATCAAGATAAAAAGCTTAAATGTCACTTTTGCTTTTTTATCTTCTGGCTTTCTTTGATATCTGACACTTTCCTAATGCAATATGTGTGTCAGGCTTCTTCTCATGATGCACAATGGCCGGGGAGAAGCTGTGAAAGTGGCAGAGCATCTTTGAAATATACAGAATTCACACTGTTTTCTGTTTAAGCATTCACAGGCGAGAGAGAAAGAGGAGAAAGCCTGATACGAAATATGCTTTAATTCGAGTGGGTGGGAGACTAAACAGTGATTAAGTGGTGTTGGTTGCTAGTTATTGTTGGGGTTAATTTGTATGGCACCTCATGTGTCTGTGATAGTCATCTCGGGTACTAATGAGTTTCTCTGTTCAGCGTCTGCTCTGATACCTGCTGTTGTTCTCTGATGAGAGGGAGAATATAGAGCCACCTAAATCTGGAGGCAGACAAGAGGTGGAATAATTGCTATTTTTGTTCTTAACGTTATCCAAATGCTGTGTGAGTCAGAGGGAAAGATAACGTACTGTATGCACCAGAGCCACAGATGGGCGCTGTAAAGCCACAATATGGGAGGTGACAGAATGTGGTGCTATATTTGCATGTTTCCCCTGTTTTTCTATCCATGCATTTTTTTTATTTGCTCACTTGGATTTGTGGGTGCGTGTGTGCGTGTGTGTGTGTGTGTGTGTGTGTCTGCAGGCGGAGGATGGAGAAGAGGAGAATCCACTGGAGACCTCGACGTCTTTGGAGTTGGAGTTTGTGGACGATCCAAATTTCAAAAACAAGGTCAACTACTCTTCAAGTGCGGTCCAGATTCCCACAGACATATACAAAGGCTGTGAGTGTACAAAAATACTTTTTCTCATTTGTGTTTGGTGGAAAGATGAGAGTTTATATGCAGAAATGAGACATAAAGAAAGTCACACCCATTACAGTAACCTCACGACCTTCGCCTCGCTTCTTTATGGATCCAATATTGTGCATAATATAATTACTCTAAATACGTTTAAAAAAAAAAGTCATGCAAATCACTGACTGTGAAGTAAAAAGGCAGATTGCACACAGATTGCACAAAATTTTACAAAATGTCGCTTTATAAATAGTATTGCTTCAAAACTTGCCTCAAAAGTCATGGTATCACCGTGTGGTTTATGTCGTGGTAGAGGTCAGCCTGTTCGCCCAAATCACATTTAATTGAATAAATGTCTGTGTATGTCCTCAGGTGTATGATCATACATAAAAAAATCAATCAGTGTCTCACAAGCTGAAAATTAGAGATTTTGATGACTTATAAACCATGTTTAAATCATTACTGCAGATGAACATGTGAGAAAAACACATTGCAAAAGACAACGTGGTGATAAAGAAAATCCATTTTTAGTTACACTCTGCATGCAGACATCTAACCTATAAGAGAGATGATGGCTATTCAGCCAATCGAATGACACTGGAGCTCGTCAACAGCTGCCCTAATATTAACTGGTGTCACTCTGTCCTTGACTTAACAAAAATCAATTGTTCACAGGTTTGCGTTGCTGGGGTCTGTACTATAAAAAAATAGACCATATAGAGATTTTTGGCAGCAGTTTTACCTTCGATCATGTGTGTATCCAAGATATGCACAGGCTGCTGAGCCATAGATGGATGACAGCCGTCTGTCTTGAGTTGACCTCTCGCCTCTCTCTCAGTATGTTAGCTCAGTCTCTTTCTCCCTTTTATCAGCCAGCACTTAAGCACACTAACATGATGTTAGATGACAGACGGTCTCTCACACCAGATCTGTACTGTAATTTTTTTTCTTCTTTTCTGCGTGGGCACGGTGTCCCCCGCTCATGGACCCTGCCCTTCCTGCCTGGCACTGCGCTGCCCCGTGGACTTAACACCCTCCTCAGTCTGCAGCTGCCAAATGGACAAAAGGGAACACATGTACCTTCTGGGACTCTGATTTCGCTTGGCATGTTCCCTCTGTTATCCACCTCTAACCTTTTGGACGCCCTCTGCCTGCCTCTCTAAAGACACAAAAACCCGAGCATGTGCACGCAGACAGCCACTTTGACAGTGGCAATTTCTTTTTCTTTTTTTTCCTGTTATTGTGTAGCTCTTCGCCTCCTTTGTTGAACAGGCAGTGTATGGCACCTGTCTGTAACAATGCCCTCCAGCTGTGTCTCCAGACAAATCTTGTCAGAATTAGACACTTGGTTCAGGAGGAGATGTCAAAGGCCACAGCTAACTCACAAAAGAGCAATCAGGCCTGCGCATTGTTCCCAGAGCCATTTTGTGCCAGCTCTGGTTTTCTTGTCTGAAGATATGAGTCAGAGAATAAAGGCTCCTTGATTGAGGGTGGTGGAGACTAGAAGAGTAGGGTGGTACAGTGCATGAAATGAAATGTTCCTTTTTTCACTTTTCTTCCTTGGAAAATGTTTACTATTGATGTTGTTTAGTTAGCTCCCATTGCGCAGGCTGCTGTGCTGTAATTGCCAACTGCAGATTTTGTGCCAACTCCATTATGAACATGTGTGCTGCATTTTAGTCGCTGTTGATAAATAGTGTTTAAAAAAACATGTTGCTGCCCATGTGCCACATGCACATTAATTCTAAAAGATGCTCTCCCACCAAACCAAATTTCCAAGCCACTAATGTAGGCATTAGAAACAGACATTTTGAAATGTCCAACATGCAGTGCAAAAGGGGAACTCCACTGATTTTGCACATCAGAGTGAGTTTGCAGGACCTGAGGAGTACGACTGCATGTGTGATAAAAAGTTTGATAGCGTTTTTTCATTAGGGTTAAAAATGTATTCCGGTAATAATAATAATAATAATAATAATAATAATAATAATAATAATAATAATATTAAATAATAATTTCAGTGACTTTTGGAGTACCTCAGTACCAAATATTAATGAATAAAGATGAGAGAAAGTTAAATAAGAAAGATAAATAGGCTGATTTGATTGAAACTTAGCTGTGTGTTTGGTTTCACTCGAGAGCAGAGTGAGACTTGGTTATATTTAAGAAAAAAAGATTCAGGCAGAAAAGCTTTGCGGTCTTGCCAAATAGTTAGTGGTGTGGGTGCATTGTGGGTAATGTAGGCACCAAGTATTGACAAGGAGAATAGTGTGAAAAATGTGAAGAAATTATAATATCTTCAATTTCGCTGCTTCGATGTTGATCATTTTTTGTCCATCGTTTGACAATGTTATAGCGGTTCAATGCTAAATCAGTGGAGTGCTGTTTTATCTAGCTTAGCCTACAGACATTTACATCAGGTTCATGCCATGGAAGCTGCGTTTGCTTTAGCGAGATGGTGAAAGGGGATTATTATCTGCATGTCGTGTTCTGTTCAGGTCCCACCAGTGGGAGCCTGCAGGGTGCATTTGAGAGGATGTCTGAGGAAACTAATGTGGGTGGAGTGTTGTCCTCTGGGTCTGGAGAGGTCTGGATCTATGGCATATCTGTGGGTTTAGGATTAGCAGAGGAGAAGCAGTTTGTGTGGGTAGATTCGGCACTTGTTCCTCAGGGGGGAGGCCAGAGGAAAGGCAGAGAAAAGAAAACTGTAGGAAGAATGGAGCACAGTCCAGAAGTACAGCAGAATGTTCAACAGTTCAGCAGTCGAAATTCTCAAGTGTTGTTTATTCGCACTCGCGCTCAGTCGCATTGGAGTATTTTGCTTTGATTTGTACGCATTGTTAATGCACTGAATAAGATGACTGTTTGCCGGAAAATAGCAGCATGAGTTGCCAGTCAAAGCAAGAATGGGTGTCCTGGAGAGACAGAAGGAAAGGGTGATGAGAGTAAAGTGAACGAGAAGAGACACTTTAATAATAGAAACCATTTAGAGCAAAAAAAGAAGCATTTTTTTTATTGTGATCCTTTCAGCAGCTAAATGAGGCAGTGCATGCGTCCTGGTTTGATTTGTCTGCTAGGCCCCATGTCCGTTTATTGAGATTGAGAGTGTTCCCTGAGCGCAGTAATGAACCATTTTATGATTCATTATCCCACTGCTGATTCCTGCTGCCAAGTCTGCAAACTTTGTAATTAGCTTAGGTCAAACATTCATACAGTTTTCTTCTAATTATCACCGCTTATTACAGAATGGACATCGCAACGCAGCCACAAAGGAATAAATTGATGTGGGTGGTGTCGTCTGTGGGGAAACAGGTTCTATTCTCTGAGTCAATGTTACAGAAATGGTGAAGAAGATGCAGGGATTTGCTGAATAATTGCAGAGGAAGGGCTCTGGGAACATAATCTTTCAAGTAATCACTGAAAAAAAAGGATAAAAATAGCGAGGGAATGTACAAATTATTCTTTGGTGACTATTTTGTAGAGCCGGTGGAATCTCACTGGTAATTGGACTGAGTTCAGACTGTAGATGGAGGATACTAAGCCAGATTGGCTCATTCTACAGTTGGATGCACGGTGTAACATGTTGAAAATATAGAAGGTTGTAAATCAGCCATTTTAAAAAGGTAGCAATTATGTGTGCTTAACATACATTCAGTGTATGACTACATTAGTTTTTGTATGCAAAAATAAGCAGCCACTGTTCCCAGCAGGGAATACAGAAATCCACCAGTGAATGTGGGAAGTCGTTCCATTAAATTTGAAGTTTAAATCCGCTGCATGCGGCGCCTTTTCCCAGTGGCCTAACGTCATGTTGTCAGTTTGCTATTGTTGTCGAGCACAGTGAGAAACTTGGTTGTCAGAAATGAATGGCGAGGACTGGCTAACTATGTGCAGATGAAAGAGCAAAGCTTAAATGTTTTGCATGGAGCGATTATACCACCCACACCACCCCACACACCCGCCACAGTCATCATTATCACCCCTCCGTGTGCAGCTTGTCCAGTTGTTCCAGCCCCTGTGCCTTTCTTAGCTTTATGCTTTATGTTACGCGGGACAAAAATAAGATCACTTTACATATTGACAACTTTTTATATACCGTCTGCCTCAATTGTTTGATGATCAAGTCTACTAACATGAACTAACGGCCGACTTTCAGTACAACACAGAAGTTCCACAGAACCCCTTCAATCCAATATTCATTCTGCTTGTAGTATTCGGTCTTTGCCAGCTCCTGAGAAATATATCTGGCCCTCTTAAGCAGCTAAATGCTCCACTATTCACCAACTAGTTGCTTACTTGGGCAGGTGGTGCACAGTGGGATTTTAGAGCTTTCCTGCTGCAAGTATCTGGCTGCTGCAGCTGTAAACAGGGCTCATAAGAGTGAACCAAAACAATTGCTGACAGGTGGGAAAACGCTCAGTTGAGCTGAGAGGAACTGTGGTAATTTGATCCATTTATTATATTTAAAAAAATAACTCTAGCAGCTTTAAGAGCTGGCTTCATGAAATAAACAAAAACAAAGTCACATAATTCGCTTCACAACATCTGTGACATTTCCAGCGAAATGGTGCATGAATGTAGAAGCTTGAAATACTTAAATTTATGCTTCTACATTCATTTTTTCAGATTTCAGTAGTTCAAGTAGTTCTTGAAGTCAGCAACAAGGACACTGTTTGATACATTCCTGCAGGTGCTTTGATATGCAATATATTTGACCTGAAAAAGATAAATACCAAACATTGTTTGCTGTTTTGAAAAGCTTCTTTCAAACTATGAAGGAAATTAAGCTTAAATGTTAAGCTTTGGTCAGTGGTCAGCAGTTATGTAAAGTATAAACAATGTGTCAGCTAGGCAAAACCCTGAAATGTTCAATTATTTATGAGACTTAAATTATCAAGAGGAAAAAAAATCCACAGATCGGTACGAAAACCAGCGGCAAGCTTGTACTCACTGCCCTTTGAATGTTAGCCCCCATTTTGCTTCTGCACTCCATGGTCTGTGATTGGATTCCCTCTGGGAAGCTCGTGGCAAAAAAAAAAAAAAAAAAATCATCCTGTTCACCTTTGTAAAGAGCAAATTGCATGGGGTGTGTATAATGTGAGTGGAAAGTTGAGTGCAACAGATATGGCAGATAGAGTGTCAACTCGGTGTCGTGTGCGATTGGAAAAGAAGAGAAAGATTTGCATCTGCAGGGTTTCATTTGAGGGAAACTACCTCCGAAGTCTCTCATCTTTTTAAAATGGATCTAGAGAGAAGTCAGCTCGCCTGGTACCAACTGGAGGGACAAAGGCGACTTTTGAAAGACAGACTCAGGTCTGTTCACAAAAGGACGGGGACGTGATAATGAGACGAATGAGAGCCGTGCTTTGTCACATAGTCGAATTATAAGCTTCAGCTCCAATTAGTGAATGTTCCTACTTGCTATATGCTACTTTTGTCATCTTGAAATTATCTGCCGTGAACATGAGGTTTGCATCAGCTAAATGTAAAATGTCATCATTGTGTGTGACTTGTGTGCAAGTGTGGTACATACAGCCCGTATTCGTTTCACACACCCCAGGTTCCTTCCAGTGGAGGAAGCTTCCCTGTCAACCGACTCACGCCACACTGGAGATCAACTCAGCCCTTCTCAACATCAAACCAGATTTTAATGTGTGGAGAAAAAAAAGAAAAAGTGATTCGTGAAAGAGAAATAAAAAAAGAGGAGAAAAAGTGCTGAAAAAAATGAAAAAAAGAAGAAAGCAATCGAGAGAGGGGGGATAAGGGAAATGGGATTTAAAGTTAAACCAAAAGAGAAGAAAGACAGTATAAACACTGCGGGCTGTATTTCTGTCGTTCTTGACTTAACAGACTCCATCTCTCTCTCTCTCTCTCTCTCTCTCTCCCTCTCTCCCTCTCTGTTTGCCCCTCACCCATCCACCCCGATAGTGTGTGCCCAGTGAAGGGGCACTATCATTTACCCGCACACTAATTAGAAAAGTCAGCATAGTAAACTCCACTTCACTCACCACCAGGCTCACAAATTACATTTCATGTGTTTGTTATTTACTGCTCCGCTTTAATTAGAAAAAAAAGAAAATATTTGGAGGAGCACTCTGGAGGTGTGGTGAAATCTTCTGTCTTATTCTCTATATTGAATAATCATCCCTCCTCAGAGAAATGTCCATTTGTCTCTCCCGTCTTTCACAGTCTGAGATTACCATTTAGCAAAACTGAGGTCCCCAATGACAAACGCACTCAAATTAAGCTCTGAGTGAAACTCCTTGAACCCTACGAACAGATTTTAGTTGTAATTAGTAAATGCTGCAATAATTTCTTCTGGATGTTGTTTTTTCTCAACCAAAGCTACAAAAAGAAACATTTTCTTTTTCTCTCTGAAGGCTCAGACTTTGTTTTTAGCGTGTCTTTGTGGATGTGTGAGCTGCTGCCAGTTCCTGTTGCTGCCGTTTACTCGGCAGGATGAAAGGTTTAAGGTTCAGGCTCTTTAACACTCAGCCAGGCCCTGAAAGAATGAGAGACAGAGAGGAAACGGGAGAGAGAATGAACTGGGTTGACAACACAGACCGAGACAGGAGGAGGTGGTACATGCAGACACAGAGAGACTGGTCTGTTGGTTTAACGGTGTAGGAGCAACAGCCCGTGGCTTGGGTAATCCAGACGGCAGCGTTTAAACTGGTGCTTCATGCTCTATTTTCTTCTTTATTTCATTGTCTCAGCAACATAACGAAAACTATTAAAGAATATATAAAAAATATTTTAATAGCTTCACATCTGAAGTCAAAAAACAGCACATAGACAGTGAGCAAAATACAATAATTAAGATACTGAATAACCTCAGTGCAAAGGTCAAGTGAGCAAAACACACAGCTGAGGGGACATGCTGACATTCAAGCTAAATTCAACAAGCAGCTCACGGTGATAACTAATGACTATGCCAACAAACAAAATATACAGTACACCCAAATTCAAACACAACTAAAGGTGCTTTAACTCACTGGCATTATATGCTGATACTTTAAAAATTGGAGCAGTGAAAGGTTTCCCTCTATAAACAACTCATTCCTACAGTACCTGGAGTAAAGGTAGTTAAGCTACTTTACATAATGTACCTCTTTCTTATTTTATCTTTATAGGAAAAGATCAGCGGATTTCTGATCATTCCCTCGATTCTCAATTTTACTGCCCAAAGTCACATGGAAAAATGTAAATTGTCAGCAAATAATAAACAATGTTAACTTCTCTTTACTTTAATCCATTGAAAATAACTTTCGCTTTTAGTTATGAATTATGGGTAATATGCTGAGTGGCTATAAACTCACTAAGGTTGAAAACAAGCTGTATTGTTGCCAGTGTTACCCTGCCTGTCTGTTTGAGTAATGTCACCTATATGTCAAAGGAGGTAAAACTGAACTACAGCAGCAGCACTTAGTCACTCTGTTTAAAAGTAGAATATGTTAACGCTTTATGATTATGGTTATGACTCTTCTAGGGGACTTAGTTAATAGCTTTAGCTATTACCATTATGGATTTCTTATGAGGGGCCACTTGTGTTCCACTGTGATATATTACAGGCCACTGTGCTTTTTTGTCTGTGCTCTGTGTGTACAGTAAACGCATTAAGCTATTTATATAATGTCGGATTAATACAGGGCGTAAGGCGCAGATCGCTGTGGATGGCTCTGTATCTCGGGTACATCAGTTTGAATAATGTGTGTATGAGAGGTTGGGGGGGGAAGGGGGTCATAGGATAGAGGTGGGGGGGGGTGAGAAATGATCTTGTGCAGAGATGCTCCATAAATCCCACTCATAATTGTTTCCCTACTTGGTGTGCAGTCTTGCTCCATAAAGGGGCAAAGCCAAGGGTGCTCTAAATGTCAGGGGAGCGGCACGTTGATGAATTACCTTTTAAAGATATCAGAGAGAGGCGCGTTTCACGTGAAAGATGAGCCCAACACAGGGCTCGGAGGCCCTGTCTGCCTGTGTGAGCATATTTCCCCCCCAGGGGAAATTTGTCTTTTTATCAACTGTCCTGAGAAGTCACGGCATATCCTTGCTGAATAAATCAAAGAGAATTAGTTTGCTGTGTTCTCTTATCTCTGATGTGACCGTTTTTCTGCAGAGATCACCCGCAGATGTGTGTTTTCGTATCCGTGTGTGCATGTGTTTGTTTGCAGAGTACAAATACACACAGTAGAGGTGGCTCACATCTGCAGGACAAACACACCTTTCAAGCTGGACAAAAACCCACTAACATCTAGATTTTGTTCCCTGGCATTTAGTCCGGGGCTGTTTGGCTGCTCTAACCTGTTTACGTGGGCACCAAAATAGAAAGCAAGATGTACCCATTTGTTACTGCACATGTGCAACTCTCAACAGAAATGAGAAAGAAGTGGGTACCTCGCATCTTCCATCTTTCCATCAGCAGCTTAGAAAGAAATATGTCTAATTAAAAATGTTAATGACTGATTTGTTCATGCTGGTATAGTATATAGTAAGTATATGATCTGCCACTTTCTTCTTTCGGTTGCCTGTTTTCCAGTGTGCTTGCTACATTGAGCATAACACACCAGATGGAAAACATTTAGATAATGAAAGGCAAACTTTACTTTACTCATGGCAAATGGAAAGGAGAAAAGGAAAAACATGCAAATACTGTATAAAGACTGACCGTGTCAATCAAGACAAAATACCACCATTGCTACTTTCCTCATGAACACACACAAAAATTCTGGACACAGACTGTAGCTTGTGTGTGTATGCCGCTGATAATCCTGACATTGCTATCCCTGCATAGCCAGAGTTTGGTTAATACCTTGATGTTAGTCAAGGTAGCTGAGATGGGGCTAGTTTTGAGCGGAGGTCACAGGCTGTCTCTTCGCCCTTGGCCTGTCTGGGACAGCTATCATTACAGAACCAGTGCCTCTCCAGATAAGAGCACCCACGACTTCACAGCACATAGGCTGCTGCCACCACTGCTGCAGCCACCTGCTGTGATAGCTCATGCTTAAAGGATAATACTTTTTACACATTAATCAGATGGCTCTTTGACCACAGAGTATTGCGTGACCCAGATGGAATTCAAATGCATGGTATGCTTCCCAGATTATCTCCACTCACAAACATCAGTGAAATTTAGCCACTGGTCCTGCTGGAGTGAGTCAGAGTCACAGGAGCAACTGCAGGCGAGTTTGCAAACTTGTGGAAAAAGTGGCAGAGACACTGAGATTGTCACTCATTTTCTCTGTTCTAGTTTAGTCTTTCTAGTTCTTTAGACCATCTGGACTCCTGGCTAGCATAAACACTGTTATGAGAGAACATAAAGCTCTTTTATTTTCTAATTCTGGTAAAAATGCAGTTTGGATTGTCGCAGAAATGTCACCGGCAGACACACATTCCTCAGGACTTAATCATCCAACAAACTCAGCATTTAAAGTTTTTTTGGTGGGGGTAGTTGTTCAGCTTGTTGTTCATCAAGGTGAGATCTAAATTGTTACACTGATTTTTTAATATGGGTGTGTGAGGTGAAGTTTCTTTTCCCTACCTTTCTCACAAGCAAGAAATGTTCCTTTCCGGGTGGTGAAAGCAGCCAGACGCTCGTGTTAATTTCTGTGTTGCTCTCCGTCAATCGTCCCCCCCCCCCCCCCCCCCCCGTCTCTCTGAGTTGTTTTTAAGTTTATCCCCATCTGTAGGGCTGGCTCTATCCTCCTCCGTTTCTTCCTTTGTATTTACGTCTATGAATTTTAAAAAACATGTTGAGGAGCTCCCCTCGGTGATGGCAGCAAATTGGCTTTCATATATTCCTATCCTCCAGACACTGCTTAGTGCTGCTGTACTGAGAGCTTGCGTTTGTGTGCATTTGTTTTACAGGGTGCTGGAGAGGAATGAAACTTTTTTTGTTTGGAGCTGCAATTTCAGAGAGAGTCTGGCAGCACGGAAACTGATTCAGAAGGAAAAATCAAAACAATATTGTGTTTTTTAGGTAATTACAGTGAAGGAGGTTTATTACCTCTTAACTGACAGCTCATCAAAGGCTGAGCAGTAATTGGAAAGCATGGGAAAAGTGGATAATGATCATTTGTTTGCATGAAATTCAAGCGAGTGGTTTGAAAAAAGCCGGACTTGTCGGTTCAGAGGCTCGTCTAGCTTTGGTTGGCTGAGTAATTAAATCAGAGCAGCAAGTGAAGTTCTGTTCAGCTCGCTGCCTCGTCTTGTTTCCTCTTTAATCAGGTGGCGATTAAACCTCTGCTCTCCCCTGTCCTCTGACTTCAGCTGAGCTATTAAACACAGACTGAAAGCATTCTTTGTTTGCCTCTTGGTGTGCATGTGCGGATGCATATTGTTTCTTGTTGTAAGGATAGAGAAGGCCTTATCTTGATCAAAATATGAAAGAATAAGGACAGTATAAATATAAGTTACATGTGTCTGAGGAGGCTCATGTTGACGTGATTGTGTTGTTATTCCACTTCTCGTTGACTAGATGATGAATACTTCTCTCAACAACCATAAATCCATTTTACAGAGAGCAAATGACCTGTGAGATGTATCTGTGACCCCACATTGACGTGTCAGGAACACACATGCACAAGCAGACCTTCTCTACCAAGTCCTCCATACATCCCCTGACAAAAAAAAACACACACAGTTGTGGATATTTTTGCTGAAATAGTTTGTTTTTCACTGCAAAACAATTCAGGAATGACATATGACCTCCTCCAAGGTCATCTCTGAATCATCCGCTGCACTCCTCAGAAATTATTGAGATCAGACCGATGCCCCGCTCAGACAGCTTACTCCAGTCGAGCTGCCTGCATGCATCCATTCTTATGTTCTCAGCTCACTGCTGCTGGCTCCGACAACAAGGTTGTTCAGCAAAGAGGGTTGACCTTTGGGCTTCCGACAAACAAAACCTTGTGCTTTGCACTTTGGCTACACCTCATTTGTGGTTCATTATTTGAGATTTTGGGGAAATCACCCTTGTTTCTTTTCAGTGTAGATGCAAAAATGTTAAACTGGGTTTAAATTAGATCACGAAAAACTGTTTTTTGCACCTGTAGTTAAATTTTTGTACTACTTTAAGGGAGTATTGCACATAATCAGCAGTCTACATTTCCTCTCCTATTTTTCATTTTTATAAACAGAGGCACATCCTGAGTTGTGCTCATTGAAGGAGGACCTCATTTTTTCAGGTATTATTGTGTCCTCTTCGAGCAGGAATCACAAAAACTGGGGACATAAAAATGTACAACTTCATCTTCTCCTTCTAATGTTCCACCTTTCTGTGTAAACCGGTCAATCAGAAAAGACTGAGCCTTAACTGTGTTAGCTAAATCACCATTGTGAGTTAAATTCTCTGTGTTTCTGTGTGTGTTTGCTCCAACAGCCCCAGTCATCCTAAATGAGTTAAACTGGACCCAGGCACTGGAGAGGGTCTTCATTGATAACCGTCGGGAGGACAGCTCTCTGCGCTGGCAGGTGTTTGGCAGTGCCACGGGAGTGACTCGATACTATCCAGGTAGGCCACAGGCGGGGCACTGAGTCAACAGTCTGCCTTATAACTCACGGCAAGATAAAGTCTAAATTGACCCTAGGCTGCAGAACATTGGCAATCTCTTATCAGATGGCTGTAGCTGGTAACTCGATAGACAGAATGAAATTATGATTACTTTGATCTAATCTGATCTGAAATATCCTACAGTGCACTGTATGGCCTATGATTTATTTTCTTGCTCTCCCCAGCCACTCCATGGAGGGCACCCAACAAGATTGACCTGTACGACGTCCGCAGGAGACCTTGGTAAGGTCCTTCTTTATTAGGACTTCTATTCATGAGGTGTTGTGTCTTCGCATAATTACAATGTGATTTTATGTCTTTCTTCCACTACTAATGCCTACTGGCCAATTCAGGGCGACCACTTAAAAAAATCGTCCATTATCCTCGTAATTTTTTCGTCAGGCTTTTATTTCCTGAAACGGCACATTTAAACTCTTCCAGGGCATTAACAGTGAAAATTACACTGGTATTGTCCTTAACCCTGGCTGTACTGTACATCTGAATAGTGTTGCTCAGAAATGCTCTAGTTTGAATCATCATCCAAAAAAACAAGCAAGCTTAGGCCAACTTTGATAATAGATGAGGAAGAAATCCCAATCTCAGTGCTATGAAAAGAGTAAAACACCTGGTTGTTCCAGTATTTCCAGTTATTCCAGTTGTTCCATCGTTACCTGAGGTAAGTGTCCAGGGAATATAATGCTTCTTCCTGTTTTGATTGGGCAATGGCAAACGCACTTCCTTTGTGCTGTAAATCATCTTTCATTTTTGCGAGACAGTTGACTCAGTGGCAGAACAAATTGCATAGTGAAAGTAAGGTTTATGGGAACAAATATTTACTTGGATGGTGTCATTTTTCTATAACCACTACACTGTGGAATGAGTAAATATTCCATAATGATGAGAAAAAATACAGGCCTTTAAAATACATAAACCTCAACACCAGATACACAAGAGACAATACAAACACACGCTCAATGCATACATCAAAAACTCAGTAACTCAAATAAGAAAATACAGACAGAACAATACAAGCACCAAATCATTCAGAGCTACGGGACTGGTCCCTCTTCAGTAATCGTTTCCGTTTTAAGAATTTATTTAAAATGGTCCCTGTCTGGATCCAGTTTGAGTTCTGCAGGTATGAAATTCCACATGACTGAAACCAAAACTGAAAAAACTGTCTGAAGAACAATTCCTGCTGGGTGCTTCAGGTCTAACAGAGCACGAAAGATTAGCAAATTTAATTAAATTGTTAAAATTACAACATGAGTTGTTGGGGGGTGTGAGTTTTGGACACCAGGTGTGTCCAGCTGAGCACTGAAAGTTCAGAGGATTGCGTAGCTCGGAGCAGACGGCCTCTAACCATCGCAAACAGCATCAGCAGAGTAAAAGTGAAGAAAATTGATGAAATTTAACTTGTCATTGCAACACCTTTGCTGTCAGCAGCAGCACTGTCATTCTGTCATAAAATTGTGACAAACTGCAGCGATCTAAGTCCAAACACACACTGGGAACACATTTGACTGTTTTTAATTGTGTATAATGCATAAGCCTTTTGTTCTTAAGATCATTTTACATCCTTATATCTTAATAATCTTTATCATTTTCATCTCATTGTTTAAGTGAAGATATCTATTTTGAATTACTATATGCACTTTTTCAATTTTGTTTATTATTATGATTATTATTGTTGTCATTATATCATTTTATTTTTATAGAATGTATTCAGTAATAAAAGAAAATGCCTCTGACAATTACTCTGTAAAGAACAAGTTTTAAAGAGGACATAACATTTTTTTTATAGTTTGCTCTAAGCTGACTGCAGCTCTGTACATTAGAGAGCTTTGTGTACGGTATGTGACAACATGTGCAAAAGGAAGGATTAAATCCAGTCTTTTATTAGGAATCCTGTATAGTGTTTTGTCGCTGGCTCCTGTAGACATCCTGTGCTCCTTCCAGCCCAGAGCTAAATGAATTATATTTCTAAATGGAACATTTTGACCCTAACCTGTATTTATCTCAGAAGTAATAATGTACTGTCTTTTACTACAAGGACTAAACAAGATAGGGGCTAATGTTTTTTATGAAAGTACTCACCTTTGACTGTGGTTCTCCGTGCAACAGCTGATCAGTGTACAGTGTGATGGGCTGGACAGAACTAGGCTGCACTGGGCCAAACAGCCCCCCTCAGCCGCCCTCCCAAGCTTCCTGTCCACCCTTCCAGGTTCAATCTACCTGCCACTGTCACATCGGCTTTGTGGCAGCACTGCCTGTTGCCTGGTTACAGGTTGGAGTGAACTGGACATAATCATGACAGCAATGTTGATTAGACCTGACCCCGTTTTCCATCTCTGTCTAGGTCCGGCTCAGTCTGAGTGGCTGTTTGAGGTCAGGCCAGGCTTTTCAGATGAAGTCAACGAGCTCGGACCAAACAAAAAACAAGAAGATAATACATTCTGATTACATTTGAGCTGAGCCCCATCTTAAAACAATAGATACATTCATCGTTATTGTAAACAATTTAAATGTAACTTCAGTTGCTTATTTGAAGTGCTGTCTAAAGGACCAGTCAAGGTTCAATTCATTTTTCCATTAAGGGATGGAAATTACAGTACTCCCATCTTAATAAACTACTGCTGGTTACCAAAACATAGGAAATACCTACTGATAGAATAAAAGCATAGATAAAATTAACATAAAACCCCCTAAGCTTCAGAGCAGCATTCATAACACTGAAGTTTGAAATGAAAATCAACATTGAAATGCTGTGCAGCACTGTTTGGAGATTTTTTAGTTTGATTCCTGGTGTAGTTGAAAGATATTTGACACCCTGTGAAGACTTAACAATCAGCTGTCTTTTTCAAGAATCACTTACCTTTAACGCAATTGTATAACAACATCACTAATTACTTTGATATGACCACAATAATAAAAAATACTATAACAACACTATAATAGCATATTACTAAAGTTGTTTCAACAAAAAAGATCACTGATCACTGAGATACCAGCGACCTAAATACCATCCATGCATTATTCACAGAAAAATTAACGAATCGCCCACCTCGCAGTGTTTAAAAAAGTTAGGACAAAAATCCTGGATCTGTCCCTTTTATTAACACCAAAAAATTAATGGGGTCTATTCTGGGCCGAGACCCACCCTCCATCAAATTTTCATTGAAATCCATTTCATAGTTCTTGTTGAATCCTGCTGACAAACCAACGAACGGACACAGATGAAAACATAACATTCTTGACAGAGGTGAAAATATAACAACAGACATTTGGAGCTTTACTCCAAAATTGATTGAATGTACAAAAAACGGACATTTGGAACAACCCTAAACACAAAACTACTGTATATTCTGAAATAAAACTTTGAGAAAGAGCTATCGACAACGAAGACATAATTCAACTAAAATCACAGTAAGTCCTCCTAGCATGGTAAGGTTCTGGTTATATTGTTAAACCCCCCGTTGACTAAAGTAGCGAGAATAATCACTTAGTCACTAAAGAGAGTCATGTTTTAACCATTAACCCTTCAAGCCCCAAGCCAATTTTCTAGGGTTAGGATTAGGGTTAGGGTGATTCATGAAATTTGATGTTTAGCTGTTTATTTGAGTAATGTTTGGGCTGTGTTTGGGTCATGTAAACATGTTTTTTACACGTTGTAGTCCAGCTTCTGCTGTTTAATTTGATATAAAATATGTTCTTTCATAATAAGTGCGGTAGTGGCTCTGTGATTGTTCTGTATGTCTTAAGGGTTAGGGTTAGGGTTAGGGTTAAAAACCCCAAGGTTCCCCAATTGGGGGTTAACTAATCAGTCAATCAGTCTTTATTTGTATTCCGCCAATTCACATTAAAATCTTTTTCTAATTGAAGCAGCTCTAGACCATACTCTTTCATTTATAGTGGATGTAGAATACTATGTCCTGTAAATTGCAAGTACATTCAGTTTTGTAGCAATAGTAGATTTATATTGATGTTACTCTTTTGTTAACATCATAGCACAGATTGTTTCCGTTTATGAAAAAACTGAAAAAAAAAAGTGGTTGCCACTTACCTCAGTGTATACAATTATCGGACTAACGAGGCATCCTCTGACAGTTTAATTAAGTTAACACCCAAAGTCTCCCCAGTGATCTCTCGTCACAGTTAGCCAACGCTATAGACAAGAAAAATGCTGGAAAACACAAGTCGCTGTGTCGCAGGAAAAGTTGAAAGGAGGATTGGGTCTCTGATCTGTCAGTGCAGCAACTGAAGTACATCCAAGATTAATTCTCCTACACATGTTTTGACTGGGGGACTCTTCCCAGAGACAGGAAGGAACAAGGAAAGAGAAAGATGAGATGGGGGTACTGAGCGGCAGCGGCATGTGTGACAAGGTTAGACGAAGAAAGAGGTGTGTTTCTGTTGCAGAGGAACACCTTGTCACTCCCCTTGGTCCTCCATGTTTGTCACTTCTGCTGAGCTTTTCCTCATGTCGGAGCCTTCGACACTCCAGTGGCCCGTTGCTTAGCAACCTGTACCCAGCCGCGCTGAGTGGCAGGGAGTGTCATGATATGTCAGGTCAGACTTGTGTGATTACAGTCTAACGTGCTGTCTCCTCAGCTGACATCCTCTGGAGAGATCGGCCAATCACACATTACCAGAACAGTTCACAGCGGTGACAGCAATAGGTGGAAGCATCTATCACGAGGACAGTGACACAAACGACAGCAGCGTGAGCATTTACACAAGTAGTACGGACACTAACATGGACACAAGTCATGCATCCAAGTAGTGACGAAGTCAAACTGAAATTTAAATTCTTCTCAGTTTTTGTGCGAGGAAATTGTAATCATACCACAGTTATTTGTAGTGTTTATTTTTTACCTTTTTAGGAGGATAAAACAGTTTGGGGAGAGGAAATCCAGATGGTTCCTTGCTCCTCAACATTATTATGCCTATTCTTATCCTGAAGCAATTTTTTTAATGTGTACAATACACATGCTCTGTGTACATATACTTAAAGCATAATATTATCACCCTGTTGTATCTGGAGGAACGTTCATTTCAGGCTCATGCTGATTTCTTTTTAAGGCCTTTTATTAACCAATACCAAGTTCATGCCATATATCTTCATGCATCATTAATGAGTAGCCTAATAGCTATAATAGATATTTAGACATTACCACCAAGATTTAAAGATAGAGTTTATGGGAAAATGATCAAAAAGTGATCATGATCATCGCTGTGCCCACAAGTGACAGAGAATAATGGTAAATACTGAAGCTTGGCAGTAGCAGTAAGCAACATTGGCAGACTTAAACCAGTCATTTTGCAAAATGTCACTTACACAGCAAGTTTGCAATCATGCTGTTAAGTTTGTTTTCCAGTGATGAATTGGTGGCTAGCAAGCTTGGTTAACTAGCCTTTACTCAGAAAGTGAAAGCTAACTTAGCAACTATGATTATTTTACTATTTTTACAGGTAGTCCTGTAGCTGTAGCTTCATTTTTTAATTGAATTATTGTCATATCCCAACTCTTTGGAATTGGATAGTAGAAGTACATACTGTCAGTGGTATTCACATCCTTCAGAGAACATTAATGTAGATAGCACTACATTTCAAGTGAAATTTAAATGTAAAGAGGCCAGGATAAACAACATCCAGGTGAAAGACTCTACAGGCGTGTACAGTAAATGATGTACTAGAACAGACAAACACAGTCTCACACATCCTCCCACACACCTGTCAGCACTGCTGCTGTTACAAACTCCCAGATAGATCAGATCACACAGGCTGATATGCCTGATAGATGCTGTTGCTTCACAAATAGCACTGTAGCAACAGCAATGCACAGATACAATCACAGGAACATGCTTCGGTAGCGTTTGCCCTGACACTGTCTCCAGGAAGACTCGCCCAGTCAAAGATGCGATTTACTATGAGAATTGACGATTGCTTCAGCACTCACGGCCCGTTTGTAGCACAAACAGACCTGTAGCTTTCCTGGGACAGATGAATGGCGGCGTGACTGACCAGGTGCACCTCCGAGGAGGACCGCCTGCCTCTACAGATGGGCTCTCTCCCCCGTCTGCTCCCCCACCCACAGCCCCAGGAAAATTAATGGTCCAGTCCACACACTTAATTGTCTCCAATTGCTCTGACATTAATTATTAACATTTGTCCATTATAATGTCTGTTCGTGTTATCAAGGGAAGCGAAGCAGAGGGTGATGTGAGGGAGAGAGAAAAGTGAAAGGGCGAAGAGAGAAATAACCAGAGACAGGCATGGAGTCCTGTTAGCCAAGCGTTGCAAAGATCCCATTACCTCCCAGGCTCACAACAGCATGTAGTCTATATCACATATTGATTTCTTCAAAAAGTCAATCTAACCTCTTTGTAAATATTATGACTGCTGGTCAATCCTCTAAACTGAGGCTCCCCAAAATACCATTCCCTATATCTAGAGCTTTGCATCCTCATCCTTTCGTTCTGCTCACCCCACTTCAGCAAAGAGCAGAAGTCCAAAGAAAGACTAGTGTGTTACTGTTGAGACTGAAGGTGACAGTTTGAGACCCAGTAAAATATTTGACATTTCAGTTCGAGCCAAGATGTGAGAGACACAGCGGGGGACTTTTTATTCCATCTTTCAGAGCAACAGTAACAGACTAATCCCAGTCTGCTCATAATTGATGCTGATGTATTCCAACACGCATGATTAATTCAATATTCTGTACTTTTTTCTTTCTTTCTTTTTTTTTTTTTTTTAGAGACGAAAGTGGATGAAAAATTGAGCATAAAATTTTGTGTGTGTTCTTCTTAGGTATAACCGAAAATATGGAAATGCGAATCTCGGTACCAACACTTCCAATAATCAACAGAAAGTGGAATAAATAAACCGCAGACAACATCTCTTTCTCCTCCAGGCTCTCTGGGCGCCATCCTCCTATATTTTTATCTTAATTCAATCTTTATTCGCCTGCCACATCCACAGGAGCACTAAGAGAGCAGCAGTCCATAAAATAATAAGCCCATCAGCACAACACAAATCCATGCACACATGGGAGCGTGCACACACGCACGCATACACGCACTCATACACACACACACACACACACACACACACACACACACACACACACACACACACACACACACACACACATCCTAGCAGTCTTTCTGTCTTATATACAGTTCTCCTATTATTCTGAGGTTACTCTGCTTACACCTACTATACATGATGCATGCATATCAGAGCCTTGACTGTGAAGAGAATTCACACATTACACACGTGCATGGTATAGATCATACTGTATATACATCCTGCTCATTATTTAGATGCACTGGACAGTACAATGTACAATGCAGCCATAAACATGGTCCACTGGAAAAGTGAACACACTTGCTGAATGTGTCTGCATCATGCTACATGTATCTATTGCATGTTTCTGAAATGTGTTTCGTAGATAATTCCTCCAATTTAAATGTAATGCACAACACTTTGTGGAATGGGTCAGGGTGCATAAACACAATCTCCAGAGAGAGTTGGCCCCCCGGCACAGTTAATGTATTGATTTTACAGCGCCGCGCCATGATAAAACTATTTCATGAATTCCAATGAGACTCCTTTACCAGACCGCTGCAAAAGCAGCAAAATACAATCACCACAACGCAGAATATGTCATTGTGTTCATTGCTTGTATAATGCATTTCTTTTAGATTTATGGGTGGTAGTGGGGGCAGGTTGTAAAGGGGGGGGCTGCAAATGTTGCTGCTTTAATCTCCTCTCATTTAGAGCGATACCTGGTTCCACCTCGGCGTAAAGAGCACATGTCTGCTGCACACACAAATCGAGCTTTATCTTGATTGTACATATTGTAATGGTGTGAACATTTTTATATCATGACCCACATGATGTATGTTATGGCTTTGTGCTTTTTTTTTCATGGCCATATACTGTAAGTCAGTACAGCTTCTGTGGCCAGATTACATATTATTTCTAACGATTATCTACAAGCTAAATGGTTTTCTGTCACAGTATGTAAAATAATGGGGTGGAAGTAACAAATTACAATTACCCAAATTACTGTAATTAAGTCATTCCCTGGGGAACTACTTTTATGAGCATTTTTTCAAGTCTGTAAGTGTACTTGTATTCAAGTAGGCATTACACCATGTAATCATAATAGAGTACTGAGTATTATTTAAATTAATATCTTAACCTCTCATCTGCATCTTTATAGCCAAAAAAGGCTGTTTGATCACAAACAGGCCAATGTAAAACCCAGACGTAGGGACAAACAAAACAAAACACTGCAGCAGTCTCAGCTTTCCATGCTTGTCCATGATCACTGAGCCGAACAGAACAGGAGTTAGAAGTACTTTGGACTGAAGATTTGAAGAAACAACATGATTTTAATACCAGTAGTTTTACTTGTAATTGAGGAGTATTAATTGCACTTGAGTATTTAAGAATGCTCATCACAAGCTCTCAGAGCTCCAGGTGATGTCTACGTATTGATTGTGTCAAACAGTCCAAAACTAAATTAGAAGAGCAGAAAAGTAGTAAATAGTAAATCTTGTAGCTGGAACCAGAAATTGTAATAAGTTAAGTCTTTTCTGCCTGATAATCGACTTTGACAAGCAATGCATCAATGTTTCATAGCAGTTAAGACTTGATCAGCTGCGCAAGGTATAAGGTTATCCTTTTAATAGTAAATCTAAACGTATATTTTATGCAAAGCAAACAGCATAGTGTCAGTTAAAAATAAAAACAAACATGGTATTCCAACGTTGGAGTTCGGAACCAGTGTTCAGATACCATCCATAACTTTGCGTGAATGTACAGAGAGGCCACAGACTGACATGTTGTGTCTAAAGGCTGTTGGTCGTATCTCGGTTGGGACAGAATGGGCGACAGGGCTCAGTTCAGCACCAGCCAGGCCCATCTGCTTGTCACCTGGCCTTGGCACGCAGGAGACTGGGTAATGACAGGGAAAGAATGGCATCAGTGTGCAGAAGCGGAGAGGTAATTACTGACTGGAATCCATGCAGAAACAACACATCTGGATCCATGAGTCAAAATGTGGAGAATTATACACTGATATCTGCCTCAATTCATGATTTTTTTATCTGTCAGAACCGTAGAACCCCATATCAGCCTTGAGACCGAAAATCCTTGACTCCGTGCCGCTCGCTCTGATCCTGATGTTCTCTGCTCAGAGGCACAGAGAAAATTCAATTGTACTTAGGGCAATGGAAAGGGAGAGAAGGAGAGGGCTGCTGATACACCAAGACAATCTGTGGGGAAAATCAGCCATGGCAGCACTATAGCTTCAGTGTTGAGTGACGCTATCCTGGCTCATGTGTTACTCTTCTACTTCATCACTGCTCACACATCCCTCCTAAACCCCATTACTGCTGATCAATGCTCCCTCTTTCACACTTGGAGAGAAATGATCTGCTTGAAAGTGATATTTTCTCAGCAGATTTTAGGGCCAAAGCTAGCATGGCTAGCTCTCCATTGTGGGATTATACATTGGGTGTGGAGGATGACCTATAATGAGTACTAGTAATAGAAGTCAGCATTGCCTTATAATTAACATTTAGCCCCTTCAAAATAACTTCAAGTCCCATTAAAGCTGTATTCTCCTCAGTGAGAAATGGACTGACCACAGAAGTTAATGAAAATCTGCAGTTGGTCTGCAGGCGGCAGCCGACACCAAATGACCCTCCTTCACACTCCAAACAGGGGTGTCTCCGTCCCTGAGCCCGAGGTGGTGGAGACGTGGGCCACATTTTGACCGGGTTTCAGTCCTGCATCGATGATCGCTTTCACCAACCCCATATGCTTGACAAGAAAGAAGCCGACGCCGTGTGGAGTCTCAGCTCTCTCTTCCTCTCCCCTCTCACTCCCTCAAATTAAGATTTCAGTAATTAAATTGATAAAAGTCATGCATGCCAATATGCCTCATGGTTCCAGACCTGATTTCATACGCCACACAGTTGTGGAGAGCTGCGGAAGTTCTACCTTTGATGTGGCATTCTTTATTATTGAAAATAATTGGATTCTCCCTCCCCTCTCACTCTCTCTCTTACTCTCTCACACACACACATGCATTTTGCCCGTGTTCACTCTGGGCATGCTCAGTTAATCAACCTCTTGTGAGGCGGTGCTGGTGCCGAGTCTCTGTTCCATCTGGGGGTTTCAGGCAGCTTTTCAGCAGAGTGGTGCCCAGGTTGCATCTAAAAAACAGATTTGAGCAGCCCAGGCAGCGTGCTTGGGAGCGTCACTTCAACACGGGTCAGGGTTCATTCTGCAGGTTGGAGTCGCGCCTGCCAGTGAGTGGGAGCGGGGAGACTTGCGGGAGCAGTGGCGAAGCCTACCGGGGCTCTGTTGCTCTACCTCCATATCAGCTTGGCCGAGCATAAGAAAAGAGCCTCTCTGGCCCACAGGCAGCTGGCTTCACTCCACACTCAGCGGAACGGCTGATAATCAGCAGAAAGAGACCCCTGATGATTACTCTGCCTCTGCCTAAGACGTTTGCTAACTGCTTGCCTGCTCACTCCTCAGAATGTCAAACTAGTACTCATATTTGAAACCCCCCCACCCCCTTCCCAGTGCCATAGAAAAGCCTATATTGTCCATCAATCTCAGCTCTCTTTGTACCAGGGGTAAATGTGAATTTAACTGCCACTGGAACAGAATGACTGAGTTTTTGATTTCCCTCTGCATGCCATCCTCTATCAACCGTAGACAGATGTTACGTGTCCATCTCTGCAGGAACACAAGTTGTCTGGCCTTGCTAGTTCAGGGCCATTTCTGCCTTGTGGGCCCAGGCTGCGTTGTGGCTGACACACACCCAGCACGGCCCGATTTTAGGAGTCGCTTCGCAGCAGAAGCATAACGGTCCTGAGCAGTGCGTGCCTTCCCCCTGACAAAGGGACCGCCGGAGTAAATAATGCGTCTAACGCCCAACTGATGAGTCATCAAAGCAACGAGAACGTCAGCTATCTTATTTTACTGTCAGTACTTAGCTCAGCACAGGCTCTCCACAGCACAGGTCAACACTACTCAGGCTGCTCCTCGACAAGTTTATTTAAATTTTAAGCGACTAAATATACAGGGTATGAGACTGTATGAGTCACCAGAGCGTAACTGTGGAAAATTCCAGTTTAATAATGTCATTCATGCCCATTTCAAGGCCTAAAATCTGTTTGTTTTTATTTGGTCTTAAAATAATTACACAACTGTTAACTACTATACTCAGTGAAGTTAGGTTACTTCACTTCAACAAATCTCATTCCTTTTGGGAAGATCTGTTATCAAAAACAGAATTTATCAACCTACTGACTTAAAAATATCAAACTACATTAAGAGGTCTGTATTATCTGTCCCTTAACGGACACAAATAATCAGATTTGTAAAAAGTACCCTGCAATTAAAAATTTACGTTGGTAAATGTTATTTCAAATTTTATTGTTATACATTATTATGTTTTTCATCAGGCAGCTGATAAAATAGATTAATTAATGTTTTTATTTACTACATAAGCAATCGGCAAAGTAACCAAAGATGTTAAAGTAATGTAAAATATTTGCCAAAAAAATGTTGCTAAGTGGAAGTATAAAGTAGGAGAAAATGATTATAGTGCCTCAAAATTGTACTGAAGCACAGAACTTAAGTGTAACTACTTATTTACACTCTGCACTGCAAATAATGTCACATTTTTGAGAAGAAAAAAAATGAGTTAATTTAAGCAGGATCTGAGATAAATAATATCAAAATGGAACTATCTGAACATCAAAAAAAATCTGTTTTAACAAACACTGTCTCGTCTGGGTTTGGTTCATTGGTTCTGATTACCAACTGGATGAACCTCTCTGAGTTGATATAGACGATGTTAATGTTTCAACCTTTAGGCTTGCTGCTAAGCTAGCAGAGGGGCTGCCTTTTTACGGTGATGGCGGCTTGTGTGCTAAGGAGGTTGTACAGCTCAGTGCAGGCCATTGTGGTGAATGTGTTATTATACACTTAGACCATAAACTAGCAATTACTTTGGCTTATGCGGTAATTATTTAGAGGAGGCATTGTTATTTCGTAAAGAGGAGTATCTCTGTTGAAGTCGGCCGACAGTAGCCGTCGCCAACACTGCAGTATATAACACAACTTATTAACTCTTCTAAGCACATAAGCCTTTTCAGTATTCTGTAGCTTAAGTGGACTGCACATTATCACGGCTCAGCTCATTGTGACTTTGGTTTCTTTCTTTAGTGCAATTCTCAAAGATTATGGCGAACAAATTAAAGCCCATTTTTTTGTGCCTTTGGTACAGGTATATCCAAGGTGCATCGTCTCCAAAGGACATGGTCATCATCGTTGATGTGTGAGTATCTAAGTCTCTCTCACTGCCTCCTCTTTCAACATTTCCTCCTGGATGGAGTGGATGTCTCCCTTCAAAGGACGCTAGTGCCACCTGTTGGTCTGAGGAAAGCCTAAAGTTAGAAGAAAGGCGATCAATGCATCAGTGAAAGTATTCTTGTGTCATCGGATGTATTTTTGAATGCGTACTTAGATACGAAGACAAAATCTGTTAGCAAAATGGACATGAGTGGGATCAGGGCGTGTCTTCTCATAACTGAGCCTCATTGCCTCTTTCTTGCAGGAGTGGGAGTGTCAGCGGACTCACTCTGAAGCTGATGAAAACCTCCGTAATTGAGATGTTGGACACTCTATCAGATGACGACTACGTGAATGTGGCCCGGGTGAGCAGAAGCTTGTAGATCTATGATATTGCGGTTAATGATACAAATTGCTCCTGAAAGCATCAGTGACAAGAAATATTTGTTGTTTCAAACAGGTTGTAATCAAGCAGGGAGTGTGCTTACGCTGCTCCCACTTGTTTGCTTGCAGCAGAAACACCACTTTTCTCTCATTATACTGTATTTGCCTCTACTGCAACGCCACCGCCGTCCACCTCTTTCTCCCTCTCTCGTCTGCTTTCTATTAGGGCTAATGCGGAGGGAAATATTAACGTTATCCCATACTGCCGGACAGATCACGCAAACACATACACATGCTCGGTGTGGTGGCTCTGTTTGGAGTCTTCCTTTGGTAATCCTTCATAATCCATTGCTCTTAGCCACTGTATGCCTCTAAATCCCGGCTCTAAGAGCAAGAAAGGAGCATGGTAATCTGGGTGGGAACGCATCTGATTTTCACCCGAGTAAAGAAAGAGAGGGCCTCTAGAAGCTCGGTTGTGAATTATTTGCAAACACAAAAGACATTAATAACCAAAAATTAACTGAAAATAATCATCAAACACCGTCTCTGGGGTCTGCATGCTTCAGCGCACTTCTTTATGACAAACAGTGGCCTCGCTCACTCTATAATGGCAATATAATTAGTTTTAATAAAACAGACTTTATTTCATGGGACTTTATTTATTATGTATTATAGATAGTAGATGTAACCCGGCTCGTTGTTTTTCCTAATCTCATTTCACAGCTGCTTTATTTCCTAACATTTCGAGATGCAAGAGATGTGATATTAAAATAGTGACACAGCGGTGGATATTGAATGTGCGGCTCTGAATACTTTTGCGCGTTTGATTTCCTCTGTCTGACAATTTGAATATGACACAACAGCATGAGAAATGTCAGCTTCTCGCGCACGTAGTGTTTTACATCAATCTGTCCTGAAAATGTCAGTAGATTTTGAGGTTGACCTTCAAGAAGAAATAGCATTTGAAACCTGCTATTAAAGGCATTGCTGCTAATGTTGTGATCACGCATAGATGCCGCACACAAGGAGAAAAATATACCACGTGCACACACCCATACATACACACAAGCACACACACGCACACACACACACACACACACACACACACACACACACACACACACCGTTTTAGGCTAATTTGGTGGATGAGATGAGACAGATGATATTACCTTGGCTGGGTTTCTGTTCAGTGGTTTGCACTGGTGTTTCAGGTGCACCTGTTCTTTGTGTGGAAAGTTGTAATTACCTATGTTTACTGCCAGCCAGAGAGTCAGAGGGCAGCTTGCATCTGCACACACCCACGTCTGCATCCTGCCGCCATGAACTACACATATGTGATCAAGAAAAACACAAAGAAAGACACAGTCTTACAGCAGACACAAATTTGAATTTGTAAATTTGGCAGTGCCCAGAAAAGCAAGTGCATGCAGAGTATGCCCATGTGTGTCTTTGTGTCTGCTCTTCTAGTTCAACGAGAAGGCCGATGCCGTCGTTCCGTGCTTCACTACTTTGGTCCAAGCCAATGTTCGGAACAAGAAGATCTTCAAGGAGGCTGTCATGCATATGCAAGCCAAAGGAACCACAGATTACAAGTCTGGCTTCAAGTTTGCCTTTGAACAGCTTCTCAATGTAGGTGCCAGCAGTTTTTTTAAGGGAAGGGCAATGCAAGGGTTGATGTTTGTCTGCAGCTGAGGGATTGTGTGTGCCTCCAGAAAGTCTTCACCAGCATGCTGGAGCTTTGTAACCATCACTCCAGCATGTTATTATACATCCTGTCAGGGCTACTGTCTAATCCAATTAATAAAACTAAATTAACAGTGATAAAACAGTGCTGACAGCAAGTGGCCCAGGTTTGTGTAAGACGTTTCCAGAGTTCTGTCATTGTCGAAGGTAGGTTAGATAATAACTGCTGCTGCGGCGGAGTCACGCTAACGTTTGCAGCAGCCAGCACAGCGGTGACGTGTGTCAGCAGCAGGCAGCCACGTGCTCTCGGCACAGGTGCTGCCTCAGCTCCGTATGCTGCTGTGTATTTTAAGAGGCTGCCACCCTAATGGGCTCTGATGGGATGATTGATGAGCGCAGCCCAGAGGAGATCAGCCACAGACACTTTATATTCCTCTGGTGGGCTTGGAGGCATAGAGCCAACTGCCAGCTGCCCCCCTCCCCTTTCCCTCGCCAGCAGAATGAGAAATAAAAAGGCCCCTTTAATCGCTGTCTGCAGCGGACTCGCACCCATGATTGGTGGCAGAAGCACAATAAAAATATGTAATTGTAGCAATATTATTTATCTTTATTAGAATCTTGTCAGATTGACATGCCGCTGGCCTGCATATCAATGGTAGCTGCTGTGCAGGCAGGAGGGGGGGCTGTATCAATGCTGAATGCTAAAGACTGGTGCCTGGCTGTGAGGTTACAGTGCTGTAATGCTCATGAAAATGCTTCTGACACAATCAAATTTAATGCTAGAGTAATGCTGTATTCCTCAAATCCTTAAATTAGGATAATATGAAGAAGCCTAAGCCTACCAACTTGGAAATTTGTAAATGAAAGATGAAAAAGCATACATTTACGTGGATATATTGCAATAAACATGGGGCAAATTGATAAAAGATTAGTATCTGAAAATTTAATCCTGACAATGAATAAGATTTTTACTTCAGTATGGAGGGATACATTTTCTACTAAGTCTACAGTACTAGACCACTTAAGGTAGTTTATATCAGAGTGACAAAGATGTCCAGAATTTGAATGAAATTCTCTATCATATACAGGACATTTTCCAGGTTTCATTCATATCTAACACACACCCATTTAAACACAAATGAACGCAGGGTTTTTAATCATTTTAAAGAAAAGGTTTGGTACATGACAGGGCAAACAAAATTCCACAGCACAGTGTCAAATGTAGAAAACAGGAAAAACAGTGATCAGAAATTTTACTCACTGATAGTCACCAGACACATAAATAGACCTTTTTTCATCAAGATCCATTAATCTGTTCCCCGGTATTTCCTGAGAAATTGAGGAAAATGGAAAAATAAGCCTGACCTCATAAGAAAGAAGAAAGGTTCTTGTATCCGTTCCTTCATCCGGATCCACACCAAAAGTTAATGGAGTCTATTCTGGGCCGAGACCCATTTCAGAGGAAATCCATTCAGCAGTGCTGTGCAATCCCCCTAACAAACCAACAAACAAACAAACAAATTCTTCTCATCTGTCACCTTTTTGTTGAATCATGTCATGAAGCATTATTTCGGTTGTGTATAGCACAATAACATCTGATCAAATATGATGAAGTGAAATTATGATTTTAAGTCCAAATAATGTATGCATCTAAATATTTCATTTACCTAAGTAAAAACTTGCCAATATTTGCTGGTTTTAACTTATCTTCATCATTCATGATAGACACAGTTTATTTTGGTCCGGCAATGTTAGTTGGACAAAAGAAGCAATACTAAGTCATAACTTAGGGAAATTGTGATGAGTGTTTTTCAAGATTATATAGACTAAACAATTAATCTATTAATCATGAAAATATTCAGCAGATTGATTAATAACGATAATAATTTGCCTTACCTTGATAATGCCTGAAAAGTGCTTGATTTTACTAAGGAAAAGTAATCCTATTAATATTTGCTGTATATCTGCTCAGGTGAGATGTTTGTGGTAAATCTCTTACATTGCATATACCCAATCTGTAAAATCTGGAGCCATTTGAAATTCTTCTGGGAGCTGTAATCATATCAACCACACTGTTTTAAATGATGCTCTAACATGTTCACCTCTCCTCTGTTATTCTTGCTTATTACCTGACATGTCTCCCTGCCTCTCTCACATTCTTCCTTTGCTCTTCTCCCCCCCTCTTCATGTGCCACAGGAGAGCAGTGCCCCGAGGGCCAACTGCAATAAGATGATAATGATGTTTACAGATGGCGGCGAGGATCGTGCACAGGACATCTTCGAGAAGTACAACTGGCCCAACAAAACGGTGAGTCTGTCCTCACAAGGCTGTAATCAGTTCATCCACTTGCTCCGTCAGCCTGAGAGATCATGCATGTCCAGACACTGTCTTAGCGGACCCTTCCCTTCACTCCACATCTCCCTCCATACTCTGCCGACGTTGTCTCGTTATCGAGCAGGCAGTTGTGTTAGTTAGACTGTCAGACATGCCGAGCCTGTGCATAAGTCTAAGCCTTCTGTGCTTCCATTTTGGCTGTTTTGACTCTGGATTACTTCCTCTTGTGATTCATCTCTTTGGCCTTTCTACAACTCCCTCTCTCTGTCTGTGTCTGTCTTCGTCTGTCTCTTTTGTTGTTCTTGCTGCTGGTGTTAACGGCTCTGACCTGCTGACTAATTAGCCACTTTATCATCAGAGCCTATAAAATTACAGCCAGTAGATACATGGTTTGTGTCTTTGTTCCAGTCTGGCTCTCACTGCCAACCCTTCTTTCCCCCCCCCATCTCACAGCCCCACTAATATTTATTCTGATACCCACTACTATCCGGTTCCCTCACGACGGCTGCTGTCATGAAGGAGTAATCTGCAGTTTGACAACTCTTTCACTGCAGTCTTGTGTTGGAGACAGTTTTGTGGGTTGACTGGGAGGCTAATCTGATTCATGTTTTATCATAAAGTCACATGACCGTAACCTTATTTCCATCCAGAAGGTTGTTTTCGCTGCATTGTTTTGCTCTCTCTGCAGGAATTTTGTTGTTGTTCTTCATATGATGCATTCTTTGGTGCCCTCTCTGCAGGTTCGTGTGTTCACCTTCTCTGTTGGCCAACATAATTATGATGTCACCCCTTTGCAGTGGATAGCTTGTGCCAATAAAGGTAAGTGGATTAAGGTCACTCTATCATAACAATATCTCTGTATGTACAATATAGAATATAATTATGCATTCTGGCTGAGGCTTGGAAGGACAAGTGGGTTTTTCATTTGTCCTGATGGCACATTTACTAATGGACACATTTTTTATCAAACTCCATTGGACAATTTCTCAATACAGTGTTTAAGGAAACACCATTAAAACGTGCATTAATGGAGTATTAAGGTATCAAACTCAGTACTTTGAAGGTTACAGACCAAATGACGTTGGCACTACCAAGTACCAGTTCACCAAATCAATTTGTGCCAAATTTTGGTACCTGAGAGCACATCTTCATAGTAACAGAGAGTAAAAGAGAGAGCAAGACCAAAACAAATTCAAGAATAAATTCATACACTCTCTGGACTTTCTCTTCTGGGTCACTGGAGTGATGTTCCTTACCTTACATTACCTGAGTTACCTTGACGAGTGTCTTAACACCTCCTAAAAATGTAACACTGTTTTCACTGTTCTCCAGTGGTTTAAGCACCCGGCTGTGGTACGTCAATGTTTTATGTTGTTACAGGTGCAACAAAGCACACATGCTATGTGACCACACCTATCAGTGATGCTGGCTGAGGTCACAGGTGAAATACACTTATGACTAATGACGCTAATAACTTTAAGGTTTCAATCACTAGTTTCAGGTCTTCTTTAAAAGAACATGATCCACATTATAGAATTTTTTAAAATTATGGTCCCACTTCGAGTAAAATAGACAATGTGTTTTCAGTTATGACCACCTTCTGATTGATAAGTGGCTACCACTGCGAACCCTCCCAGCTTCACCAAAAATGCCAGATATGAGGCAAGTCAACAACCAGTTTGAGACTTCACATAGGGTTTGAGCTTGCCTGAAGTTTTGAACCAGAAAGGTGTAGCAAAACACTACTTAGTTACACTTTAACTATTATGTACACATTCATACGACAAAATAAAGTACAAAATTCTGCCTGCACCATTACAAACACATCATCAGTGAGATTCACCCAGGTGTCTGTCTTCTTGCAGGCTCAAATCAATATTTAAAACAATGCAATCCTCAGAATAGCCCAGTAAACAAGCAGCCCTGCTTCTGAGAGTCTTCCACACCTTGTGATTCAGCTGCTCTTCCTGTCAGCTACTTTGTCTGCATGATTCTCATCCTGACTCAGCTCATTTAATCCCAGCCTAGCTCAGGCTGTGCTCAGTGTTTAATTTTTTAATCCATAACTCGTTCGTCTTCCTTTCTCGTTTTGTGGCTTGATTTGATATTGTTTCTCAGGGTTGCAGTTTATCTGAGGCTGCTCCTTTATGAGGCCTTTAGCAGTCTATATGAAGCCTCGGCTAACCGCTGCTGCTGATTAGCTTATTGCCAGTGGAGCCGAATGCTTCAGAAGTATCTCCCCCAGAAGTTGTTATTAATTAGCAGGAGGAGTCTGGTAGCAAGATGATTACCATGCCATCTCCCTGTCAGGCTGGGGAAAGTCCAGGATTACGCCTCTGTGCCAACACGCTCTTTGCTGTTCGCAACTGTAGTGATTACCATGCTACTAAAGTCTATGCCAGCATAAGACAATAGTGTTGACACAGCAGCCTCAATGGAGCTGTCCTCTCATATCTTCAGCACTTATTACTCTTTGGTATCTCACTCCAGCAGAGCCAGCTCCCTGACACTTCCACAGGCCTTAACCCTTCACCCGTGACATACACACATTAGACAAACAGCACCGACACACACACACACAAAGGCACGGACACACATGCAACTAGGCCACTTGGAGATGCCAGCTGTTGTCTCACTTGAGCCTCAGTGCCATCTTAAGAAGAAAGTAACCTCTCTCTGACTCCGAGGACAATGGAAGCATTTCTCCATGCTCTCTCTTGGTGATACAAAATCCAAAACAGGAGAGAGAGTTATCTTCATAGAAGTAGGTGAAATGGAGGATGAAAGCAGCAAATATGACATGCTGCATTGGCGATCCTAATACTTGCACAAAAGTACCTTTTATAATCCGTAACTAGGAATACTCTCTTAAATTCATGATGGTCACTCATAATTGAAGAAAAAACCCTGAATAACTTGAAGGGACAGTCCACACCAAAATCAAAAATACATATTTTTTCTTTTACCTGTAGTGTTATTTATCCAGCGATCCAGAAACACTTTACTAGTGTACAATCTGCCCTCGCTCTTCTCCTCCTGTCTCCAGTCAACCACACATGCTCAATAGACACTGAAAGATGCTCTGTGGTATTACATTCCTCCTGTACACACACCGAGTTGCCTTCCATATCACTCTGTCTCCTCGACGTAGCTCTGAGTCTCACAGAGGTCGGGGACCCCTGATCTAGATTGTTTTGGTGTAGGTTGCTGAGTTTTGGAGATATCGGCCAGTGGAGATTTCCACCTTCTCTCACATTTAATTGAACTACATGGTGTTTGTGGTGCTTAAAGTGCCAAAAATACATTTGAAAACTCAACAGCAGTGTCTCTTTGCAGAAATCATGATGCACAAACTCAAGAGAATCCACAGACCTTGTTGCAAGCAGCCTCAACGTAGGAACTATTGTCTTTTTGTCAACCCATGCCTGGCAACCATGCAAAAGTGGACAAGCGGCTCATGCTTGTAACAGTGCTGGACTTAAAAGAGAACTTTAATGGTGTCCTCCTCAGCTGAGCTGTAACATTAGCTAGATTAGTTAGCATAGTTAGTTCGACTCATGTCCATGATTAGATATATGCTTCCTTTTGCACTGTGACACGTTTGGAAGACGTAGTTCAAGAGAAGGCAGCGACTTGCACCAAAACAGTCTAGATGGATAAGAAACACTACAGGTAGGATTAAACATAAGTATTTCTGATGTTTCAGGTGAATTGTCCCTTTAATTTTGGCAAGAAATTTGTTGTGCAAGTTTGTAGGGTAAGCTTATTTATGTTCAGATGGTGTCTCAACAACAATCTTGATAAGAAAACTGACTATGAATAGAAAGCAGTTCATGCTGGTTCACGTACTGTGGAAGGAAAATGCAAGCTCGTACTTGACACAGCATAAACTTTATATTTAACCTACATAACAATGACTTTATAAGGAAAACACAAACCCCATCGAGTTAAAAAAGGCACAGTATGATGACACTTGAGGACAGCTGACATTAGAGGCATTATGTTCCACAATGAAAATAGATTATTGATTAAATTCATAATTGCCCCTCACACAGCGTACCCCTGTCGTTAACCTGCAGATCTACATGACAGTCACACATTTATAGTTACCGCCTCTCTATTCCTGTCATCACCTCTCGCCGGGCTTTGCCCTACAACCACAGATGCCACCTCTCTGGCATGGTGCCACAAGCACTGGGACAAACTACTGCTCTGCACAAAACTATGACAAATAGCTTTGCCCTGCATGTGTGTGTGTGGGTGTGTGGGCGTGTATGTGCGTGCGCGTGCGTGCGCGTGTGAGCCAGTGATTGTGTTGTGAAATGTATACGTGTGTGAATGCGGTTGCAATGTTGGCATGCTCGTGTGTGCAAATGAATGAGACAGAGAAGGCAAATCTCGACACAAACCACTGTGGTAAAGTGCATAATGTATCAAAATAATGAGAGTCATCTCTGCCTTTTAACATTCTGGGGATGCTGTCTCCATTTCACGGCTCTTTGTATAAACACTCATGGCTTTAATAACTTGGGGAGCAGCGTGGTTATTGACCCAGTCGGTCACTCTCCTCCATTCCTAATCAGCAGCAGCAGTGCCTAGGGCTCAGCATTCCCAATGAGCCTCCGCATTTACATCCTGCAGCAAAACTACGAGTGTGGAGAGGTCAATGGCCACAAGCACTATCCTGTCTGCTTGGCACAGCATCACGAGCTGGAGATGATGGTTTTACATGTAGCTAATAACATGGAAGAGATTAGTCTCCAATCTGCAAATGGATCACTTCTGTACACACTGTGACTGTTTAACTCTTGAGAGTGTCACCAGCAAGGCAACGTGAAGCAGTCTGCACACAGCAGCTCTCTGTTGGAAGAGTGTATTGATTCTCTTTTCTTAATCTTCAGGTTACTACTTTGAAATTCCATCGATTGGAGCCATCAGAATCAACACCCAGGTAAGATATATGGAGTGCGTGCAAGCTGAATACACCTTTGTGAAATTGGCAAAAAAAAACAAAACAAAAAAAAAAACGGCAATTAAAATCAAGATGCTTGTTCGTTCTTCCTTCATGGTTGCTTTCATGATAACTATACAGATTGTAGATATGCTTTTAGGTATTCAGTTATAAAGGGACATGAGATGATACAATGGATCAGAGCCGTAGATGGAGTGATAACAAGGAGTCTAATGTTTCTTGATGCTCTGAAGTAAAGGCTTTCAGATCTTTTCTCTTTGACACACACACCTCCTGTTCCTTACACACCCATGATCCTGACAGCCCCCCCTTCACTTGCTTGAGGCACTACGAGTTTCTAGAGGCCCTTGGGATAACCTCATTCCAGCTGTAGAAATTGACTGAGTCGCTTGAAGGTGGAGGGAGCCACTACACACCCCAACCTTCCCTCCTCCGCTCACCCACCCACCCTCAGCCCCGGTGAGCGATCAGGCCCCAGAATATACTGTCAGCTGTTCCATTAACTCTGGCATATTTATATTCTGAGGACTGCCACGTACTCTAATAGGTTTTCTGAAGGTGGGTGACTACAGCTCTCCATATAGGCCCAGAAGACTCAGTATTTAATCGTACTCTGCCCTTCAACATCACACACTCATCACAGAGTCTCACTCGACTAAGACGGCAACATTCAAATAACAGATCGACCACAGATGGCAAAAATATTGTTATTCATACCGTCCTGAGTCATGCGATTATGTAGGAAGAGTGGAGTGTTTTTTTTTTTAATAAGTGGTACTATATTTTGTGTTTCTGCATGGTCGTGACTTACTGCATCCATTCTGGCTTCTACAGGATGTCAGTGGAGCAATAATAGCAAGCTTTAGTTAGGGTGTTGGTCTTTAGAGGGAACGTACTGATGAGACTGTGGTTGTTATGGTATCCAGGGAGACAATAACATTTAATCAACATTCAGGGATGCTGCTCGAGTCTATGCGGCTCCAATTCCTTCAGAGCACACATCTCCAGTTGCTGACTTTTTATGTTTCCTTGATTGTTCTAGCCAGGCGGAAAATTTCCCCTATATCCCGTGAAAAGGTCTGGCTGTCATTGTCCTGATGGAATATCTCCCTGTGGCGCGTTAAACCGCACTTTTATTGAGCTAATAATAGAATAGGTTACGCCTGTCAGCACCTCACTGTTCAGGCGATGGAAAAACAAACGGTCGAAAAGCATAATACTGAAATATCTGTGTGCTTACACAGGGCGCCCCTTTTGTGGATCGAGGATCAGCACAAGGGTCAGAAACCAGCGTTATGTTTCCTTTTTTCTGCTGCAAAAAAGATGAAAATGTGTCCACTCCTGAAAATATCATGAGAATTAACATTTGACCCCAGAGAGAGCGGCAGCATTTCCATTATTCCTGTTCTTAATTTTGAACATGTTGTGTCAATACATAGATATAGACATTTGGTCTCACTGACAGCTGAATTGGATAATTTAGAGCTTTTGTATATGTTTGCAGAATATTACTCCATTGCTTTAATGGGAGAATAATCTATCTGGATTTATCTGGATTTTATAATAACAAGGCAATGAAATCTCACAGTGCCACCATCCTGTCCCCCTCGGCAGCCTTCTGTTTCCTCCAAACTGTGCGGTCGCTTCATATGTCACAAGGTCACTCACTCAATAATTTTACCAATTACACACTCTCTCCAAAGTGAGAAGGATCAATAGGTTGTTTACAATAAAAAGACATCTCAGCTGTTGTGCGTGGTGGCTCCTGAGAACAGAAGAATATAGTGAATTTGATGTATTAGCAGTAGACTTAACCCCTCACCTCTATTCACCATCGCTGTGGGACACTCTCACAGTGCTGGCGATGACAGTAGAGCCTCTGGGAGAATGGCCTGTTTGCACGTCGTGCCATTGACACCCCTAATGTGTTTTTAATAGCTCCTTCATAATGATGAAAAACGGCCTTGAGTGTGTCAGGACTGGAGGCTTTATGGCTCGGCAGGACTGGGATGCTGCTGCTGATAGTGGCCCACTGGTTTATGTGGTGACAGAAAGGAGGCCGGTCAGGGTCTTATAGTTTTATGACAGATGAACGTTGGACAGCTCTTCCAGCTCTCTGCCTTTTAATGCCAGTATATGACAAGCACTGTAAACGTCTGTTTGATTATGTGCGTTTATTGTGTGGGATTTCTTTGCTGCTGCAGGAGTACCTGGATGTCCTGGGTCGTCCCATGGTGCTGGCTGGGAATAAAGCCAAGCAGGTCCAGTGGACGAATGTCTATCAGGATGCTCTGGTGAGGGAGGCATTTTATATCATTGACCCTAAGAGTAATGCGTCTTTCTATATTTGTGTTTGATTATTTACTCCATTTTCTACATAAGATGTATAAATCCTTAAGGATTGTCCAATATACAACATTCAGCCTCATTCTAGATGTCAGGAAACAACTATTTGCCATGTTAATACACAGTGAACTAAAGACGTCCTGAGCAGAGAGTCACACTGCCTCTCAGCGAGTGTAACAAAACGTGCGTGTTAAGAAAACCGCCGACTTGGGCTACTAAGTATTTTCATGCAAGTCAGAACACAAACATTCGACGTGCCTTTACTGTCCACCTGCCGGCACCCACCTCTCGTTCGCTCTGCTAGTTTACTGAAGCAAATAATAACCAACATGTAAATCATCTCGTTTGCCTAATGTACTGACATTGTCACTTGACATTGCCCACAAAAGTAACTTAATTCCATTATCTGCTATGTTGAGGGGGTGCTTCCACTGGGCTGCTGAGAACGACTGAGGTAGACAGGGCAGGGTGTGTGAAGCGAGAGGGGAGGTACGGGCGACAGACTGGTTTGTTTTGTCTACAAAGCTGGTGCTGAACTGCAACCTCTCGTGGGGCTCAATTTGGCATTCAGGACCTGTAAAGATATTTTTTGAAACAATGTTTGGCTCAAGTCATTGCCTTTGGCATTAATGAAGTTTCAGTCTTATCTCATCTCCTATCTTATATTTGGCCAAATTCAGGTCATGAACTCTTAGTCTTTATAATTACCCTGTCTTCACACATTTTAGACCAGCAGGAATGACCAACAACTGATTTATAAAACAACTTAGAGCAGGCCCTTTAAATTTCTTTAATACAATTTTAAAAACACCAGGCCTTTAAAGTCACTAAATGACATTTGAATTTATGAGGTCTTTCAACCTCTGAGTTTATACAATGTCCATTTAAATTTTTTCTAAGCTTAAGTTAAGTTGCTCAGTTGATTTAAATACTGCTTCTTGTGCTTATGGGTTTGTATTTTTAATCATCATAAAAGTTCTATTGAAACGCAACAAAACGTTTTTAATTGCATTTTGGACGTGTTTCATCAGGGTTTGGGCCTCGTCATCACTGGAACAATGCCAGTCTTCAACCTCACTGCTGATACTGTCAGCTCTCAGGTAAAGATAACATAGATATGGAGCTTAAAATAGCTGGACGTTCATTCACTTACAAGGCACACAGTATGACTCATGCCCCCCGCTGAGCCTTTGTGTTAACATCTTTCCCTTCATCATCACGTAAGAACAGTGTTTTGTTGTCATTTATGTAGTTAAGCAATACATGTGTTAGGTTATTCGAACATAGTTTTGTTTTGCACCGTTGTTGTTGAACCATCATCAGTCATTTTTATAATGCCGTCCGCCCAGCTGCTGCTCTTCAAGGCAACAACTCCCCCCTGAGGTGACAACGGACATCACAAGCACGCATCTGAGTGTCTTTTATCATCCATGGAACGCAGATTCATCCAGCTTCCACTATCCATGACCAAAGTATTTACTCTGGGCTTATCACACAGGCTTAAAGCAGTGATGCTGCTGCAAACCGACTCAGTTTAAGATAGACTATAAAAAATACAGATTGCACATAAAGCGATAAGTCAAAGATGGCATGGAGATTT
Source organism: Acanthopagrus latus (assembly GCF_904848185.1). Classification (NCBI taxonomy): domain Eukaryota; kingdom Metazoa; phylum Chordata; class Actinopteri; order Spariformes; family Sparidae; genus Acanthopagrus; species Acanthopagrus latus. The sequence goes on from NC_051044.1 coordinate 14,332,145, forward strand.
TCTTAGTAATCTCTAGCCCAGCTACCAGCCCTGAATCTTCGATGCCTGTGCTGTGCTGTTTGTGGATAAATTGCTCATAATTACCTTATATGTTCTTCCTACAGAACCAGCTCATCCTCGGAGTCATGGGAGTCGATATTGCAATTAACGAAATCAAAAAGAAGACTCCTACCTACAGAGTGAGCATGTTGTCCTCTCAGTATTGCTCTCAGATCACTTTTATATTGATGATTGTGGAACTCCATCTTCAATCACTCTTTTTCTATGCAGCTCGGAGCTAATGGCTACACATTCGCCATCGACCCAAACGGCTACGTACTGCTGCACCCCAACCTGCGACCCAAAGTAGGTCCAACTACAGACGCAGGCCCAGATTCTAATGAGTTTACCAGCTTCTGATTCCAAAGTTAAATTTGGAAGTTATTCCTGCAAACTCTTGTTAACCCTCCTCCTTCATCTTTTCCTGCTTTCTCTCTTTTTTTAGATCATTAACTTCAGGGAGCCCGTCACTTTGGACTTTCTGGATGCAGAGCTGGAAGACAACAACAAGGAGGAGGTTAAAAAAAAAAAAAAAAAACACTGCAACATCATCTTTACTGTCAGCTCTTATATTTATTATATGTTTCATCTGATCATTTTATTTGGTACATTCCAATGTATCAGTATGCCTTCTCATGCTGCAGCATCACTCTCTCTCTCTCTCTCTTTCTCTCTCACGCTCTCTTGCCTTTCAGATCCGTCGACAAATGATTGATGGCAAATCAGGGCAAAGGAAAATCAAGACGCTCATTAAGTCAGTTGATGAGGCAAGTCATCAATATATGAGACTCAATCATGATCCAAAGTAGCACCTTCCTGAATGGTGTTGTAATGAATTTGAATCACTCAGTATGTTGGGGATCCGTTGTTTCACTCCAATTATGGGGAAAGACATGCGCTGAGGACGCGACAGGGTTACTCATCAGAGTCTGTTTGTGGTCGTCCACAGAGATACATCGACGAGGCCCTGCGGACGTACACATGGACGCCTGTGGAGGGGACAGATTACAGGTAGGTTTTAGATCAAATCACTTGACCTCAGGCAACAAAAGCAACCTGATCCTGTGAGTGAAGTCCAACTTTGATACTTTCGGTTCGTCCAGATTGAGTCACAAGTCTCACATTTCGACAGCTGTTATTCATCAACCAGCTGTTTACTATCACACATTTGGAACAGACTTGGCACTGAATAACGGCCACTCGCTCTCTCGCCTTCTGTATTTGCATTCAGTGATTCATCTGAATCACCCGTATTAAAGAACCGTTTCTCTTCTCTCGTAAAAATCTTCAGCAGTACTCTAAGCACAAATTAATTGCACAGTTTATTCATCTCAAAACTTGCTTGAACAGTCGAGGTTGCATCATAATGACATTTCCCCCAGGCAACACTTAGCAAATTACAGTTTATGATATTCAATAGTCCTACAAATGTCTGATGTGTGTTTTTTTATTACATCTGCTGGCAGTGTGCCTGGTCCTGGCTGAGACTATGTGAGGCCTTCTGCACAATTCTCTTAATATTCAACTCAAAGGGAAATTCCAGTGTATTTAACAATCCTTGTGTGTTACTGGTGTGGTCTCTTACCAGTTGAATCGGACTCTAAGCAGACACTGAAAGCTTTGATCTGTCATGATTCCCACACTTTAGAGTTCAGGGCAGGATATGAGACTTGCTTTGGATGTTTCTTTAGATCTAAATTAGCTTTATTGTAGAGATAGCCAACTGTAGTGGTAGCTCAGTTCAGCCTTATTTTCCGTTCCGATTAATCCTCTTACAGAGTTATATTTTAGCTATCAATGGCACCACAGATTAAAAAATGGGACATGTTTTTTCTATCTTTAGAGTAAATATTTAGTTATAAAAAGCAATATTTAGATCACTCAGCAGCTCCATATTGATTTAATATTACAAAGTGGAACTCTTTCTCTTTATTTGGATAATTTACATACAACCTTTCAACCTTGGACAGAAACTGAAACATAAATCTGCCCATATTCTTGTATTAACGATTTATCGAATGATGATCGCATGTAATATAAAAGAGGCCCTCGGTCTGACAAGCTTCGCTGCAGTTCTGCTCAGCTCTGCAAAGCTTTATTGCTCATTGTCTTAGTTTTCCAGCCTCAGTGTTCCTATCAGTGTTTTTTCTGGGTGCAGGCAGCTGTTTTCAGAAAAAAAAAGGTTCTGATAAATCCACCTTGTGGTACCAGCCCAGCACCAAGTGGCAAATCATGTTAGCAGCTGGTCAGTGAACATAGGGGATTATTTATCAGCTGAGCCAGATATTCCCCTTAATACTTTTGAGACTTAACAAGCACTGAAGAAGGGAGAATGTTTAAGTTATATTAATTGTGTGGCAGAAATCACAACTCCAAATGAATGCTCCTGTTTCTCTGTGTCTGCTGGATGTGAACAGGCCACTGTTTGCTGTCAAATTCACCATATCGGCTTTATAAGGTGATAATATGTCAGTGTTTTGTTTACAGCTTGTTGTTCTTCCCCCAAGTGGCTAAAAAGTCTGTAAACGCCAATTTAACACTAATTGGTCCACATTTGGTTTTCTATAAAAATGCAAATAAAACTACCAGCAGCACTCATATTTCACATGTTACATGTTGCTGAACAGTGACAAAATCAGCCATGTGTCATAGATTACAAACATGTTCTATGTAGTAGTAGTGTAGTATTTGTTCATTTGCTACAAACACAGTTACTTTGCTTGGGAACAGTCATGATCTGACCTCCTCACAGCATCAAGTACCTTTCTGATTTGAGCACATGTGGGCATCAGCTCAAAGATGAAATCCTTTCTAGCTTTCTGCTCATCCTGTAAAATCATAACTAATAGCCCTTCAGTTCACACAGTACTTAGAGCTACTATGTGTAGTTTGCTTGTTGTTTACATTCATTGTCTCTTTTCAGCTCCAATCATATACTGTACACAAATGGATGGAGCTTCATGGTCTGAAAAGTGAAGCCAATGTACAAGTGTCTTAAACCTGCAGTCTTTCTAATGGCCCACAGTGGGGGCGACTCTCGTGATTTCAAAATGAAGTCTGACTGTATCCAAGCGTACGAGAAAGTGATCCCTCTTCTTACTTGATTTATTACCTCAGTAAACAGTTCTCCAATGAGTTTATGATACCGATCACTAGTTTAAGTCTTCCTCATACAGCATCTTTATTAAATAAATGATGGTCTTCATTTAGAGTAAACAGGATGATAAAGCAGGCATGCTTTAGGGCGTGGCTACCTTGTGATTGACAAGTCACTCCCAAGGTGTGTCCTTGGGTTTTTAGTTGGACTAAATCCTCTCCAGCTCCAACTTCCACCCTCCACCAAAATATGGTCACTTCTGGCTCCAAAAAACAACCTGGACTCCATTTACCAAAGGGTGGTGTCAGGGTGTGTTTGCACTTGAGTCTAACCAGTGGGAGATTTGAGGCAGGTTGAGGAAGAATGCCATCCCCCTTGTTAACCTGCCACCCTCCATTCCCTAGTAGTGGAGAGAGTGAGAGAGCGGGGACAGAGGAGTTGTTTAGTTGAAACTGCTCTTCCAGTCTGCCTGACTCATTGATCCTTTCCTGTTGGAGGTTTGCGCAAGTTGAAATCCGTGGCCTTGAGCATGGCTGTGACACCAAAGAACCAAAAGAGTCAGTTCCCTGATCGCTGCTGAGTTAAATAAACTTGGTCAATCCTCCTGGTAAAAAGAATTACCAAATCGCCTGCTGGGTCTTACAGAGGTGTCTAATCAGTGTCCTTATCCACAAAACATTTGTGAAGCCTCTTTGATACCATCTGATATAACCTTTCTAAACTTCTGTCTACAAGTGAGTATATGTTTACATGTCAGAGTTTTGTTTTTTTTTGTTCATTTGTAACATGTCATTTTTCTGCCTCGTTACATCAGTCTAGGGTTGGTACTGCCCACATATAGTGAGAATCACATCAAGGCCAACCTGAGTGACCAGATCCTTCAGGTGCAGTGTAAGTACCCGGGAATACCCAGCATCTTTCACTCTCTGTCTCTCTCCGTCTCTCTTTTTCTCTGTCCGCTCTTTCCTCCTCCTCTCTCTCTTTCTTTCCCGAATATGACCTTATGCTCTTATTCAGTCCTTTCGTCCCGGGTCTCCAACATCATCGATAGGGAGTGTGCAAGCGGAGTCGCCTGCCCCGCCCCTCCCCCCTTGTCCCCCCTCTTCGACGCTCTCTGATAGGCAGGTTCATACCTGAGTCCCCTGACTCCTCTACTGCCCCCTGTTCCCTCCTGTCTTCATGCTGTGCTGTAAACCGGTGATGTTTTTTCTTCACACTGGCTGAAGAAAAAAATAACTGAACTGACAGAAAGGTGAAAGCTGTGGTTTTACTGTGTTACTCAGGTGAAAATAATGGTGACCTTTGTGCTATTATTTTTTTTGCCAAATGCTCTCGCCTCTTCTCCACCAAAGTAATGATTCTGAAGCATCTGTGTTCAAAGTATTTGATGTTCTGGAAAAACTGTGAAAATATGCATGCTTTTCACTCCTTATGATGAGTTTTATGATTTGGGGAATTTTTCCTTCTGTTACGTGAGTGATTTTCTTTTGATTTTTATTCAGTGTTTTTTGTTGGATTGTGTGAGATGTCTCTCAGCTTTGGAATCATTCAGTATGTAAACTCCCACTCGGCCCGGGATAAGGGCTCGACTAATGTGGGAGTTTGGGTTTTTGTGGGTCTGAATGGGGACACACGTGTCTCTCTCATTCTTTCTTTGTCCAGACCCTGTTATTCCGCTCTTTTCCTGTTTCATTTGAGTTTGATATTTTTTTTTTTTTTTTGGTTTAACCATGGTTATCTCTCACAATTACTTGTCTTTAATGTTTTCCTTTCCTGGATTTCCCAGTTTGTTTCCTTTCTTCTGTTGGTTTTCCGTTCCCTCGTTTGCTCTTGCAAATAAGATGTTTGCTCTTCATTTCTTTTTTCTCTTGTCTTGTTTGACTTAGATTGGTTTCTTTATTTCAAGAAAACAATATTTTTATTCAAACAGTAATTGAATAAAATATTGTCTGTGATCCCCCCTTCCCACCCGACCCCCTGTTTCTTTTCTTGCTCACTCCTTCTCTGATGGATCCACACAGTGCCATACATCAAGGGCAAGTATACTCCATATTGGTCCACGTTCCCCACCTTTACTTCCTACTTCCCACCGCTGCCTCCTTCCCACACCTCTCGTCCTCAACCTCTTCCTGCTGCCCCCCCCTCCCCCTCCTCCTTCTCCCCTCACCTGTCCCAGCCTGCTTGCCTCTGTTCCTGCCCGTCTTGCCTTCAGGACCTTTCCTCCCCTTTTCCTATTTTTTCCTCCTTCTCTTCCTCTTTTTATCCCTCCTTCTCTTCTTCACCCTCTTGCTGCAGCTCAGATCCCACATCTCTCACGATGGCTCCTCCGGTCCCCCAACCTCACCCTCCTCCCTTCCACTCTGCTCCAGAAGCCACAACAAAAAAACAACAACAACAAAAAAAACACCTACTGCACCCAAGGAAGACAGATATTCATGTTCTCTGTTAAAAATTGTCTTTTGTCCTCCTCCTCCTAATCCTTTTCCTTCTGTGGATAGCTCCAAATGGGTTGTGTCTGCCTCCTTTCTCTTTCTCTTTCCTTCACTTTCCTCACATTTTCTTTAACTATATTTCTGTCTCTTCCTCATCTTCCTTCTCCATTTCTCTTTCACCCTCTTGTCTCCTTCCATTTCTTTCTTTCTCTCTCTGTCTTTTTCTTACAGTGTCATTAGTTAATAAATGTCTTAACTAATTCTCACACTAGGGCTCAGGTATTAACTTTAACTTAATTTAAATTAAAACATTTAGAGCACGTTGAGCTGCATGTAAAAGTAAAACATTTTGTACTGTTTGCTGTAACTTTTTTCTTAATGTAGGAAGGTAAACACACTAATCTGGAATGTTATTTTATAGTCTGACACCTTAGCTGTGATAATAACAGCACATATAGACGAATCCGGCAACCCAATTTGTTTGTTCTGCGGCACCACCATTACTGCAGCAGCAAGTTGCAGTGACTCTGGTCTGCTGACAGCGACAACAACATGGGTGGTTGGACTGATGTTGTAGACAGTGGCCCCCACTTACTAATGAAGGTACCATACACACATGTCGATCTCGGTGTTATTTGTGTTATTTAGACATAGATAACATTGCAAAGTAAATACACCTAATTACACTACATCCCATCACTGCTATATTAACAAGCCATGGGTCAAGGGTCAAGATTACAACAATAATTATTATTTTTCTTATAATAAATGGCTGTAATTTGTTTAGGAAAGGTCAGAAGTAGACAAATAGTAATTTATAATAGTAATTTAAGTATAAAACCTCCATTTTCATCTTTAAAAATAAAAACTGCAGTGTTGCTGCTCAGTCTGAGTTCAAAAACACATTATTTTTTTCATTCTTTTAAACGTAAATGTGTTTTAAATGTAAATGAAAAATTCGGACTTAAACTAAGCCTTGCTGAAACTTCATGCAGACTGTTAGGCTAGGGTAGAAAAAAAACAAAACAAATACAGGACAGCCAGGTGACCCTGTATCTAGGTCTTTGAGGAATAATTAATGATTGAAATAAATATTTAGAATAATTGAATTTTTTTCTGGACATTCTTGTCAAAAGTGACGTAACATAAAAATGCTTCAAAAATTGTTCACTCCTTAGGACCACTTTCATTCAGTAACATAGTCAGACACAGCTGCAGTAAGAGTGTCTTGTCTGCTTCAGGTACTTCACTGGATTCTTCTATATGTGTATAAGTATTGTTATTTTTCACAGTAGAGTCAAACAGAATCTCTTATGGTCATGATATTTTAATGTAGCCATTCTCTATTGATCTACATATAAAAACCACGACTTAACATTTGTCAGCTGCCGTAGTATCTCGTCAGTAGCTGGAGACGTCGCAGCCTGCAGACTGACCCTTCAGGGCTGAGCTGTGTCCTGCCCACCCAGGTCCTCCCATGTTGTCAGGTGTCAGGGTGCTGACTCCTGTGTCGTCCCTCTGTATTCCCTGTCTCCATCAGCTTGTCTCCCTCCCTCCTCACCCCTCAGACCGCCAGGGGCACGGCCCAACACTTCCTCAGTAAACCCGACCCCGGATGTGCATGGCATTGTGGGCGGAAAACTACCTGGGCACTCTATTTTAGCTCTAAAATGAAACCTTTCCTCTGCTTGTACGCGGTCACAGGTCACGCCCTAATGAGACAATAACATGTTGGATTCATCGCAGACTCTCCTGTCGAGGCTTTAATGACGCTTGATATTTTGTGTTCTGCTCTGTCTGTGATAGATTAATACTAAGTTGCCCCTCGACATGCCCTTCACAATGCAATGCATCTCCTCTGATTATGTGTCTCTCTGAGCCGGCTCTCCTGCCAGTCTGAGGGGTGACTACTTCCATCAGGACCTTCACCCACCTCTCCCCTGCAATAGTTGGCCATGTTGATGCCTGCCTGATCCGAAAGCACTCACTGTGTTCAATCCGTCTGAGAACTTGCTTCCTGACACAGCACGTCTCGCAAGTCAGTTCTCAGACGTCCAAAACATGTTAGCGTGAAACCAGACGAATCGGAAAACGCTTGTTGACAAAGTGACAGACAAAAAGAGGAAAAAAAAAAAGGTGTGAGTGCTTATGAAACTAAAGCTGTTGTCCAACTGAGAGTCAGGTTCTATTTGAGGCACCATATTGGCTAACGCAAGTGTTCCCATGATACCTCAGTGTTGCTATGGTAAACTCCCTCCTGCGTCCCCACACCTCTGAAGAACAGCTGCTGTTTACCCACTACTCCCCACTGCTCTGCCCACTGCTCTTCCCCGATAATCTTCCCCTTTCTGTTGCAGATTTTGAATCACTGCTGCCAAACAGTTTTGAGTCTGAAGGACATGTATTCATTGCTCCCAGGTAGCTCTGTGTGTGAACGCTCGCTGTCGTTGATGGTCATCAGTTTCTGGTCTTGTCTTTTGCCTTTTTTGTGATGTCGAGTTGCACAGTGTGGAAGTGGTTGGTTTCATTCATCTGCTTTTATTTTTGAGTAGTTGTTTTACATGTAAGGTGTAAATTGAATCTAAAATTCATCATAACCTCATTAGTTTCCCTTATCAGAACAGAGTATGGAAGCCACATCAGGTCTTCTTTGCATGCTGCCACATGTTTGTATTAGTCGAATAGACTTGTCACAATAATTGCTTTTTGCTAGATGGCATATTGTCCCAGAAGTATGGAGAACTGAAACCGCTGACATCAAATAAAGACATAAATAAATAATGCCTCAGTTTATATATTGATATGCCATTAAATGCACCAAAAGTAGAATAGGAAACAAATGTAGCCATTAATGATATATAAAATGTGAGATAAAGTGGTAAATTACATCTGTTTTTCTTTACCTTTGTAATGATTCAACCATTTATTTCCTTTTCCCATTCAATTTTCTATTCTAAATTGCATATTTTTAATTTTTTTTTACTTGACTGTTTTATTTCTACTTTTGCCTTTGTGCATGTGTTTATCCCTGTTTATCCGAGGGGGCTGTCAAAGTAAATTAATTGATGCCTTCATTTATTTTCTATTTCTTTTTGGTGTATTTAATGGCAGATTCATTTATCTATTGAGCCATTTACATATTTATTTATTTATTTATGTCCATACAGAAATAATTGGTTTGAACAATATTACTGTCATTTTAAGACCATATTGTGCCTCTGATATATTGATAATAGCATAAAAATGCAAGTGCATCCTTTCAACATTAAATCTTAAAAGTTGCCTGTGCTTTAAAATAGTCAGGAAACAGATTTGTTTGGTAATTTTGAAGTAATCTGTTTCCTGGATTTTAAAAACAGGTTTGACAGTGAAGGAGCAATTAACTTTTAATCCTTAGTATTCAGACAATGGAATTAGACAAAATAATTCAAATTATCCTAAATAAGATAAAACCACACATCCAAAACAGTAAATTAGATATGACAGCCCCCTGAGGTGCCTGCTGTTTATTATGGCATCATGTTGACTATAATGTCGGTGACACTCTTATGTAAACAAACGCGTGTAAACACAACGGCAATATCAAGGTCACCAAAAACAATGAGAATATGTGTATGATAACGTAATTATTGTGACAGTCCTGTACACAAATACATCCGGGAGTCATTAGTTTAGTTGTTCAGTGGAATGAAAGATAATTGTAAAGAAGAAGAAGACGAAGAAGAAGATAAAGAAGAAGAAAGAGGATATTGGACAATAAAATGTTAAACTACCAAAAAAAAAAACTCCAGTTTGTATGAAATGAATGACTGAACTCCTCTTTGCATGCTCTGTTTTGTTATCAAACCCTCATCGCCTCCAGCTGAAGCCTGAACTCTGCACCACACTGATACAATCACTCTTTCATTGTGATGCCTGTCCACGTTTTCGTTGTGATTGACAGCCACCTTAGCATATTGGAATTCGAGCTTTAAGACATGCATGCTGCTCATGATTGCATCAGGTGACATCTATTCGTGCTTCCCTACTTCTTGTATTGTGCCTCTCTGTGAAGGACAAATGAGGCAGAGTGTTATTGTTTTACGTGTTTTGTTTTTAACTTTCTTTTCTCTGAGTTAAAATATCTGGTCTGTTTCTCAGGGAGTACTGCAATGATCTGGAACTGTCCAACAACAACACCGAGTTCCTGCTCAACTTCATTGCTCTCATGGAGAAGGTGACACCGGACTCCAAACAATGTGAGTGTCACTTCTTCTTACTCTCTCACAAGGCTTGGCAAATCCCCAGAACTCAGCGAGAGAAATCTACATCTGATTACATCTGGACATTAACTCATAATCTGATGGTTGTCATTATTCTGTTTAGGTGACAACTTGCTCCTTCATAACCTGATCCTGGACACCGGCATCATCCGGCAGTTGGTGGAGAAAGTGTGGAAGAATAAAGACTTGAACACGTAAGTACGGTTGGCCGGCGCTGAGGGTGCTGCATCTTTAGATCTGACTCCGAATCTGATTTGATTTCTGTCTCTTTCTCTCCCTCCTGACATTTAGATACGGTTTTCTGGCCGTGTTTGCGTCAACAGATGGAGGCGTAACGAGAGTGTTTCCGAACAAGTGAGTGCACTCGTCGTCGAGGCTGTACGTCCGGACAGCAGCTGCTCTGTAGATTTGTCATGTTTCTCACTTTATTTTGAGTTGTGAGGAGTTGATATGTTTCCCTAAGCAGATAGTACAGCAAGAGGCTTATAGCTCGGATTTACAGCCCCAGTGTCTGTGCTCTTAAATCTCAGGGCTTCAGAGACCTGGGAGGAAGACCCTGAGCCGTTTAATGCCAGCTATTACCGCCGCAGTCTCGACAACAAGGGCTACATCTTCCGAGCGCCTTATCGAACAGGTGAATGATGCTCTCAGTCTCGGGTTGTATATCTCCCGCCGAGCCTCGTAATGTGCTGTGGCTCTTTGTCTCTAAACACCCCCTTCGTGGCTTGTTTCTCTATTTGTTTCCCTGTTAAAGCAAGGGACGAGCTGCTGAACCCAGAGAACGACACCATTGGGATCCTGGTCAGCACGGCAGTGGAGATCACCGTCGGAGGGAAGACCATCAAGCCTGCAGGTGGGCTCATGCTCTGAAAGAGGAGAGAAAATCCTAATGGAGATTGAAGAAAACGTTTCAGAGATAATTACACACCTGTGTTTGTATTTATGTCACTTTGTGTCGACATGTTCTTGCTTTGCATCTGTTTGTCGGGACTTTTATGTGCCAGGGTGTTGTATTTTGAATTTTCTGTCTTTTTGTTTTTTCAGTGGTTGGAGTGAAACTAGACCTTGAAGCCTGGACGGAAAAGTTCAAGATTCTTGCCAGTAACCATACAGATAACCGTCAGGGCTCAAATACGGTACTAAAATCTACTTTAGGAATAAATTTACAAGCTTAAGCCTTCAGCAGTTTCTATGATGATCAGCTACTGATGTTGTCTTTTCATTCTTTGTGACAGTGTGGACCAAACAGGGGCTGTGAGATGGACTGCGAAGCCAACAGTGACGTTAGTATTTGTTGAAATTTTGAATGTGTTTCTTTCTTAGGGCAACCATATTTCCCAATTTCGGTTCGGGATTCTTTAATGGAAATGTGGGCACTATATTAACATGCTTAAGTGAGTTAATGAAACGTACTTACTAAATGAAACACGACACGACTACAATGCCTGCAACGTAATCTTAAAAGGCAACTACGACTCTCGAAGTTACGTCCACTCAAATGAATGAGACTTGTGTTTCTGGTCACCGAATGGATCGTACTCTTCAAAAACAAGGTTTATCTTGATAGAAATCATATTCATTAGGACAGTCACAAAAAAGCAGGGTCTCCTCTTCTTGCTTGATTTAATGTCATCATAGCACTGTGCATCTAATTAAAACCCACGTTTGTTTCTGTCTGCAGGACCTCCTGTGTTATTTAATAGACGACGGTGGATTCTTGATCATGTCTAATCAGAAGGAGGACTGGAACAAGGTGAGGTCAATAAACAAGTGTTCATGCTGGCCGTTGTGGTTTCTCACTAATCTTCACACTCGGCTTCACCTGTGTGTGTTACTCTCCACAGGTGGGGATGTTCTTCAGTGACGTCGATGCCTACTTGATGCACGCTCTCTACAACAACTCCTTCTACAACCGCAAGCAGTCATTTGACTACCAGTCTGTGTGTGAACGGCTGCCCAACAGTGAAGCTGGAGCAGCACCCAGAGGAGTGTTTGTGGTGAGAACGCTGCAGAGTAGATGATTATGTGCTGAATTAATGGTATATGGAGAGACTAATGGTGGGTGGAAATACACACGTGATCCTGTTGATTTGGTGTTCTAACATTTTTCTATTTTCATCTGTATCTGCAGCCCACGATTGCAGATTTTGTAAACGTGGCTTGGTGGACATCAGCAGCTGCATGGTGAGAGTCCTGGAATGAAAAACAAACATATAGTACACACACACACACACACACACACACACACACACACACACACACACACACACACACACACACACACACACACACACCAACTGTACCCAAAGAGAACCATATTCACTCCAGAATATATTATTATAACTCTTCTCGTCACTGTCTATACAGGTCCTTGTTCCAACAGTTTATATATGGACTGGCGTATCACAGTTGGTTCACCACAGGTGGGTACAAGCAAGACATGTTGAGTTATTTTTATATGTCTGCATGTAAAGTTTAAAGGAACAGGAACATTTTGGGAAAACAATTTTGATTTTTCAGTTTTCCAGCTGTGGTGCTCAAACTGTAAACAAAAAGTATGCATATAAATGATGACTAGGGGAGAGTTTTACAGACTTTTTGTAGAATCAGATCTTATAAATCAATCGAACTGACAAGTGTTACTCTCACACATCTTTGTGCTCTGGTGATGCTGCAGACGAGGTGGATGCAGAAGGATTCGACTCCAAAGAGCGGAGTTGTGTAATGATCCAGACTCAGTACTACTTGAGTAATCTCAGCAGCTCCTACAACATCCTGCAAGACTGTGGCAACTGCTCCAGGTCTGTACACATGTTAACACACGCACCACAGAGAATCGCACTGTGACAGGCACTCAGTTAGCAAGACGTATTCATCTTTCCGTTGGAGCTAATAAACTCTGGTGATGATTAAACCGTATCAGCTTTAATGAAACGGTCACATCATGGGCTAAATGAGCCTTATAAGACCCTCTCATGAATCTCACTGATCCATTAGCAAATGAGCCTGTGATGTAAGCGAGCAGAGGGGGGTTGTTGACAGAGTTGTCTCTCTCTCTCTCTCTTGCTCTCCCTCTGCAGGCTGATTCATGCCAAGAGGATAAACAACACCAACTTGCTCTTTGTCGTGGCGGAGAAGATATCGTGCAACACCTGCAACATCGAGAAGCTGTCCCAGGAGGAGGAGGAGTGTATCCTTTTTCTCACTGTATGCCAGCTGGCAGAGAAGAACACACACCCTGCAGTCGCTCGATGCTATCTCCTTATCAAACATACATGTGGAACGAATGTTTCACATTCATTCAAGGTTATATTTTATCGCAGTGGAGTGAATTATGACCAGTTATTTTATCTGCGGCACAGAGTGAGGAATCTGTGTGTGTGTGTGTGTGTGTGTGTGTGTGTAGATGATGCAACATTGTGAAAAAGCGGCAATTCAAAAGGATTTTAATATTCCTTAATTGAGTCAATTTTCAGTCAAGGAGGAGAATCCGTGTGAAGAAATGCCTGTGGCGCGCTATCGAAAAGGACCCTCCACCTGCTTCGATAATAACATCTCTGTAAGACTTTCAGACACGATACCAATGAGCAGAGTCATTCAGACACAAACAAACAGGCGGTTTGGCATTTACTCGCCATGAGTAGGTAGTGCTAACGATTATCTCTTAATATTCTGTTGCAAACTTGTAATTAAAGGAGCCATTTGTGAGATATGACCAGAGGTTTATTTTGCAAACATTCAGATAATGAAACAAGATTGTAAATTGAGTGTGAAGAAAGGCATCTGTATACTGTGCAGCAGAGATGTCTTCTTGGCGTGATAAATGAAAATAAAAATAAATAAAAGCACAAAATGCCAAGAAATGAAATACTCACACTCATATTAAGAGATTCACACACTCCCGTCCCGGCCTGCCATGTCTTGTCGACCCCCCGGCCCCGGGAGTCATACTCTTGGTCAGAGCTGCTGCAAATCCACACCGTATCCCCTGTTGTCAAACTGACCTGCGTTGGACTCGGAGGCTGTGTTCAGTCCCTGTTTGACATCCAGCCGTGCTTCCTCTCATGTCAGGCTGCTAGACCGAGGAGACAGTCTCGAGGGCCGCTGGCTCCACGACTTAACTTAGCTTGTCAGTTGTCAGTAACTCTTGTGATATGCCGCCACCTGTGTTTCTGAAGCTTTGAATTCTGAACCATATTCTACAGATTCGTCCATACATACGTCCATTGTCTCCAAATCATATGGTAGTGAAAGTATTTGTATTCCTTTATCACACATAACAGAACAAATATAAACATTATAGATTGTGTTAGCAACAGTGAGGATACTGAACTTTTTCACTGTCCTGCTCTCGTGACACAATGTCTGGTTTGCCGTATATCATCTGAATCCGAGTGAAAGCAGGTTTCATGTCTGTATTACAATACACATCCCATGTACTCGATGTGTACTGACAGCTGCTGTTTCCCCCTCTGCAGGAGAACACATCAGACTGTGGACGAGGCCACTCCTTCCGTCCGTGTCTCTACACTTTGCTGCTCATCCAGCTGCTCCTACTTTATCCCGCCATCAGCCCCAACACTCACTCTCTACTACATTAATTCCATTTTCCTCTGCTTCTCCTCTCCTCCTTGTAGCCCTCACAAGCTTCTCTCCCCACCCCTCCAAAAAAAACCTCCAACCTCCAACCTCCCCGCTCTGTGCCCCCTAAGCCCTACTCCCCGATATAGTCATAGGTAATAATGGGACTTCCCATCACGGCAAGTTGGAAGCCCTGAGTGCCGCGCTACCCAGCTCGCTTCAGTTCATGTCGCTTAGTGACAACTGCCGGACATTTGTGTCCTCAGCCAGTTAATCTACATCTGCAGGAGGAGTGGGTGGTGCCGGACCACCCGGATCATCACAGGCAGCGTCAGAAAAGAGAAAACACGACTCCCCCCACGCCTTCATGACCCTGCCACCTCCACCATCCAGAGAAGGAAGGAGAAAGAGGACCGGTGGATGTCCTCGTCACAGACCTGCCGCCTCATACAGACTGGAGAGTTGAGGTCGTCTGTCCGCCTTCGGCCTCCTCCTCCTTTTCTCCTCCATCTCAGAGTGTCACCGCTCTGTCGTTTTGGCCTCTCGATAAGAGGCTGCAGACCATAAAACCACCATAAAAGAAAAATAACTGAGAAAAAACTAAAAAGAACTGTCAAGTATACAAAATGTCAAGTATAAACTGCTGAAGTGATGAGTATTCCAAACATTACAGTATATTTAGTTTTAAATTTGAAAAGGAAGTCGTTAGGTGTTAACTTAAACATTAATTTATGCACTGTATCTACTTGCCAAAATGAGATAGACTTTCATGTGGTCTTATTTTTTATAGCCAAAACATGAAGAGGAGGCGGCTTCTGATTTAGATTTAACCATGACGAGGAAGAGGAGACACTAGGAAACTGAACGCTGATTCATTTTGTGCAGCGCCTGATTACAGATTAATGCTTATAAAAGATGTCCACTGGGGATTATTGTAATTACATGATGGTAATCGCATTTGTTGAAGTATATTTCTGTTATATTTACCGTTTAAGGCTCGTGTTATCGGACTTACACAATAGTGACGGCTGTAAAACATGAATCAGTGTTCAGTTATGTTGTCGATGTCTTGTAGCGTTTCTCCTTTCAGGACCGTTCTGACCTCTGGTTTGGACTGATGCTAACAAAAAAAAAGAAAAAAGAAACCCCTGTGCTCTCTGACGCTCACCTCTGCCAATCCTCATGAGGCTTCTAACCGAAATCACAATTTGTAAACGTGCTTTACTTCTGTTCAAACACGCAGAAAAAAAAAAAATCTCTGCCTCATGACCGTCTCGTACTCGTTCCAGGTGGGTTTTATTTTTATTTTATTACCTTCGACTGATGCTGTTCAATCTTCAAAAACCATTCGCTGCTGGGGGATAGGGGCTTATCAACATTTCCAACAAAAGTGCAGAAGAGGCAACTAAATATGGTGATCACGTGCAAAGTAGTAGTGTGGTTGTAATCTGTCACAGTTCATCATTCGATCATTACGGTGTGTGAAAAGTCATTTTAGACTCCCATGTTTAGGAGCCGCTCTGTTTCATAGTGCCTTGATGCACTTTGTTTTGGACCACATCGGCTGTATAAGAGTAGAGCCACCGTATAGTACCTTTATCGAGCAGCCACCTTTGAGGCTTTGGACTGAATCTTAGACTGAATCTGTCGGCTATAGAAAAATAGCTTTACGCCGAGCCGCTGACCGGCTCTAGCTTCAGTGTATCTGCCCTCTCGGCTCCAGAGCCACCCGACTGCCATCGTATGGAGTTACTATACCGTTCCTTTACAAAGCCATGTATAGAGCTACGATACACTATCAGTATACAGCGACTTAACTGGCCATAGAGCGTTTTTAGGGCCACCTGACTGCTATAATTCTGCCTGAGTCGTATGCGTGGATGCGTGCGTGTTACTTTTTTGCGTTTAAAAACCCTCAAAGGGGAATGTCTTTTAAATGAGTTGTGTAGTGTGTGAGGGGGATGACAGACGTGGTAGCTGTTTTTTTTTTTCCTGTCCCTATGTTGCAGCGGACAAAATCTGGTGTTGCCGCTGAGGAAACGAAAAAGGGATTTTACTGAAAACAAAACAAAACAACAAAAAAAAAAACAATCCATCGTTAACCGTCAGTCTGCCTAAATATTAATCAAAGGGAGCAGAGGTGTCCGAAAGAATGTGTAGTTTTCATCAGTGTTTATCTGCTTCAAATGCAACATAGGTAACAAAGCCTCTCTAAATGCCTTAGTGTTACACAGTACGGAGCTCTGATCACCTCCCCCTCCCCTTCTCATCTGTACACGCACACACTCACACACACACAAATAGATCCTCCAAAATATCCTCCACTCCCTCTGGACTCTTCTTGATGTTCTGCAGTAAGTATAGTGAGCTCTAATTTTGTATTTTGTACGTCTTGGAATGATTCGTTATTGACTGATGCCTGTTCAATTACATGCCTGAAAGCAGGTGGGAGTTTTTCAATTTCCAAAAAAAAAACAAAACACCGCGACCTTCGATGTTCACGCCCACACGAAAAACCCTCACTGTATCGCTCAGGTGGGAACACACTCACGCGACAATTTGAACCTTAACTTCTCACTATGTACAGTTGTTGGTACTATTTGATGTGGCAAACATGCTGGCACAGTAACTGCGGCGCCGCTCCGAAACAAATCAGAAAGAAAAAAAACGTTGGGAAATTGAAAGACACGAGTTTCCAAAATTTGGTTCCTTTTCAGTGTGGAGCGCTGAGCAGATGCAGCTGTACTTTTCTGGCATTTGTTTGTCTCTGTCCTGTGCCATTAATTCTGTCTGTATCTCCCTATTTCCACTGTCTGTAAATGAGCGCTACACGTGCCTGTGGAAATGTACCCCCTGCGACTTCCTCTCTTTTCCTGGCTCTGTACTCACACATTCACTTAATATGTAGGCCTACGTCTTTGTTTATGTTTTTGCACCTGCACCGACACATAATGCAGACACACACCTATAAGCAAACATGTAAAGACACTTATTCATGCCCAGCTGGGAGATGTCAAGCACCAGGCAACAAGTGAGCCAAGGACGTCACTTCCTGGGTGTTTTTATTTGGGGTGAGCGGGTGGAATGTCAGAGGCAAGCTCAGGGAGTGGGTCTCCACAGAGCAGCACGGGCCTGTCGAACAGAAGGTCACGGAGGAATCATGTGGTGACGTCTGCGCGTGCATCCCCACTGAAAAACTCAGCCCAGTCGCCAGGATGAAACGTCGGCACTGTACGTTTCCGCAAACCACGGATACATTCAAAGTGTATGTTTCACACCAATCTCATCAACATTTCTACAACACGTATCCTGTCGTGTTTAGGGCACGTGTATGTGAGCTGACACCTCAGCATCATTTCAAGCAGATATTTTTAAAAAACATCAAGACACTTTTTTGCTGTATTTGTGGCAAAAAAAAATTTTTTTTTCAGTGAGATGTTGGGACATTTTCCTGTCATGTTTGTGCAACAATGCCGGAAGTTTTCAGTGAGATGTCGGGATATTTTCCATGCGCGTTTGTTATAAAATCAGATAATTTAAACAAGACGTTGGGTCATTTTCCAGCTGCGACTGGGCCACAAAACCCCAAATTTTCAATGACACCTTGGAATATTTCTAAGTGTGTTTTTTGCAACCAAACATATTTTCAATGAGATGTTGGGTCATTTTCCAGCTGTATTTGAGGCAAAAAAGTGAAACATTGGAACATTTTCCAGCCACGTTTGTTGCTACAACACCGGATATATTCAACAAAATGTCAAAACAAGATCTTCACCGAAGCCTAATCGCGTTGTTTTTGTGCCTAAAGAACCTAAGGAAATGTTCCGAGTTCCAACTTCATGTCTGTGGTTTGCAGAATTGTACAATGCCGACATTTATTCTAGCGATTGGGTTGGATAACTGCTCTAAAGGGACAGACGTCTGATTTCTGTGGTTTGACAAATTTACTTTTGCCAAAAAAAAAAGAAAAACAAAGAAAAAAATCGAAAATTGGACCAGCTTGGGGTTTGAGAGGGAGGGGTCAGCTTTAAGACACAACCCTAAAATAAGTAGGGGGTGTCTTCATAAAGCCTCGAGGCCCCTCCCGACCCTCGCTGCATCTGTGTTGGTGCGTCTCTGTGGGAAAGACACGTGTGTATGTGATTCTGTAGTCTGTAGTCTGGTGCTATGTGACCATGTTTGAAAAGTGTGTGAAAATAACAGCAACATTTAGAGAAAAAAAAAAAAAGAAGAAAATCAGATGAATTTTAAGTGAAGTCAAAAAAATATATATAGGAATACAGCACTGTTGATAAGTTTGAGATCTGAAGTCAAAATGTTTTCGATTTATTTTTTTGGTTTTCGTTTCCTTTCTTGTGCGTGTGTGAGTGTGAATGTTGGTGTGTGTGGAAGATTTAGCTCCTTCTTTTCTGGGCACTGGTCCATGTCGCTCCATTCTTTTGTACAGATGAAGCTAAAAAAAAAAAAGAAAAAAAGAAAAAAAAGAAGAAGAGGGCAAAATTTGTAAAATATTGTGTCTGTGACTCCTTGTAAAATATTTTCAAATTGTTTATTACAGAGAATCAGTTATTAAATAATGTTCATATTTTTCACTTCATTTCAGTGTGTGGTGTTTTTGTTTTGACAGCCAGACAGGATGAGACTTTGTATAAGATTTGTTAGAATAAAGCATCTCATATTTACAGCTTAAATTCATTATTATACAGTCGGCCTTCATGCTGTTAAAGGACAAGTTTGACATCTTGGTAAACACACTAATTCGTTTTCTTACCGTGATGAGACAATCTACACCGCTTTACACTAAAAATGAGGCTAACTCAACTTATCTTAGCACAGGAACCAGGACACAGCTAGCTGGCTCTCACAAAATAACAGGAAAATCCCCTATAAAACAGGAATTTGTCATTTCGTACACATCAGTTTATTAATGATTCAAACATTTGAACATATAACATGTTAATTAGTGTGCTGGTGGGCTGATTATACCTTTAGACAGCTGTGCTTTCCATTATCTTTCGTTTGTTTCTAGTGTTTATTCTAAGTTCACCGCTTGATGGTATTCAATTTGGCATATAAACATATTTTTATCGAACTTCCTGTATGCAAAGTGAATAATGGCGCATTCATGTGGTGTTGAAAAAAAAATGGACAAATGAGATCTGGACTTGGAAAATTAATGTAAATGTCCCTCAAATTGAAAACTCTGCGAAAAATGTGTGACTTTGTGGACTCAATGTTTTTAAAAAAAAAAAAAAAAAAAAAAAAAGGTACTCTCTTGGAATGTATGAAGTTGTTGTGTTGTGTTGTTGAGCAGTCTTTCCTTCAGTGTGGGCCGTGGAGAGCCCGCTAGTGGTCCGCGAGTGGATTTGGCAAAATATCATGTCTTAAATCAAGAGTTTCTCAAACTGTATGCGGTACTGAGCAGCTCCAAAGTCTCGTAGTGAGTGGGATAGATGTGTTGTCTTTAATATTAAATCAACTTGTAGGTCAATTCAAACATTATTACAAAAAGTGGCTGTTCTGCGATATTGTCAGCCTGTTTTGCGACACTTCCTGCATGAAGTATATATGATTCGTGTCAGAAACGATCAGCCGCTGTAAGACTAAAATTCTCCAGTTTGGAGAGATCGCTCCACTAATGTGTCTCCCTTCTTCTCATTAAGACAGCGAGGTTTTTTTTTGCCAGACTGACATCTAATTAGGTTATAATTTGGAATATACATTTTTAGGTTTTTAAGTGGTCCTTGGTCCAAAGCAGTTTGAGAAACACTGACGCAGAGTGACATTGACTATTCAGAAAAGTAAGTTATTAGCATAAATCCCTGAAGAACAAGTCAAGCAACATTTAAGTGTTTTCCAGGGAAAAGCACTGGTGCAGCAACAAGTTTGGCACATAATCATAATACAACACGTCTTTGTAGTGTTCATGTTATTTCAACATTATGACTTAAACGATTATGAACGAGTGACAGTGAATATTTGAAATATGAATACTTCTTATCGCAAATGTTTCTATTCGAGAATTGATTTTTAGTGTTAAAACTTGTCGTCTAAACTCAGTCATTTGGGGGAAATGTGTGTGTTATCATCAGCAGGGGCACAATAGAAAGTATGATTTAAGAAGTCAGAATCAGGTTGTGCACGAGGACGTTTGTCCAAAAACATCTAACGAATGATTAACACGTTTACATGCGTGACTGTGTTGCCGAGAATCGACTGATTCAACACGAACAGCTTCACAGCGACTGAAGGAAGTCTGTGAGCGCCTTGTGCCACGTGTCCGGGTCGTCCAGGTAACAGGGGTGGCCCGCCCCTTTCATCACCACCACTCTGTGATTGGCCAGGTTGCTCAGGTTTCTGAGTGACTGTTCTCCGAGCTGCGTGTCCTGATCACCATAAACGATCAGCGTTGGGACCTGGAGGAGAGACGGGACACGAGAAACACACACGGATCCTCCTGATGAATCATTTTCAGTCCTTCCTCGCTACTTTTATAAAATCTGTGCTTTTTTTTTTTTTTTTTTTTTTCTTTTGGGTTGTTTTGCAATTTAAACCCAAAGCTAAAGGGATTTTGTAGATGTCCTACATTTTACCTCAAGTTTGAAAAAAATTCAAACGGGTCTTATAAAAAGGATGAGAGGAAAGCTTTTTATTTCATCAGGTGTGACTTATTTATGTGTCGAGATGTCAAGAATAAAACAGAGCAGTCGGGCAGACTTTTATAGAAGCATTTATCAGCTTTGGAAGTTACAGTATCCTGATAAACAAATATACTCCATTACAGAGTCTGAGTCCTACATTAAAGGGGTACCTGTTTTTGTTTAGTTTGTTTTTTCAAATTTGACGAGGAAGAAAAAGACCAAATACAAACACAACACAAGCACAATTCCACCACAGATGACAGGAAAAATATAAATTCACACCTGCTCAAAAGATCACCGTGTCACCACTCCTTCAGATTCCTTTTCATTGTTCAGTTTCACCTCGGAGGTGATTTAGTTTTGCATTTACATGAAGTCATTAGAGCTGAAAGGCTCAGGCTGAACTAAGAACACTCGAAGCTGAAGCGACGGAGACCGAGTGCAACCTGACTTTTACACTGACCGACATTTTAGATGAGGGTGGCACAATTATCTGTGAGCGACGAGCGCTGACACGATGGACGCCTTCTCGGAGAACCTGTCTGCAAACGTGTGTCATTATTATCACGTACTTAAACTGTCATTGCACCTCCTGTCTCTCGCAGCGTGTTTGTAAGAGTTTAAAAAAAAACACTTTTGCCTTCTGATGACATCACAGTACAACTACAACTGTGCAGTGATTATTCA
This sequence comes from Acanthopagrus latus, assembly GCF_904848185.1. Taxonomy (NCBI): domain Eukaryota; kingdom Metazoa; phylum Chordata; class Actinopteri; order Spariformes; family Sparidae; genus Acanthopagrus; species Acanthopagrus latus. Next base: position 14,353,884 of record NC_051044.1, read on the forward strand.
TTATTATTATTTGTTTCCTCAATTCACTGTGACAGTAAACTAAATATGTTTGGGTTGTTGTGGACAAAATGAGACATTTTAGGACGTCATCTGATCGACATCTTAAGGACCCTCAGGCTTATAATTCAAACGAAGATCACCCTGATGATCGAATGTCATCACCAGACTTATTTTCTCAGCCTCCTCCTGAGCCGCAGAAGATATAATGCAACCGTTTTATTTTTTGCTGGCTGAGTAAAAAAATAAATAACTTCATTCAATAACTTTCATTGTGAAAACTAACTAGTATCTACCAGTCAGACATTGTATTTGAGTTTACTGTGTGTATTTAATTATCTACACATCGACCTTCATGTCATGTCTGCTTTTTCCCATCGAGCTGACTCGAGCTGCTCTTACTCTTTCTGCGCTTGTCTGTAAAGCCAAACCACTTTCCAGTAACAAACTCGTTTCCTTCACGCGTGACGCTCCTTCACTCAGTTTTGCCATCGAAGAAAGTTTAGTGCTGAAATAGTTTGGAGCTGGATGAAAGCCGGCAGCCTCTGTGAAAGGCATAAAAATGTATGTATATCTGCTTCTCTCATGGCCGTGTGTAAAAATCCGTCGGGTCTTTTGAAGAAGAGAGGGGAGGAGGTGCTGCAAAATGAAGCTGACATTCACGGTCGCTCAGGTTTTCCTTTTAAAGGGGAAATGAAGCACAGGAAGTTTGGCGAGACAGGAAACTACAAAGGAATAAAAAAAATTTTTTTTTAAAAAGTTAGAGGCGTGTAAGACTGCACCTTGATGCTCTGGTACTGCTCTGCTGTGAATTTGTCGGTGCAGATGGGAGCAACAGGGACGTAGGCTCGGATCAGGTTCTGGTGCTGGTGCAGGAAGGGGAGGGAGTACATCCCACTGAGGGACGGGCTGATCACCACCACCGGGATCAGGCTCAGCTGCCCACACAACTCCTTCAGGAAGTCTGCAGGGGCCAGTTCTCCGACCGCTGCCGGGGCCTCGGCTGACTTGGAGCGACCGAGTGCTGTGGACAGACGGACAGACAGCTCACTTTTAGATCAGAAGGTGAAGAAACGAGATGAAGCGGACCAGTACATACAGGAGTACATAAAACACTCAAATAAGTTCTGCTTTATAAATAGAGCTGCTATCATGAAATCAATTTCCAAATTTTTCAGCCAAAAGTGTCAAATATTTGCTGCTTTTCTTTATCGTTTATGACAGAAAATGAAGAGTCTGAAGTAATGTAGATGTTTGAAGTAAATTTAACCACAGAGTCCTTCCACAGCTCCACAGGATGATGTAATAACATGGTCGATATTGTGGTTTACAGGTACAAACTCCCCGCCATGTTTTCAGGTAATCAAAACACCAGACACAGTGAATCCTTTGAGGGTCTGTCGGCGGCGGTCCAGATGCGTGTGAAGAAGTGAAAAAGATTAAGCTCGTTCCCTTCAGACTCACCTGGCAGGTCGATGGCGACGGCCCGGCAGCCTGCTTTGGCCAGAGTGTCCAGGGTGCCGATGTTGAGCCAGTTTTCTGAGGAGAAACGGATGCCGTGAAGGAGTAAAACTGACATCTTCACCTCCCCCGTGGCCGGTTCACTCTGCCTGTAGAAGAGCGGCGCTTTGAGGCTCTCCAGCTGCACGCTGCCCTCCATCATCTTCACAGCCGACATCCTGAGCAGAAAAACGTCAGGAAACATTTGACTTCACACAGCTTTTACAAGTCAGATGAGCCCTAACACACAAAACCGCAGTACTTACATTTAAGTTTCACCTGAATGCAGGAGTATCATCAAGATCATTAAGAACTGTAGTGAGACGCAGCTCTTAAGTTTTATTTACAGTAGTGAAGACATTTGCATCATGAATTTAATCCGATTATATTACCAGACGTGCGACTCAAGTCCCAAGTCAGGTCACTTTTAACCCACCCAAAGAAACTTCAGTCTCACCTGCAGCACCCGGTCTTTCTACCTGGTCTTATCTAATCTGTTCAAGAAGTCTAATAAAGAAATTACTTGATTTGAGATTATGTAAAATTAAATCTAATTTTAGAAAAAAAGTTTTCTAATGTCTTCTCAATCAAAAATGATTCATTCCCTCCCCATCATTTTTTAAGAGTTAAAAAAAAAAATACAGACAGCCAGATGACAAAATAAACTAGTCAGTCAAGTCTTCAAAATACTGACTTGGATCACCTCGAGTCCAAGTGTCAATGAATCAAGTCCGCATCTGTGAACATCATACATTATTCTGAAATGAGTCATTCTGAAAGATGAGTACCCTTACTGCCTAATTTATATCAAAAACAGCAAAAGACATTTTTTGTGTCACTTACAATTCTCAAGTTTATCATCAGCTCCATTGTCCAGCGTTAATTATTGTACATTAATTCATTTAATCACTAAAATAAAGTAAAAATAAGATAAGTATTCTACAATGTGGTAAGGCTTAAATATTCTGAGTACTTCTTCCACTAATTTCTATGCTATTTGTATTTAAATGTTAAATATGGGGACTCACACTGACGTGTGTCGCTACTGAATATATGAAAAAGACAAAAAACTCAGTGTTATTTAGCAATATTTTAGTGTTTCACTCTACACTTTCACTTCTTCTGTGACAAATATGAATTTATATTTTGTGAATATTTTTGGTCCAAAAAACAAATGTGACACATTTCACTTGACTGTTATTGCAAACATGCCTACATGCACCCACATCACAATATCCCTAACTAATACTGAGTAGTGTTAATACGTCCAGATCAGGGTCAGCAACCTGCGGCTCTGGAGCCACATGTGACTGTCTGTGACTTTGACAAAAAAATGACATGAAATTTAATGATGAGGGTTTTATTTTCAGACGCACCGCTGCAGGCCGAGAGTGATTCTTACATTCACTGACTGTGAAAATGTGTCTTCCACACACAGAAGAATACCATCTGTTCTCGCAAAGTTGTCATTTTTATCAGTGAACTGAACGACTGAACAAACTGATATCGTTGTGTTTTGAGCCCAGGCCTGATTTTAAGAATACACCTGCGTTAAAATTAAATAGAAACCAGCAAAGTTTAATTTGGCGGTTTTTAAATTTAGGGTGCTGCTATATGCTTTGTTATAAAATTAAGCTACTTTATATTTTATTCACATTAACAAACACAGGGAGGATTCAAGTTGCCTGGACAAGTGTCTGTTTCTGTGTTTTGTTGGTTAAAGCATCCTCCAACATAAAGAACATAAATTTAAACTGCTACACCAAAATATGCTATTATTGTATTGGACATGGACAAGTATGTAATGAGAACACAAGGCCCACATGTGAATATATTAAAGCGGTCATATTATGCTGGTTTTTTTTGGGGGGAAGGGCTTTCCTTTTTTGTGTTATGAAGTGTTTTAATGCATGTAAAAGGTCTGCAAAGTAGAAAACCAGATGCAAAAGGGAGTCACTCTCTCCTACAGAAAACACTGCTGCACTGCCTAAAACATCTTGTTTGGAGAGAAGCCATCACTTCTGTAACTTATGTGCATCGTTACGTAACAGGCGTTATATAAATATATATTTATTGTAAAATAGAAATACTCCAGGCAGTAAGCAGACATATATATCGTTATTTTAGATCACACTACCTGCCCTACTCTGCCTCTGATTGGCTACATCCCCTTAAAGTGACTGCTGATGTAAGAGATTTCACTCTGTAGCCAAAAGTAGTGTTCAAGACACAATGTGGAAAGTAGCGCTGCAGCAAAGCACCATATGAGAAAAACAGTGTGTACTGAAAATGAATGGATGTAAACCTATTCTACCAGGAACCCCCAAATAAAAGTATGAACCTGAAATTTAGCATAACATGACCTCTTTAATTATGCTAATTGGGGCCTATTTACACAGTTTAAGCAACATTTTGTTTTGTTTTGTTTTGAGCGGTAAGGGGAAGAATGCTGACCCCTGCTGTAGGATGTCATGAAGTAGAGGCATTAGAAATGTAAATACTCAAGCACAAGTACATCAAGCTTGTAGTTAAAGTACAGTAGGCAACTTTACAAAGACAATACTAAAGGTGTTTTGTTAAAAAGTGTATTTCCTTCACTTGTAGTAAAAGACTTTTGACTGCAGCAGATTGCGCGGTGTTCCTGTTAATTTGTCCACACCACTCGTGCGTTAAAAACGACCCACTTGTTTGTGTTTGTTTGCTGTTCCCAGCACCCAACTTTTTGTAAGTATCTCGTCCGTGTTCGGAGTAAAAAGGAGAGTGTGTGCAGCTGTCCGATCAAAGTCCACATCAGATAATTTGATTAACATCGAACTTCTGCATCACAAACAAACGACGAGCTAAAAAATAATAATAATAAAACCTCCTCCAGCTCTTCTTCTTCTTCTTCTTCTTCTTCTTCTTCTTCTTCTTCTTCTTCTTCTTCTTACCTGACAGCCTCCTGAGATGCACCGAGGATCAGCTCTCACACTGAACACGGGACAGACTGCTTGTTGTCGAGGCAGCTGCTGCAGCTTTCACTTTATTTCCTGGACAAAACGCAGGAGAGAATAAAACTGCAGGAATTATTGTAGTGACGTCTAGTGTCCGCACGGAGAACTGCGTCTGCCTCAGTCATAATAATGAAAGTGTCTGCACAGTGTTTGAGGTTTGACCGCCGGGTCCACTGGTGTCACCGGAGCATCAGGCGGACTGATGTGCTCATCCTCATCAATGATTGATGCTCGTATCGATCGGCTGTGTTTGGGGGGATTAAGGCCACTGTTTGAGTAAGAGAGAGCTCAGTGTTCGTGTGGGTGGCTGACTGTAACTCAGACTTTTATTTTTTGTTTCACTACTCGGATCTCTTGTCAATCTTTGCTCCAGCTTGTTCCTCTCTCTCTCTCTCTCTCTCTCTCTCTCTCTCTCTCTCTCTCTCTCTCTCTCTCTCTCTCTCTCTCTCATCAGGTCGACCCATGAGCGGATGATTCACACCAACGAAACTTGAGAGAAGATTCAGCTCTTCAGTGTTGACTTCCACCCAGTGTCGTAATTCAAGTCTTTATCGTCCACAGACCACGAACAATGAGACTGCTGCTGCCCTGTGTTCTCCTGACAGTCGGCCTGGTCACAGGTAAGATAGGTTATGATTGTCCTAATTGTCTTCAGTTGTAAATTGATCACTGCTATTTCACTTTCTGTGTTGAAATCAGCCAAAACTCCAGTTTTATTGTGTGTTTTGTGACTACAACTGTATCTATCTGTGGGTGTGTACACTCAAAACTAACAAATAAAAAAGCCACTTGATGTCACATTAGGATTATAGTGTAATAACTCTTCATGGCTGTGTAGCAGTGATCTGATGTTTACCTTTTTCTGCTTTTCCCTGGTCTCACAAACCAGCAGCAGTGTCTTGGTCCAAAGGTTATATGTGTGCAGGCTCGTGCCCAAATGTTGCAGCTGGTACCAGTCACCACCTGAACTGCACTTTTAAACCTGAACCACACACATGTTTTGTACACAATCTGCATCCTTATATTGTGTATCTACTCTGCCAACACACAGGCTACCGCAGCCCGCTGAATGACTTCCAGCGCTCTGAGGGCAGGGAGCTGGTCGCGACCCCCTGGAACGCAGCCCGAGTGCTGCTGTTACCGGGCCTGAACCTGGAGGACTGTGCCACTCGCTGCTCACAGTCTCTGGACTGCAGGTATCCAGCCTCAACTGCTTTAAGTACTCTAATTATACTGATTGTAAATGCAAGGAGGCACTCAACAAGCCTGCAATTGGAGCGGAGTCGTCATTATTAGTCGTGAGCTAGAAAGCAGTGGTGGGGTGTTTTAAAAAAAAAAGGCAAATACATTTACTTCAGCACTGTACTTAAAGGGTAAGTGCATCCAAAAATACAAATTCAGTCAGCCCTTCTCACCCACGTGCTGGTGGAGAGTCAGGTAAAGTTTCCTGCTCCACAAAACATTTTTCTGGAACTTCACGACAAAAAGAGCGTTGCAGCATTCTCCCCCCCGCCAAAAAAAAAAAAAAATAACAAAGCAGATGGAGACTTCTCCACCTGACAAAGCAGAGGAGGGAACACTGTAGCTCAAATTTTGGTGAATTTGAATTAGATTTATTTCTGATAAACTGAAGGATTACGTGTTCCTTTATAGTTTGAGAAACTTATCCTGCCTTGTAAAACAGATTTAATCTCTAAAAACCCTATTGGATTCCCTGGAAAATACATCACCAACTCTTGAAAAGAGTTGATTTTGTAGAGATACTCAATCACCGGACGAACACGTGATGATCTAAGAGAATATGGTGCATTTCATATGGGCACTATGTCGTTTGGAGAAGAAATTCAATGTTACTGTGTTAATGAGGTAAAGATACAAAGCCGGAGTTTGTTCTCAGAGGAAAATAAGGCCCCAGAACACTGTTTGGAGTTAGAGAGGTGGCAGGGTCCGCCACAAAGTAAAACAGTATGAAGCTGTGTTGTCCTTTAAAGTTAGTTTGTTTATTCAGTTTATTCAGCCATGAAAACTGGGATAATTAGTTTAATTAGATAATGATTGAACAAATACATAATTTAGTTTGCTTAGGCATAAAAAAAGGAATGATGAGTCATTTCAAATTCAATGAAAATCTTTCTCCTCTGATTAAAATCTCTCCCCCAAAACTACACGGTGCCCCTTTAAGCTACGGAGCATCTTCAGGACCAAAACATGTTCACTAATGATTTAGTATTGTAGTAGTAGTACTACTAGTACTAGTAGTACACATCTGTGTTTTACAACAAAAGCGGCGAACCATCGGAACAGAGTGACATTTTAACTAAAGCAATAATAATATTAGTAACAATAATTAATCATTATTTAATATATAATTATCACAATTATATACCGCATAATTAGGCCTGTGTCTGCATACTGATTTTCATATTTTGGCTTTCAAACTTACAGGAGGTCAGCTCTGGTTTTTGCTTCCAAATAAGCTCGATAACGTGGGGATGTGTTTTAAAACCTTTATGACCATTATGTATCAAGATTAGTTCTGCTGACAGATGTGAAGTTGTGTTAAAGAGAACATGCTGCATTAATGATCTTTAAAACCTGGCTGATTAATGTATTGACACTAAGAAAGGGATTCTTGATAACATAGTAAACTGCTGTAAGTTTGTATTCATGGATGTACAAAATCTTTGACTTTGAAATATCTCTCAACACAGAGCGTTTAACTATGAGACTCGTCCGACTGTCACCTGTAAACACCTGCCCTGGGTGGGTGATGGGAGCAACGCAGAGGTGAAGAGAAACGTCAACTGTGACCTTTATGAGAAGAAAGGTGAGACTCGCATGTGACGTTGAAGAGATCAATGGGATGTATAGCTGCCTGATTGGCTGTTTTTCATTCTTTTTTTATTTTTTATTGTGAAGTGTATGTCAGAAAGTGCATCGTGGGTAAAGGAGAAGACTACAGAGGGAAAGTCTTCACCACGAGAAGCGGACTCACCTGCCAGCAGTGGTGGTCCAAGTTTCCTCACGATCACAGGTGAGACACTTTGGTCTCCAGGAAGATCAGAACAAGCAGGAAGTGAAAATACTCAGACATGTAGATATTCATGCGCTTGTTAGCTGTATATATTTTGCGACAACAATGTGAAACCTACAACTTTATTTAGATCAACACTGACAAGTATTTTTAGATACATTGGTGAAAGGAGTCACTTCAGCGTCTTTCAGAACTCTGTTTTGCTTCTCTGGTCCAAAAACATAAGTGTCATCAACCTTGTTTCTGACAGCTGATGGCAGCAAGTCAAACAAACAGTCAGCGACTTGGTGGTGATGAAAAGCTGAACATCTAGGAGCTAAAGATCCAGATGTTGTTCTCTGTCGCCAGTGGTGACCAAACCGTAGCTAAGTGGAGGGTAAACTTTGGAATAATTTTTATCAGGCGACCAGACAGAGTCATTTCAATACAGTATGAAGACGAAATGTTGATGGAACATCAAGTGAAATTTTATTGTCCACGAAACATTTCTGGTGCTTCACAGTAACATAAATGGCATTGCAGCACTCTACGGAAGCCCAGAGGTCCCAGATTGATTTGAAAAGAGGTTATTTACACCTTTGACGTCGATGGCGCTTGTTCTCTTGTAACTCTTCTTAGCTCAGCAGCTGCAGTGACGGGATGAATAATGTACTCTCAAATCAATATTGGATCTCTGGGCTTTCCCCAGACAAGCTGTATTAAGCCATTCATTTTTGTTGTTGTCCCCGTCTCTGTCAGTTGTTTCAACATTATAACCAAAATAACAGTATAGTAAGTTAGTAATGTGTGTGTGTTCAGCTTGTTGTGGAATGCATTGGCCTCGATGAAGCTTAAAGTGTCAAATCGCTTTATGTTCTCTCAAATCGGGGGACTGTGCAATTAAAAAAAAGCTCCACCTGCGTCACTGCTGATCTGATGTCGGTGTGAAGACCCTCGAAGTTAAGCTGAGAGTCGGCACTTTAACCTCACAGTCGCCCTCACAGTCGACTGCACTGTATAAACTGTAAAAACTGCCTCTCGTCTCAGGTGGATTCCAACAGCGACGAATGGTCTGGAGCTGAACTACTGCAGGAATCCAGATGGGGACCGGATCGGTCCGTGGTGCTACACCACCGACCCCGAGCGACGTTACGAGAGCTGCAACATACCGCAGTGCAAAGATGGTACATCCCAGTTATTTATAAACATCACGATGCTTTTATACATGAAGTGTCCTGTCTCAGAAAGAAATCAAACATCTAGTTATCTCATTTTTCATCCTTTTTCATCAAACTTACGTTACAGAACAAGATGGAAAATTAACATCTAGTCAAAAAAACTTAAAGTCCCTGTTTTAGGCTGTTTCATGGACTGAACCACATAATTTGATTTAAGGGAAAATAGTGACACTATTATAAGGTGGTATACACTGTAATTACTGGCTTATTAATTTTAGCTTTTAAAGGAATAATTGGAAAGTAATTGTGATGGTTGGGAACAGTTTATAAACAGGTGTTGACTTCTAGAGAAATTTCTGAGAACAAACTCCTTAAATCTTAGTTACCAGAAAACTGATCCATTTAACAAAAAACATCCATTAATTTCGTTGGAGACTTTCTCCCCTGTGCTGATTTGTATGTTTCACACATTAATTCACATTCGCATTTTTGCGTGTTCGGCTGCCTGCTGCGCTCTGACTAAAAGATGGTTACTGTGGTAAAAAGAAGGTTGTAATTACCAAGTGTACCAGTTTAACACATTCTCCATTTCCCCTGTCATTAGCGCCAAATTACACAGTCCAGAAACCTTCCTTAAAAATGACAATAATCAGCTCCTTTCAGGGAAATAATTAGCAAATGATGTGTCCTGTAAAGTGAAATGTTTCCGTACGCCCGATGTCTTTTGAGTTTGGTGTGTGTGTGTGTGTGTGTGTGTGTGTGTGTGTGTGTGTGTGTGTGTGTTTGCAGAGGTTTGTATCACATGTAACGGAGAGGACTACCGAGGGCAGGTCGACCACACCGTGAGCGGCAGAGAGTGTCAGAGATGGGACCAGCAGTATCCTCACCAACACATCTACCAGCCTGAAAAGTAATCAAGTGTTCATCGCCGCAGCGCCTGTCCTGTGTCTCATTAGTTCAGTTAAACGTGGACTGGTGCATCGTGAATCTCACAGCTTTTGAACTGTTTTAAAGCCTTCATTTTCTTTTTTAGGTATCCCGATAAAAGTTTAGATGATAATTACTGCCGTAACCCCGACGCTTCTCCGGTGCCCTGGTGCTACACCACAGACACCGAGATGGAGAGGGAGAACTGTGAGATCAGCAAGTGCAGTAAGAAAATGCTTTTGTTACATTATCCCCTTTAGAAATACTCATCATCAGTAAGTACGTTTACTCGAGCACTGTGCTTGTTTTTTACTTCAGTATTCCAGTTTTCTACTACGTTACGCTTCTGCTCTATTACAACTTGTGGGGAAATATTGTACTTTTACTTCATTGATTTGATAGTTTAAGTTTATTTATGTTTTGTTACATTAAATGCATCTGATTCTTTACACTTTTGTTCTTACTGAAAATTAGAAATACTTATTTCTACACTTGGTTGCTGTTTTTATCATAATATTAAGAACAATTCTGAGCACTTTTATATTAATATTGAGCCAAATATTGCACTGTTGCTTTAGGTTACTTTGTTGCACATTTTTAATATTCGTTTAAATCAAAATTTAAAGATGCCGATTCTGCTCATTAGAAAAATGTTGAATGACGGATCTGATCATTGATCAGGCCGATAATCGCATACAAACATGTATAATTTACTTTTACTCGTACTTTTTACCTTTAAGTGCTTTTATTGTCAGAAAATGATTTTCGATAAGTACATTTAATGTCAGATACGTTTAGACTCGGATGACTTTCACTTTCATCAAAGTAACATTTTCACACACTGTTGTTACTTTTACTCAATTGTGACTTTTGAGTATTTTTTTATAACGCTGCCTCTGACAACATTAGAGAGCAAACAATTAGTTGGTTAATTGGTCATAATAATTTGTCAGAAACTATGTTGACAACGGATTAATAGCTCATTGTCAATTTTCGTCGAAGTTTTGCTGCTTTTCTTAGTTTTTCAATGATCATTAAAAGGGCTCTGTGGAACATCTGCGCTCCGCTTGAAGCCGGTCGTTAGTTTACATTAGCCGACTATATTTCTAGACTCTAGTATGCTACTTTTGCTCTCTGTTTGCGGAGCTGAGAGAGGCGAGGTGACAAGGCACTCGAAAAATGTGTATGAAGTCACATTCTTTGGACCGTCGTGGAAAACCCGACACTCGTCCTGCAGGACGAAATCCGCAGTGCAGCAGCATTAAAACAACAGACGAACAGATCGTCCAAAGGCTTGTGTAGACGACCGAGAGAGAGACGGGGGAGGTCTCATGTCTCACATCACGTTACAGTCCGCTTCCATATGGCCAATAAAAGAAGTGATTGATATATTACACAGATCCCCTTTGACTGAATATACCTGTGTTTTGGACTCGTGATAGTCACTGCAGACTTCTGATTTTTCAGTGTTTTCTGAGAGTTTACAGACCAAAGAATTCATTGTTTAAACAAGATCAAAATGATTGTTCCAGCCCGACTGCAGTGTTTTCTGTCCTAGCGTACGTTTACTAGATCGGATCTCTGGATCTTCTCGCCTGTTTCCTTCTGCTCTGTTTTGGCCATTAGTTTCTTCTGTAAAACCGAGGAGACGTGAACTGAATTGAGCTGATTCCTGTGCCATTAGCAGGAGGCACTGTGGAATTAGAGAGTCTCATTAAGTCGCTGTAATTAAATTTAGAAAAATCACCTTTTTGGTGTTTGTGCAAATTACTTACCGGAACTGTGAAACTCTTCACGACCGCCCTAATGACTCTCTTTGATTTAAGAGTAAACGCAGCTAAAGAGTGCGGATGTTTGTCAGCGATACGAGCCCCTGCATTGTCTCACAAGGCCTCGGGTTAATTAAATGTAAATTACTGTGTTTTCTTATTATTTAGTTTTTTTCTTTATACGGTTTTCATTTTTCATTTAGTTTGTGTGAGTTTTTAGTGTGTGTGAGTGGATTATCTTTAATATGGAGTGGAAGGAGTAAATTGTAGATAACAGCAAAATTTAAAAGTACTTAAAAAGGCATTTTGGACTTGTTATATGCAATGTGGTTTGTTTACCATAAAATTACAACTAAATTAAACTGAATACCTTTTGCTTTTAACATGCCAGTCAGACTCAAATGTTGAACCTTTACCTTCAGTACATGAGTAAACAAATAAAAAAGGAATTTCAGTGTTTTCTCCAGGATTTCGACATTAGAGTTGTGCAACATGAGCGTGGCAACACTGGCATTTCCACTGGGGGCGGGGATCACCGGGGCAAAAAAGCTCTATATGATAGCACCATCTTGTGGTGCAAAGAAAATCGATTCTTGAGAAACGAATCAACAAAAAGATCAAATCAAAATGTCACAGTTTCTCTCTCGTTTTGGCCATTTTCACCAGTATTCCGTTGGTGTAAATGTCTGCTAAATGCCCAAAATGTAAATGTAAATGTTGTTCTGTTGTTGTATTGGACAAACAAAACACAATCAGGAGAATATTGTGAGAATGTTCCTTTACATCTGTTAATTCAGATCCTGCATCTTAAAAAGCTCCTTCACCCAAAGGACCACAAACGAAATATGCTCAAGGGCTTTACTGTGTTTTAACCCTTTGACAAATATTATACAGTCAAAAAAAAAAAATTCTAAAACACTGACTTTATGTATAAAACATACAATTACATACATTCTAGGTAAATATATCATTCAAGGCAAACTATTTCCATCATGTGGAGTTGATGTGAATACATGAAACAACTCAGTTTGCCTAAATTAAATTGAGTTCATGCAGTTTGTCAAGTATTATGCCTAAAAGTAATCAATTACATATGGATTACTTTTTTATCTAATACTTCAAAAAATTAGAGTTAGTTAAATTAAGCAGACTGACTCAACATGATGGAAATACTTTGTGCGTCTATTATTCATACAGTATATATATCATATATATTTTATACTATTAATAAATAATCTCAATCAATAACCTGGGCTAACTGATAAATCATTGAACTGCACCACGGAGTTGGGCTCTTCGCATTTTAGGAATTTAAACAAAAAAATCAAATCCCTAGTGTCATTTTCTCAACGTCACACTTTTCAGATCATTTGATGAGATTAATTAAAGTTTTTGAGGCACAAAAACACTCTCATTTACAGTTAATTTAATCATTTGTGTCTGATATTTTATTATTTTTACACCAGAAACTTTGATTACCATGTTAGATTACTCAGACTTTATTATCCTGAGGGGAAATTCCTTTTCACAGCAGCGTGCCTGTCACACAGACAGTACATGCAACAGACAGTGTTTCAGAAACACTTCATATAACAGCACAAAGCAATTACAACCCACAGTCAGCCCGGTTCTACGGCTGCCGGGATCAGGCTTTTACCAAAGCGAGCCGCTCTGCACCTCAGAGCTCAGTGCCTCCACCCTGAGGTCACACTCAGTGGATGCGTGATGTCCTGTTCTGTTGAAGTTGCAATGCGTGTAATGGCCATATTGTTCAGCTTTGTAAGGCCGGCTGAGGGGAGACCAATTATCCTGGCAGTTGTGCTGTTGTGCTGTAAGTTTGGCCCGGTTCTTAACACACTGCATGTAAAAGAAGCAGGTGGAGCCGTACAGTAGGACGGGCTGGATAATACTCCAACAACAGGAGGAGATGCGGGGAAACATAAAGTCCTTTGAGTCTGCGGATGACTGATGACATTTTCTCCTTCTCCCTCAACTATTGTTCATGTCAAAAGTTTAACTGCTGGACATGAGACTCAGTCTTTGTGTCAGAGTTTCATATTGAACCGTGATTGGCTCTCAGTGTTTGGCTGTTCACATTTTAAACTCAGATTCAGTGTGAGCACCGAGAAACTTTCCACCTTCAGCAGATATATGTGAAAATGGCCTTCTGTCCTAAAACCTTCCACAAACATCATTCTGCACGCTTTTTGAGTGAAAGTGGACTTTAACCTCCCGTAACAGATTTATTATGCAGCAGTTTTTGAGGCTCATTCTGTACCATCACATTAAATGTTCTGGGAAAGAGAAAGAAAAAGAAACAGCTCTTGATTTCCCTACAATAACAGAACATAAATCACAAAGTCCTCTCTCTCCTTCAGTGGCCAGAAGTCCTCCTCGTACTAATATTAACCACATTAACTAACCTCCCCACCGTGAAGTCCAGAGGTGACCTATAATGCTAATTTATTTCCTCCTCGACTGTCCGCTCCCCTCCAGCCGAGGTGCAGGTTGAGAAACGCCAGCGCTCCAGCTTCACCACCAACTGTTTCCGTGGGCGCGGCGAGGATTACCGCGGCAAAGTCAACGAGACCACGTCAGGCATCCCCTGTCAGCGGTGGGACGCCCAGGAGCCTCATGAGCATCCCTTCTACCCAAACACATACGAATGCAAGTAAGTGACACACCATACAATGCAGGAGGGAGAAGGAGTTGAGTGGGATTGAAAGGTGAGAGCGCTTTGGGTTGGTGTTCTGCACTCATGGCTTCAGTTTGCTCCACACATGAATATTAATGTCAAAATGTCAGTGCAGTGAAACTTCTTTGCGATATTATTCCTCTGCCGACAATTGACAGGAGATGATAGATGGTCAGCAGCCGCACATTAAAACGCCGCTCGCACTCTGAGTGGCAGTGTGGATGTGAAGTGAATATTAAACCTGTTTGTGACGCAGCGATCCATTCATCATGCCAGACTGAATATTTGCGCCTGATCCGTCCGTCCAGGGAGTTTTTGTCACATCTACATAATCTTTATGTCTACAAAAATAAACAGGGCCAGGCAGATGCAGAACGCTATGTTTGTGTAAATAAAAAGGCTGTTCAATGAATAAATGATGAGACGCTGGACATTATCGAAAGTTTCTTTAAAAAAAAGGTTTGTGGCTTTGATCCGGTGAAGAACTAACTATGCGTGTCATTTCTATTACTATAGTCTTTTAAACAACAACAGGCCCGCTTACAGATTGCGCTGGTGAGGACATTCCAAAAATCACTCACAGGAACAAATTGGGAAAATTTGTGAAGAAGTGTGGGAAAATCATGTGGAAACAGCAGGCTGACCTGTAACGCCTGCGTCTGAGCAGGCCGATGGAGAGGGCAGACATCCCTGTCCACTTTATCTTCTGCTCGGAGGTGCGGATACCTCACGATCAGAACCAACCAAGCAAAAAACTAATTTAGTGCCATGGCAGTGAGTCAGTTTTACAAGAGACAGCAGCACTGGGAGTCTGAGAACGCACACAGAAAAAAGGGGATGTGCAGTTTTTACTCAGCGATTCACTCTGTGTGTTTTTGTTTGAGAATAAGTGGGATGTAAGTGTGGCGGCATGTGTGGCTTGTTTTATGACATAATAAAAACCAAACCAAACCACTTCAACCTGACTGTGCTCCGCATCTCTTCCAGGGGTTTGGAGGAGAACTACTGTCGTAACCCAGATGGGTCGGAGGCTCCCTGGTGCTTCACATCTGTGCCAGAGATGAGGACTGCTCTCTGCTTACAGATCAAACGCTGTGCAGACGACATCGAGGCTGAAGGTACAGCTTCTTCATTCAGATTTCAGCAAAAACGATGACTTCGGCGATGAGATTACTGTCAGCTATCATGAATCCAGGTTCCCTCTTGATGCAAGCAAAATCATGGAAGAATATTGGCCAGACACCAATAATAGTCTGTTTTTTAAGTGCTTTGATTGATCATACACATTTTTTTGTAAATGACAGTTCTATAAACTTAACTTTCAGATATAAAAAACTTTTCTTTTTAACTTGTGAACAAGGAAACAGCACAGTCATCCTTTTACAAATGAGTTGTCGGTCAGTTCACTAATCTGCTTTGCTGCTGTTGCTTTAATTGCTCTTGTGTAACACGTAGCTTCAGATGACTAATGTTAGCTGATTGTATCTGTATCTAGTTACTTGTGCAACTGGTACACGATGAATTGCATTAACCATTCTCATATTTTTAAGTGAGTCATAGGCTACATGTATTAGTCACAGTGGCTGCTGTAAACCCCCAAATTAAAAAAAGCATTGTTCTCCATGTCTTATATCTAATTTTTATAATGTTACAACTGCTCTGTGTGTGTCTTAATTCATTAAGGTCACCATTGTGATGAAAATTTCTCTTTTTTTTCCAGATTGCTACCACGAAAATGGAAGAAACTACCGAGGCATGGTCCGCAAAACTCGTAAGGGGATCACCTGCCAGAAATGGAACGTTAACACACCTCACAGGACCAAGTACGACAATCGTTTAAAAACTACAAAGACACAAAGATAATTTTTTTCATCCAAGAGGAAAAGGGTTTATATGCTTTGGGGACCTGAATGATGAGCTTTCAAGATTCAACATTCGTGATACTTTATTATCATGGCACTCCCTGTTAGAAGTCAAAAAAGAAAAACCAAGGACGGCACTCCCATTAAACTATGTAATGGCGCCACAGAGACGTTTTCAGGCAAGGCGCCCTTCTTTAGTGTATGTACTGGCAATTATAGGTTAATTATGGTTACCTCAACCAGCACAACAGGCACACCCAAATGAAGAGGCCCATCATCCCTCTTATTAAGAAGAAAGAAACACATGTAAAAAGAGCAATATTTAAAAAAACAAAAATACTGAATAATATGAAATGAGATAAATACGAGGTAGTTTAGACAGTTCTCAAAGTGCAACGTGCACATACGGATGCGTTTTTCAGTCTTGTGGTGAAGGGGTGGTGGGCATGGTGGGTTACAGGAGGAAGCCGTGCTCTGACATCAGGTCTGGTAAATGACACCCGATGATGCATGCGTACTAATTCTAAGCAGAGATTGAGCACGTTTTGTGACTGAAGGCACATTTCCACAGCAGAACTGGAGACAGTGACCAGGGTATAAATAAAGTTCAGGGCACATTTTACCCTCCTAACAGTCCTTTGCTAAGAGGGAAGAACTTTCAAAAATACAGGAACTTAGGGAGGGGCTTGCTGCGCTGAACAATTCTAATCGGTCGATTATCCCGGCTTTAATTTTTTTGCTGTAATTTAAAAAAACATCTTCAGCTGCTTTTGTTGTAGTTGTTCTTCATTGTGCTTTGACACATCAGCAGTGCCAACAATGAAGTCCAGACCTGATTGACCATTTACACTGAGGACCAAATCTAGCAGGAATTGCAAATGCTTCATACGGCGTCATCGTTGTTGTTTCCAAAAATTATGTTTTAAAATATCTGTCATTTTTTTCTTTAGACTGCTGTAGTAGCACAGAAAACAATGGACAAAAAAATACATTTTATTCCCTTAAATTGTATCTCCTGAAAACTTAAAGTTCTGGGTTCTTTAGCGAAGAAACATGACTTTGATATACTTAAGACAACACTGGGATGCTTTTCTCCCCACAGTTAGTTAATCCATTAAAATAATGTCTGTAGTTTTTGTAAAGCAGCATGCTCACCCCACTTATTTACAACATGTATGAGATGCTCACAGCATTAAAAACCATCTGTATGTTTTTCTAGGATAAACCCATGGACGCATCCTGAGGCCAATCTGACTGAGAACTACTGCCGTAACCCAGATGGGGACCAGCATGGACCCTGGTGCTACACCACTGATCCCAAAACTGAGTTTGACTACTGTGCCATCAAACAGTGCGGTACATAACTCTGCTTTCTTTTGTCTATTTTAAGATTCCTCTGAATGGTTTAATGCACTGCGTGGTGACAATTCAGCCAGAGCTGCTGGCAATTTAACAATTCATCTGTTTCTTGTGTTTCCAAACAGCTGGAGAGAAAGTGTCCATGACTGAGCCAGTAGGTTAGTTTCTGAATGAGCTGGAGGCAACATTTCATAGTCGACAACCGGCTTTCTCAAGCGTTTTCTTTTTGTTTTTTTCTTACAAATATATGTCGCCTCTTTGTGAACGCAGAGAGGGTGGAATTCAGCGAGTGCGGGAAGAGAGATGACCGCACCCCGAAGACACGGTTACGTATCGTGAATGGGATTCCCGGTAACTCGCCGTGGACAGTGAGCCTCAGAGACAGGTGAGTCTGAGAGCTGGTTATGAGCAAGTCAAAGACATCCTGCTGCTGTGCTGTGTATGACCTCCGACCTCTCGTGTGCAGGAAAGGAAACCATTTCTGTGGAGGATCCCTGGTTAACCCCAGATGGGTGATCAGCACCAAGCAGTGTTTCTCCTCCTGGTAAATGTTCTTTATTTGAAGGTTTTTGGAGCTGTTGGCAGGGTGCGCCAGTAGGTCATTTAAATTCACTAACCTGCTGTTTCAAGCAGCTAAAATCCACCATCCACGTACAGTGAGGTGCAAAACTTTTTTCAATATTCATTTGTCATCAAAGAAGCTTTGGGGCATCTCCAGGGGATTGGGAGTTTTGTGGACTCGTCAGAGATGCAAATAAAGGACTAACTGTTTGAACATCGGGGGGGAAATACAGAACTAGTGAGTGGGGAGATTGCCCCCTTTTCTCTTCGGTCCCAGCCCCCCCCCATAACGTCTGTGCATGTCCCTGAGAGGACGGCACCATTGATGTTTACATCCCTCACATTTTTCCTGTGAGTAGATGCACACTTTGTCACTGTCTTTTTGTTGCAGTGCAGTGATTCAAGATTAGACAGACATCTCATGAATTGCACTGACATGAAATGAAAACATGTATTTTTGTTGTGCAGATGAGCCGTCCCTTTAAGGATATCGCAGGATAAGGCGTGACATAAAAAGTGTTGTACTCTGCTTGAATTTCCATCTTAATTGTTTGTATGTGTGCAGCTACGTGGACCTGCCCGGATATTCTGCCATGATGGGAACCCTGTTTCGTGATCCTCAGGAGGGAGAGCCGGGCGTTCAGACCATCCCTCTCACCAAGATCGTCTGTGGACCCTCGGAGTCCCAGCTGGTCATGCTACAACTGGAATAGTGTGTACTGTCAAGTCCCCCCCCCCCCTTGCATGCTCGCACACACACATGCACTCAGACATACCAGTGATTTCACTCTGACCCTCTCTTCTTTCTCTAGCCCTGCACAGTTTAATGAGCGTGTCTCTCAGATCTGCCTCCCTCCTGAGCGTTACATTGTGGCTGAGGGGACGGGCTGTGAGATCGCAGGATGGGGTGAGACAAGAGGCAAGTATAATCCTATAGAGGTGATAACTTCGTCCTGAATTCACTACACGCTGCATTTCATGCAACTACAATATGCTTCTACATGGGGGGGGCTGGGGGCTGAGTATTTGTGTGAGGAGGGCCCACGAAGACAGAAGAGTGAATAGCTGTGGATGTAGGGAGGAAACATGCCTTCATACAGGGTCCAGAATATTGTGCCATGCCCTGTTCTTCTGTTACAATTATCAATAATAGATTATGTTCTCAGAAGCATCTTGTTTCTGCACTTGAAGTAATGTTGCATCTAAATGAGAGAACTGTTCAGATCGTTGAGCAACAGATGGCGTTGCTATTTCCAGACGCCTTCAACATCTGTCCCCCTTCCTCTTCTTTTCTTCGTCTCTTTCAACATATCAGCTGCTAACTGATTTCTCCTCCTCCTCCTCCTCACTCTCTTTTTCAAAGGGACTGGAGATGAGACTGTCCTCAACGTGGCCCACATACCAGTTATCAGTAACAAGGAATGTAACAATTACTTCAGGGGTCGCGTGCGTGAGAATGAGATGTGCACGAACTCTTTCCAGGCCGGGATAGGAGCCTGTGAGGTAAGTGTCCGTGCAAACGTTTTAAAGGTTTCTGTACATTTTGGAGATGCAGCAGAGGTTCTTCATCCCTCATTGTCCTTTTGAAGATACTTTTTGCGTTTAACTTTATTAGATAGGTTACAATAGAGGTGCAGACAGGAAAATAAGGGGTAACAAGATCACTAGCCAGAATCAATCCAGGAACACGGAAGTTAAAGGAAAGGTTCAACCAAAACAAAAAAAGTGATTCATTATTTACTTACCCCGATGTCAATGGAAAATCAGGGGAAGTTGCAAAGTCCATGAAACATCTATGGAGCTTCACAGCGAAACAGCAATGCAGCATTTTCCTAAATGTCTGAAGTAGATGGGGATAAAAACAAGTGAAATAAAATGTGAAAATGGCTCCATACAGCTGGTCCGGCATAATCCAAGTCTCTGGATGCTTCACGATTCCAGATGGATTTGAAAAGATGTGATTTACTTCCCGTTTTAAGCAGAAATCTTCAGTGTAGCTGCTGAGTGAAAACCTTTAGCACTGAAGTACAAACTCGACCGCGTTTAAAGCGTGTAAATAACGACTTTTTAAATCAGTTTGGGCTGTATTGAGCCATTTTATGGTTGTTGTTTTTTTATGTTTTAAAACGAAGTCCCCATCCACTTCAGTTGTCCATGAAAATGCTGCAAAACACTGTTTTACTGTGAAGCTCCAGAAATGTTTTGTGGACTAAGGAACTTTGTTTTTTGGGCTGAATTTTTCCTTTAATACTGTACACGTCTTAACCTCTAGGTCACCAGGACACCCAAACACACTGAACATTTTTCTTTGACACTTACTGCAGTGTGTCATGGCATTAAAATAATTTTCCAACACTTTTGGAACATGCACTAATTTGCTTTCTTTTTGCAAGTTGGATAAGAAGATCAATACCATGAAACAAACACCACAGTGTAAATATGAAGCGAGAGCCAGCAACCTGTTAGCTTAGCTTGGCACAGCTAGCCTGGCTCGCTGGCTCATGTAGCCCTGCCTAAAAAACACATTATGTTTTGTACAAATTTAACAAACAAGGTATAATGTGTTCATTGGCTTTAGATGGAGTGGTAGTTGGATTTTGAAAAAAAAAAATCTCTGTGCAAAGCCAAGCTAAATTTTTCCAGTTTTTATGCTAAGCTAAGCAAACTGGCTGCTGGCTCTTGCTTTTATTTATCAAACACACATAAGTGTGGTATCAATCTTCTCATCTAACTCCGGGTGAGAAAATGTATAAGCGCATTCCCCTGCCGCGCTGAGATTTAACACTTCGGATTCTGACGGTGAGGAAAATCTTTTTGATGACGGAAATCACTTTAAGTAAAGCTATACATACAGCTATTTATACGTTCCTATAAATCAAACACATTCACCATTTGGATAATGGAAGTGGACTGGACAAGATGTGACTGCAAGATGTTTCCAACCTCAGCAGTGACAGTCAGTCATAACAGAGACAAATAATGACTCCAGAGTGTTGTTCCTGTGTGTCTGCAGAGAGACTACGGCGGCCCTCTGGCATGTCAGAACAGGGACTGCTGGGTACTCGAGGGTGTGATCATCCCCATGAGGCGCTGCGGACACCCGGGGCAGCCCAACATCTTCATCAGGGTCTCTGTCTACGTGGACTGGATCAAGAAGGTCATGGAGATGGCTTAGAGACACATGCTGACCAGGGACTGATCAAATCTGCTCTCCAAGCCCTCAAGACCTGTCATCCACTTAACCCTATGCATTTTTGTCTTCTCAGATGCCTGTTTTAAATGAAATGAAAGTTTATCATAAGCAAGATGTTCAGCTTCTTATTCAGGGTAAAATGCAAAGTAATTTGTTTGTGGTGCTTCTGTGTAAATGTATTTTTTTTTGTGTGTGTGAATCATTCTGGCCAGAGTAGCTCACTTTTAAGTGCATCAGCAGAGGCACCCTTTGCAAGCAGCCAAACTCCAGTGGACGGACGAAGCAGAAAACATTTGTACTCCAGAATCACACTTAAAGCCCTATCCACACGCACACAATTGTTACTTAAAAAAAAGCTTTTGTTTCAGCATTTCGTACTCATGTAAACGGATTTTTCAGGCCACTGAAAGCAGAGGTTTTGGAAAACTTCTTCCAGTTTGAAAGATACTCAGAAACCGTTTACATCAGGACAGACAGAAACTGAGATTTTGGGAAAACGATAATAAACAGGCACACATGGATCATATGATTGGTCAGCATGGGACGGAATGGATGCCGCGTTTTTTTAACGTATATTTACAAAGACACAAATGGACGCTGATAAACAGACAAAGACAAAAACGGCTGCTCGCAACGTTTTGCTGACAAATGATCTGAGAGGAGTCTGTGGAGAGCAGTCACGTTTCCCCTGCCTCGTTCGTAGTATTTTCTGTTGCTAAGCAACCGACCAGAGTAAACAGTCTCCTTCCTGAAGGTTTCTTCAGGTGTGTTGTATGGGTGGAGGTTATTTTTTTAAAATCTCAGTGTTCGTGTGCACAAGGCCTGAGATGCAAAACAATGCAGAAAGGAAAGTTATTTTCGGCCAACACTTTTCCTCCATAATTTAGCATTTATAAGCAGTTTATAAACAATTAGTAAATGTTTTTTAAAAGAAAAACATTTTAAAGTGTTTATAAATATACATTATTTGTCAACAGTTGTACCTTCTCCTACAGCGACATATTACCATTTTGTTATATCATACTTTCATTCATTATCCATGTGGACACCAGCCTCCACCAGGAGGAGATATAGCTGTTGACAAATACATTAATACTCACAGTTTTTCTTATTATTACATCATAATGCAAATTAAAGAATTAAATGTTTACAAAGTGCTTATAAATGCTAAAGAGAGGGACCTAATTTTTTTTTTCTTTTTGCATTTACCAAGAGCTTATTGTAGCCTCTCAGGTTCAGAGGAGAATGACTGGAGCCAAGTAACCTCCAAGAACAGGAGGTGTTGGGGGGGTTTACGGCACACACTTTCCTCTCCTCTCCTCTCCTCTCCTCTCCTCTCCTCTCCTCTCCCCTCCTCTCTCCCTGGCATTGAATGGAGCTCCGAAAATACCTTCTTTGCCCCCAGCCTCTAAAGAAATCCCTCCTCTGCCTGTCTTTTGATGCCTGCCCCCACCTCTAAAGACATGCCTTTGTGCCTTATGCAGAACTGTATGCGCTGCACATTCTTTCTAGTTCTATAGGAGGATTTTTGTAACCCGGTCCTGATGAGCCCACGGAATTCAGCTTAAATAAACCTCAAGATCAGAGTCCAACCGAATCTCAGACACACCAGCCTGCAGAAGGCCACTGAACTCTCTCTCTCTCTCTCTCTCTCTCTCTCTCTCTCTCTCACACACACACACACACACACACTATTTCTCTCTCATGCACCCCCCCCCCATTCTCTCTGTTTCTGTCTGTCTTCACACCAACATTTCTTCTTTTGTCTGGACAATCGGGAGACATTGACGTTAATCTTTGTTTTTTGCAGTAATAGGACTGAAATTGTAGAACATGTTCCTTCAAGCTAACGACGGCCAATTATGCTCCTGCTGCAGCACAGTGTCTGAAAAAAAGATGGCAGGTTGACAGTTGCGACTCTCATTCTGCTCACTTTCATTTGGTAATATTTATAGTGGATGACTAATCAGATTCATAAATGACTACCAGTTCTCAGCAACTGTTGCTTCTGAGAAACCTGACTAAAATGTTCAATAAACGATGCCACACAGATATGCAAATAGTTTCTTTGTCATTTTGTTGTATGCAGATGAAGATAATGGCCTTGTTGAGTATGTAGCTGATTATGTTTTTGTTTTGTTTTGTTTTGTTTTTTACTTTCTCCAATGTACAATTCAGGTTCTACAGGATTTTATCTAATCTGTTATGAAACCGACACTATGAACCGTTCGAGTCCAGCCCTGCGCTTCATCTCTGTAACTTAAAGCTTTTTATATGCTGGTCTCATGCCAGCACGCTCACCTGACATGACTCCATGGGCGCTGCAGCATTAGCCGCCCCTGGAATGTGTATTCACTGCGGTTCAAGCGTTTCCATCTGTATTTATCAGTTTGTGCAAATTTACCAAAGTTTTACCTCTTGAAACAGAGAAGTGTTTTAGGAGTAATCCAGAGAAAATGAGGGCAGCACGGCAACAAAAAACTACGTCAGTCTGAAAAGACAACATGTCCACTGGAGGAGAGCTTTTTATTTCTTTAAAGGGGCACTGTGTAGTTTTGGGGGGGGGGGGGATCCAAACTCAGGATTCTAATATTAGAGTAAAACCTTAAATAAAATGTAGTTTGTGATTATTAAAGAGACATTTTAATTATCTTTAACCTGCTATAAATAAAGGTGTGGTCATCCAGGAAAAAAAAATGCTAAAACTTTTTTTTTTCTTTTGCTTCTGTGCTCTGATTATTTAAAGTTGCACTATGTAGTTTCTGGAGAAGGAAATTCAAACTCAGAATTTTAATATTTGCAACATTAATGGGGAAATAATACAAACTAGGGAACATTTGTTTTCTTCCCATAACTGAATGAACAAGCTGTTCTCAGAGGGAAATAAGAACACTGTTTGAAGCTAGAAGGGTGGCAGGGTCCGCCACATATAAACAAAGTAAAACAGTATGAAATTGTGTCGTTCTTCCAGGTCAGTTTGTTTAATCGTGGAATAAAAGAGCTTGTTCAGGCACACAAAATGCTCTTTCTAATTAAATCTCCCAAACATCAATAGAGCTTCTGCAATATTTGAAAATATTTATCATTCTCAAGGGGAATTATACAATTTAAAAAATGGAGAATAACTTTTCACATAATCACCACTGAAAAAAAGGGGGGAGATTTATGCTTGTTCTCGCTCAGACACACACACATGCATCCGTCCTCCTCCTGCTCTCTTTCTCGTGTGTTTGCATTCAGTCAAACAAAAAAAAAAAGAAAAAGAAAGAAAAGAAAAGAAAAGAAAAAAACCTAACTGGCGTCGACTTTTCCCCCAAAATAAAACGCGCATCGGACGACTTTTGTTCTCGGTGAGCTCATCTGATACTTCGCGTCCGTTGTTGTGACTGACAGAATAATATCTCTCACACTGTAGGTGGGGATCTGACAGCGGGGAGAGAGTGAAACCTCTGCTCGACTCGAGTCTAGACAGTCTGCCTTTTTCTACCGACGCAAACTGAGCCTTTTTTTCTCCCCCTCTTCTTCTTCTTCTTCTTCTTCGTCTTCTTCTCCTCTCGGGGAACTTCCCATTCCCCGGACCCCACTTTGGGAACCCCGGAACCAGACTCTACCCTCCTGTCTGATGCCCGTCTCTCCCATATCTCCCCCTCCTCCTCCGCCTCCTCCTCCTCTCTCAAGTGGGTGGTCCGGTGAGCCTTTTCGGGGCGGGGTCCTGTGTTTAACCCTCCTACCCCTCGTTCCTTCTTGAAACATGCTATAATAGAGAAAGTATGCAATGCATACTGCTCTGCTACAACCCCCCAATTATACTGCAACTGGGGTATTCGTGACTGGACGTCTGGGGGGATCACACACATTTCCGATTAGAGGGAGGGAGGAGGGGAGAGAGAGAGAGAGAGAACGAGAGAGAGAGAGAGAGAAGCACACACACAGTGAGAGAGGGAGGGAGGGAGAGAGAGAGAGAGGGAGAGAGAGAGGGAGAGTTTACCCTTTCATTCCAACCAATGAGACGTCGATACACTAACATTTTCATAGTTGTGCAGGAGCACAAAGTGAGCTGGCTGCTTGAACTTCCAGGTAAAAACTGCAAACCGACTCAAGGTAAGTTCAACTCTCTCCCCCCTCCTCCCTCGCTCCGCTCGCACTGTTGCACTCGGCGCAGCCTGCACAAACAGGATTACGCAGCCCCGAACATGGAGCCTATAGCCCCGTGTGTTTGCATGTATGTATGTGCCTGTACGTCCAGGGCTGGTGGGCTTTGAAAGGAGAGCTTTTGCACCTGTGTTGCTCGCCTTTGTCCTCCTTTGCTGGAAGTTTTTTCTTTTTTCCCTTTTTTCTTTTTGCCTCCTCCTTGCTGCAGCCCCCCTCGCAGACACTCGGTTTCATCCACTCTTTCGGCGGACCTGTTCCCGCAGCCAAAACCAGCACATTTTAAGATCGATTGCGCAAGTGATGGGAGAAAAAAAAAAAAGAAGAAGAAGAAGAAGAAGAAGGGGGGGGTGAGATGTTGTGTGGCGAGTGCCGACTTTTACACGCGTTTAAAAACACCGCTCTGGTGTCGGCTGTTGTTTTGGCCTTTTCATTCTTTCTTTCTTTCTTTTCTGTTTTTTTCCCTTCTTCTTTCTTTCTTTAACGTTGCAGCGGTTCCTCGGCCGAAAGTCGGGGGGGTGGAAAAAAGGTTTTGAAGTCGCGGGCCCTCGCTTGCAGGAGCGTTTTTATTATTATTATTATTTTTATTTTTTTTTTACGCACCGTCTTTAAAAGGCTGTAAAAGAATGTGTTTTTTATGGTCGCAATTGCCGCCCATATGCAAAAAAGTACATTCAGTCCCGTACTTGACTGCCAAACACGGGGCGAGTGGAAGCGGACGGCGAGCTGCTGCACGGGAAGGAGTGCAGGACGCTTGTTGTGTTGCTCCGAAATGAGTTTATAAGCGACGTCGTGCGTCTCGTTTGGCTTTTAAATCGTTTGAACGAGGACCGTCGATTTCTCGAATTACTCTCGACTTCCTGCTTCAGTGCGGCCGTTTGATAGGCTGTGTTGGCAATTAGCGTTTGGCACATTCCTTACAGCGCGAGACGGTATGGAAAAACGACCACCTTGGGACGTGAACCTACATCCCCCAGACTGAAGTATTGTTGTTAACTCTCCTGCTTTGATAATAATGAAAAACACACACTCACACACGCACACACATAGAACACAAAACAAAACAAATCATTTTTTCTCCTTTAAAAAAAACAAAAAAAAAAACAGCCTTAAATAACTGTGCTGCTTTCTAGGAAGTTACTAGAAATGCAGCAAAACAAAAGCATATGGTGTTTATAGTGCTGGGGGCTGCTTTCAATCAGGACCTATGGCCAGAGCTGGAGCTGGAACCAAATGTTGATTAATGGATCAGTCCCGAGCTGCAAGGATTAGTCGATTG
Organism: Acanthopagrus latus; assembly: GCF_904848185.1. Classification (NCBI taxonomy): domain Eukaryota; kingdom Metazoa; phylum Chordata; class Actinopteri; order Spariformes; family Sparidae; genus Acanthopagrus; species Acanthopagrus latus. Next base: position 14,380,359 of record NC_051044.1, read on the forward strand.
ACCCATGCTTCAAACATTTCAATGAATCCCCACAGTTATTACTGAACAGTCACTTTTTTGAGTAGTTCTGAAGAAAAGTTGTCCAATTTCAGCCTTTACAATGTGACTCTTCTGTTCTCAGCGTTCTTGGAAGGTAAACTGGATGTTTTTTGCTTCTCTTTTTCATCTTGATGAAGTTACCTTTGGATTTGGAGACATTCTTTCTGACACTTTGTCAAACAGACGACCAATCGATTATTCGAGAGAATGATCTGCGGGAGATCTCGACTGATGCTTGATCTTTGGGGACGATGTGGATACTGATACAAGGATGTAAAAATTATAAATATAGAAGAAAACATACGTGCATTTTTTGCATTGATCAATCAAATGTGGTTATAAAACCCTTGTTTGGTTAACAGAGTAAGAATGTTTTACACTTAGTCAACAAACACTGAAATGACACTAGTGCTTTAAAGCAGTACACTTACAAGGACTTATTCATTAGAAATGAACCTTTTCATCCCTTTTGACCTTTTGATCTCTAAAGACGATGCATTTTGGCGCATATCGCATAACTTGTACGTAGATACAAAGATGTCTGTCAGTTGTTGTATTGGTCGAGCTCTAATCGACAAATCAGTCAATGAAACGCTTGTCACAGAGATGGAATTGCAATTAACTTTAATGACATTTGATTAATTGTTTCAGTCGTTTTTTGTGCAAAAGTACCAACTATTCACTATTTTCACATTCCTAAAGATAGGGATTTTCTGGTTTTTCATTGTCTTGAATATTAGTCTATTGATGAATATATTGATGTCTGTTTTATTATCTGTTTCTTTAAAGTGATTATCTTTAGGTTTTGGACAGTTGGTTGGACAAAACGAGCAATTTGATGTCAACATGTGCTCACGACTCACCAGTTCAGAAATTATCGACAAACTGAGACTTTTTATAATATAATAGATCTGTTTTTACTCTTTGAAATAAGTCTTAAAAGCCCCAAGACCACATCATCAGATGGTTTTCCTGATGAAAAATAAAGATATTCAGTTTGCAGTCATGTTAAAGCAAATCCTCAAAACTAAGAAGCTGCAATCAGAGAGTGTTCTGCATCTCTGCTTTTAAAATGTATACAAATGTTTAATCCATTATGCAGATCACTTTTCTGTCATTAAGCAACATATCACTGCAGCTCAGAGGCTCACTGCAGGCTGCAAACTCAGATTTGTCACTGCCTCGTCATAGTGTGATCTCCATTAAGGTTTTTTCCGTTCAGTGCTTTCTTGCGTGTGCGTTTTCTAAATGATTGCTGCAGCCACTCAGGTTTCACAAGGAAAAGTTGTAGCAGCATCAGACACACCTACAACCTGCGCAACCCCATTGAGAAATACCTCACAGAGGGCAGATGGAAAGGCGGCGTTGCAGGAGAGTGGATGGAGGTTTTGGATGGGAGATTGAGTTGTGAATATCTGTGCTACTTTTAGTCGCTGGACACCACTCTCATGTTTCCCTGCATTTGCCAGAGCCCTGTCTGTGTTCCGATGAACGCGGTGCCAAGGCTTATGTATGAGCAGTTCCCACGCTTGCTCTCGGAAAATAGTCCTGTGCGAGTCTGAGTTATCCTTTCAGTGATACGTTAGGCACCGATCGTGCAAAAAGAACAACTATTTGAAGTGGTTTAATTAAGCTCATGATCCCAAATCCTTCAGAGATGATTGTGTCCAGAAGAAGCAATTGTTCTTTCATTTTCTTTGCTCACATCTCCAGCTGCTGATACTCAGGTCTTCTCCTCTTTAAGCCCTCGAGGCCGCTCCTCCAGGCTTTGATGCCCACACTCTTTGACGCAGGTGGACAGACACAGGCATGAGTAACAGTGGGACCAAAGAGCCGTCGTCGCCCCAGCCGAGCACCGCCCAGTCGCCTCCTGAGCCTCAGCGCAGGGGCAGGGGTCGGCCACGGAAACAGCAGCAGGTAGACACACGGGCCTTTAAAAAGATACATCAGTGATCAAATCATTAAGTGTCATTAAGTGTCTGAAAAACAAAGCTGGTGGGTTATGCCTGTGTGTCTTCAACTGATTAGTGTTTGGTTTCTGTCCACAGGAGCCTGTTGGACCACCAACTCCAAAGCGACCGAGAGGACGACCGAAAGGCAGCAAGAACAAAGGCCCCAGACCTGCACTGAAGGTTGAAACTGATCAGTGTATCCAAGATATTAAATATTTATTTGACCTCTTAATTGCAGAATTGTAACACTACCTTGTCTCCCATACCTACAACAATGAGCTTTTTGAGTGCTATATTTAGACATTTTTAAATCGCAAGAAATGTTGTGGATTTATTACAAGTATTATGAAACATCATACATTGTAAATATAATTACAAAATGCTTCTGAACTAACTTGAAAAAACCTCCTATCTCTATCACTCCAGGAAAGAGGAGCCAGTAAGCTTGTAGTAAGCACATGGGTTTCTCTTTCCAGTTTATTTGCATTAGATGCATCTGAGAGTTTTCTGTGTAATATTTCCTGAAATGCAGAGATGTCTTTTTTTTTCAAGAAAAGCTGTAAGATAATCAGCAGCCACTGTGAGGGCATCTGTCAGCTCAGACAGAGAAAAGACAAGCTGTTTTTAAATCAATGCAGTATTCACGTCTGCAGCCTGCAGTTGGTCAGTGCTCAGATCGTCAGCTGTTATTATTCCGAGGAGTGAAAGATTGTCTTACTGTTTGTTGCTGCGTATATTTACCATCCTTCATACTTTCATGTGCACGCGCAACAGTTTTTTGAGAGGCAAATTTTGCACTACCACCACAATTACTTACTTTGCACTCGTCTTCCAAAATTATCACATTGCTTGTCACAGTTTGTCAAGTAGTTAAAGTGGCCTCTGTCTCAGCCAGCCAGCTTCAGCATTTCAGTTCTTCTCACACATGAATTTATTAGTGATAATTCAGTAATACAGAAGAGTAATAATATTAATAATGATTAGCTTTATTTTTGTTGTACCCAGGAAACTATTGAAAAGACAATATGACAGAACAAACATTCACATGGAAGCCTCATCTGAGGTGAAGTTAAAACAAGACAGTGGAACAGAACATGTAAAAACGCAAAAACAAAAAACCCAACATGAGTTATAACAGGTAAAATGACTAAAAGCCATAGAACAGGAAGGATTATGGAAAATGAATAGAGAGGAATAAAAGAATACAATCAATAAAGGACGATAAGAGCATGACATCATATCAGATGAATTAAGAACAGCAACAGTAATATACTGTATGATTGTTACGACCCTCTTCACCAAAACAGGTCCAACATAAACAACCAAGTTAAGTTGCGGTTTAAAAGATGGTGAATTTATTGAATGAACAGCAAACCGGACAAAGGGAAAAAACTTCAAAACAATCGGACAAACAAACTGATGGGCCGATGGGCCAAAATGAACAAAAGGAGGGCAGCCTCCCAGACCAGCCCACCAGGGCCAGTCGGAGCTGGAGACTAACCCTGAACCCTAACACATCAAATCATACACTCTGAACACTTTTCTATAAAGAGCATCACTTTTGATACTTACATTACGATAAAATATTTTGCAGAATACCTTTTCAGAGGAGTATTTGTATTCTGTTGTCTTGTTACTTTTAGGGAAATAACGTAATATGAACACAGTAGTAACAATGATCAACACCGTTCTGATCTTAAGTTTAAGTTTATTTTTCTTGTAAATCACATTTAAAAATGGCAACAGCCGACCAAAGTGCCGTATGAAGCCAAAATCACAGCGCAAGGATCGAAGATCAACTCAAGAAATACACAAAGCAAAGAAAAACAGGAGACACTGTAAAGAAGCAGCTGATTTATATCAAGAGGATTAAAAAAAAAATTTAAAAAATGCATACATGTTGTCTCAATATAGATCATAGTGAAGTAATCATCATTAAAAACCTTTCTGTTCAGTATAAATGTACTGTTCACTCTTGCAAACATGCACCCATATCTGTCATTATCAGCAAAATTGCTTTTTGCACTGTTATCGAAGTTCGTATGTGTGTTTGTATGAATGTTCATATACAAACAATAAACACATTCATTTTAGTGGTTCTTAATCATCCCCTGCAGTCAAAATTTGAGGATTTTCAGAAGCCTGTTTTATCAGGAGATAAACATTTTTTTTACAGCCCCTGCTGGCAGCTCGCAAGAGCAGTCTGGGCATTAGCAGCATGTAGCAGATGTATAAGAAAAAATGTCTTTTGTGTTTTCTAGCTGTATCTCTATTACTGTAGGAGCAAATATGGGGTAAATATGTGTACTTAAAGCTGGGGATGGTAAGATTGTAGAAATCAGAAGGCCAAGCTACAGTTTGGAATTATGCGAGAAAGTCCCACCACCTCCCTCCAGGCCTCCCTCACTGACTGCCCCATAGCTCTTCCTTGCTAGCTGGGAGATCTGTACAAGCTGCTAGCTTGTTACGCTACCCGTTATTAGCTTTTCTAGTCCAAATAATACATAGATTAACAAGCCTATTAAATCCCACAATAATATAAACACAAGCAAAATAGCCATGACAAATGTATCTCAGTTCAAAAAAGGCTTCCAGGCGCTCACTGCTGTAGTTGTGTGCTTTGTGCTACCGTTAGCCTCAGCAGTGTTCTTTGGCTCAGAGACTGTGTGTTTTGTGCTAATTGGTTAGCTTGGTGTGTACTGTGACTGCAGCATAAGGTTGTCATTGCTAACTGTGTCCAACACCCTCATTTCTCACTCATATGAAAGAAAACGCCTAACATTATCACAGTGAACGTAAACAAACAAAGCGAGCTAGCTGTTGTTAGCACTCCCTGCTGTCAAGCCATTATGTTAGTCTTTGGTAGTTCTTGCCGCATTTCCTCAGCCATTCTTGTGAAACTACCTGGCTAATAGGTTTAGCAATACATCCACCTTGTTGGCAAACACAAATACTGTGTTTTTTTCCTTTTTAGACCATTTGATTTATTAATTGCTGGGGTGTGACAAGTCATTTTTTACAAATGCAACAAAAAAAGCTCCTAGAATATCCAACCATGTCTTTAATGCTGACATTTAGCTATTTAATTGTTTAAATTGTTTTAGTTGATTCATGTGTGGGAAGGTTTGAACATTTTACTGACAGAAAGATACTTCGGGCCTTGTTTATCACCTAGTTTTGTTGCACTTGTTGACAATGCAGGTCATGCAACTTGTAAAAGTGTTATCAAAGTATTCCCAAATATGTATACGTCTAGTAATTTATTTACTTACTTACTTCAGTTAATAGAACAAAACTTCTGCTGTTCCTGCGATAAATGTTTCTCAGTGACCTGAAGAAGTTTCAGCTGTTAAAAAAATGGCTGCTGACAAAATTTGCAAAAACTGCAATCACACAAGAGCTCGTAATCTTAGCTGGTGATCAGCATGAAGGATGGTAAAAGTCTGAAACCGCCCTTTAACCGTTCATCTGTTCTTTCTCAGAAAGTAGAGCCCCTTGGGGAGAGACGACCTCGTGGGCGACCAAGGAAATGGGTATGGAGCAATCATTGACAGTTAGACACATCTTGGAGTTAACTGTAAATGTACATCCTAAGCCTCCAAGGTGTCTGCGGCAGCTGCATGGTCCTTGAGGGCGGATTTTGCTTCATGTACAATAAATCCTGTCCCCATGTCTTTCCACAGCCCCAGAAAGTGGTGCAAGAAGTGACTGAGGAGCAGCAGGTGAGGAGACTGAAAACTTTAAAAGCTAGAAGGGTGGTTCAGTTTTGTTTTGATGAAGCCACTCAAGGCACCGGCTCCTTCGCATTAAGGCCTTATTGTGATTTTATTGAAAATGATCCTAGGTTAAAAGTATAACTTTACTAAGAGTAGAGAGTTTGGAGAATTGTTGTGCAGCAGACAGTGAAGAAAGTAGTCACAAAAAATGACTGAAAAAGATCTGTGACAGCTTTATGAAATAACTCTTACAGTCACGTTCACTAATTCTACCAAGTGGTTTATAATCTCACAAACTGAGCCTTTAAATCATTTCAAGTTTTAAACCCTGCAGCCTCTCTGCATGTGCAGAGTGCACAGTTTGACATTGTGCAGGTTTATCAAACCGTGTTTCACCCTTTGTATTGCATCAAACTGGAGCTTACTTCATGACTACGAATGAAACTTCTTGTTCGGTTGAACAGAAATCTCATTTTGTGTCACACCTTTTACCTTTTGACTAATATCAGTTACATTTATGATGCAGGGCTGATAAGAGCAGAGTTGATCTCATTTAACTATTCATGAATTTAATAAGCTTGTGTTCAGCACAGAGCTCATGCTCAGCAGCAAACCTTAAGGTGAACAGAAAGCCATTTGCTGTCATCATAAGCCATCAGATTAATTAATGACTCTTTTTGTTTTTGTTTTTGTTTTTTTTTTCCATCACTATTTTCAGAACAAGGGGCTCACAAGAAGACAATACGTAGACATAAACGTAAAACATTTGGCACAAAATAACACGCAGTGGTTAAATGTTATTGTAATATTATAGGATTCGAAGAAAAAAACTTAGTACTGACATTGAAAGTAGCACATAAAGTAAATGGTCATGTAACTTTCATTGAAAAAGAGTGGTGATCTAAGAAATATTAGGTGATGTGGTATGTTTGACTTCACTCATACAATCTAGTGCGCCTTCATACAAAATCATGAAGGTCTTAACTTTTCCAGGCTTTAAACACAAATCCAACACTCAGAAAAGGCTTTCGCACATCAGTTAATTCTCATTTCAAATGATATGTCTTTCAGTACTTGTACACTATGTTACCAACCCTCCTAAAGTTGCTGCTGAGTTGGCACATTTGATTTGAATGACTAAAACACCTGATGCACATGCTCCTTGTGTTTCTGCGAGTCTGTGGAAATGCACAGATGGCAGCGCTGAATTCCCCAGATACACCTCCATACATCCTTTTTGTGACATCCAGTTTTAGCGAATACAAGAAACATGTTTCTGAGAATTTAAGGCTCTTTTAGCTGTCTTGTTCACTATCCAAATGGCAGCGTTGCACAACAGTTGTCACCGAAGCGGGCAGGTCTGCTCTTGATGCCCCCCGTCTGCCTTATCGCATCCTCTGCGCTGAGCAGTTTGTCAAAGATGCTTCAAGAACTGAAACCGTTGAGACAGACTCCCTTTCTCAGATGCACGCAACGCGAAGGGGAAGAATGAGTCAATGTCGAGAGGGGAAACCTGATCTAACTGTTCTCTTCCTCTGTCTTCTTGGTTTCCTGGCATAACTGTCGTCTTCCTCACATTTCGAGGCCTGACAGCTGGACCTACTTTGCCGCACGCAATCGCTCAATGAAATTTTTAACACTCATTCTTGTATTTCTCATGCTCTTTCTAGTGTTGATTCATTAACATGCGCACAATGAGTCACCGGACTGAACACAATAACAGACAAAATGACAGTGGTTTTGGTTCCCTGCGTTTCCAGGGCCCTTCTGAAGAAGCTGAGGAGGGTCCCTCGCAGCTTGAGCCCTCTACATCTCAGGTCCCGGAGCAGGAGGAAGGGGAGTAGATCAGATACCTCTCTACCTACCTCAAGGTTTGGCCTCAAGCAAACAGGGGTTCAGTCTTGACTCCTGTCTGTGATGGGGGTTCAGGAGCACACACACAACACAAACAAAAAAATCATTGCAAACAGGGGATTCTTCTCCCGATCCGATACTGTACTCTGGTTTTGTTGGTTCACTCGTACTAGTTTGAAAGAATTTGAACTTAGGATATGGTTTCAGTTTTTTTATATATATATATTAAGGGAATAGTTTTACATTTTGGGAAACATGCTTGTTCACTTTCCAGCCAAAGGTTAGGCAAGATGACTGATACCACGTGCATGTCTGTACATTAGTACAAATACCCGTAACAAGAAGAAAAAAGTCAGTCTGGCTTTGTCTTTAGGCAACAAAATCCACTTATCAAACAAATCCACTTGCCTCTAAAGTTCACTGATTAACACGTTATATTTTGTTAGTTTGATCCGTAAACAAACCAAAGTGTATAATTGATGTTTTTTGTTTTCACAGGCGTCATGCGCAAGTTTTAAAGGTACCTGACAGCTCAGATGGATTTTGAGAGGCTATGCAGCCGTGTCTGGATGTTAACCCTAAATCCACAAAACTCTCACACATGTTCAGTGCAGTAGTGCTTGACTCTGATGGAGCGAACCATATCAGATATACCTCACATGGGAGAAGTCTGCATTCAGGGCTTTCTGCCAGAAAGCTGTTTGGGGTACCAAACGGCAATGTTGGCTCATTATTTTCACCCAAACCACGATCTTAATCAAGTGGTTGTTTTGCCTAAATCGAACCAAACAGCCTCCAAAAAACGTATTTTAAATCTTACTTAAAGTAGTCGAAAGTTTACAGTAACATTTAGTTTCACACGGGACAGGAACTACAATTTACTGGGTCAAAGTCCCGTATTTGATCCATTTCCTAAGTGCACTTGGTCGTTCTTTATACCACATCACCTCACGAGGGTAAGGGTTACCATCCAGACACGACTGACACGAACTGTTGCCAGTCTTTGCGCTAAACCAAGCTGACAATTTTTCTCAATCTTCCCATTGAATTCCAGGCGAGAAAGCCAAAAGGCATATTTCCCAAAATGTCTGACTTATCAACCTTTAAGGATTCCTGCTTTCCTTAACCTCTCGGTGTGTGCGTCTGTGTGTGTGTGTGTGTGTGTGTGTGCCTGCATGAATGAGTGTGTGTGTGGAGAGAGGGCAGGGTTGAAGGCTAAAAATGAGGCAGGGGGGAGGGGGGGTTCTAGAAAAAAGGAACCAAACCAAACTGTTTCATTGAGACATGTTTCTAAATCAAGTGTCATGAATCCTCACGTGAGACGGGAGCAAGACGGTGACAGTTTTTTTTTAATGATGTTACAAATAAACATGGTGCTCTGAAGTCATTTATTATGAAAGTAAATGTGAAAGGTTTTTGTTCCAAAATGAAATATCCAGTCCGGGAGAGGAGAGATGTCTAACGTTCTTTACTCAGAATCAAAAAATGCAGATGATAACGCAAGCTCAAATGACAATGTACAACATTCAGGTAATTTTATTTTTATTTTTTTTAACTTTCAACCAGCAGCTGTTTTTTTTAAGAAGCGAAAACACCCAAAGGTTTAATTGGATGTCTCATTTTGGATAGAAATCCTTCATGTATTCTTCAGTCGACAACAATGTCGACATGTCATTTTACCACACTCAGGATCTCACTATTACAGTGCTTTTACACCATATTGAAACCTCAGGTACAAAAAACTATTCAGGAACATGTTGTCAGCCTACTCAGAAATAATTATTGTGCTGTGTTTGTTGTGCATTTCTGTATTTGACATTACCAGTATGCCTTGACACAAAGACCTCATTTAAACCTCAGTTGCCCTCAGTTTCTTAATCTCTCATTCTACCTCAGTAACATGAAAGACAGACTATCTCCGACAAAGTTCTTCTCCGCTCCCACGGCAGCAATGACATACGCACTTACTGTACACACACACACACACGCACACACACACACACACACGCACACACACACACACACACACACACACACACACACACACACATAGGTTCATGTGCAGACATACAACACAGACAGGCAAAAGGATTTTCAGGCCTACATACCAACACACAGAAGCAAACAGTACACTCCAGCAGAGGATTTTACTACCGGTGTACAAATGAAAGCATCAGTGTCATTTCTTTAAAAAAAAGAAAAAAAAGAAAAAAAACAACTGTAGGCCTTTTTGTTAAAAGCTGAAGTGAGAATTATTTTTGTTCTCCTGGGAAAAAATAAAATGCAGCCAATAGTTTACAACAACTTGATGAAATACTTGCTTTTTTTAGGGTGTAGTTCCTTATGATAAATACTTGTTTTTGTTTTTGTTTTTGTTTTCTTTGGGTCGCTTACTCTTTTCTCATTTTTACTACATCATGTATTTTCTGATTCTTACACTGTAAAATTGTATGTGTGACACTCTTAATTCATGTGATTTTTAAAAAAGGAAGGGGCGGCAGATAACCATGCAGTGCTGAAATACACGAAAGTTATGGAAAACAACAACAAGTTATTGTGTGTGAAAATTGCCAAATAAGTTGCTGGTAATCGACTAATGTAATTTTGAACAATTTTTGATAATCACAAATTTACAATAGATACGACCATGTAGGTGTATGCATTTTCACACAACCTCTCAGACGTGACTGGTTTGGTCACATGCGTCAATCAGTTCAGAAGTTTTGAGCTTTTAGTTATTGGCCCCGCCCACTGCCACATCCATTTTTTGCCAACTGGCATAAACACAATCACACAACTTCACACGGAGACACTCGACTGCTATGCTAAATTCACTACCAGCTTATTGGGGCAAAAACTGTGGCTGACCTATAGAGCTCAACGTTTTTTGTAACCGCTTTGTGTCTGGAAGTGAATTTCCCGTTTGTTCACTCCAGTGACGTTTCAGAAAATCTGAACTATAAAGAGTTTTTGAGCTTTGAAGCAAGCCAACCAAATGAAAGATGAATCCTGACCATGAATTATTTGGAGCACTTAAAAAAATCGAAAAACAGAAAAAAAAGGCAAAGACTGTGTAAATAATTATTTAAAGAGCGAAGGACTAATCATCCCATAAACTATTGCCAACGATTTCTTTTCAAGAACTTTCAACTCTGGAACTGGAAACCCATGTCAGCTAGCCAGCGACATGACTTTAGCTGGTCTGGTATCAGCAATGTTACCAACATTTCCATGGTAACAGCAACCTCAACAAGTCAAAGACGTCGATGTTACACTATTGGAATGTGGGTGGTGAAGTTATACTGCATCACATCGGGAATAAAAGATGTTTTCCTTGAAACAAGGTTTTGATGACATCGAGAGCTACTGTCGCTAAACACATGAGGAAGAAGAAGAACGAGCTAAAAGTCTAGTTGGCCACAGCTGACGTGCTGACGTTAGCTCATGACAGCTCTCACAAATAAAAGTTAGCTTCATCCCTGCTGACCAGTGTGCTCCTTTCTCCAGGTTTTGCAGATCGACAAAACAAAATGTGGCATTAAGTCCAGTTATACTTGTGTGCTTCTCAATCAGAAGCTTTCCGTCCAATACATGTCAGGCATCGACGTCGCAGGACGAGTCAATTGAGCGCCAGGTTAAATGGATAACACCTCTTGTACTTACTCCAAAACTGACATCCTTAGAACATTATGGCTAGTAATCAACATGATTCAGGCTATGAACTGGATATTTTCACTTCCAGAACCTCACTGTTAAGCTCTGAATAGCTGCCGATCACAGCTAAAAATCATCCAAGTTGCACCTTCATTTCCAATTTGGCTGTTAAAAGTGAGTATACAAATGCGGCCAGGGTTGCCACAATGTGAGAATAATGTGAAAAAAAATGCTACAAACATAGTGCCACAGAAGCACGGATCAAAAGGAGTTATCTGACTGAGTAACATTTTTTATTATGTAATTAACATCTATGTAGCTAATGTTAGCTAACACAAGTTACTGGTCACTGATTGTCTTTTAATGCAACTTTTCAGTATTGGGTCTACTTTCAAAAGTTTAAAGGCTGAGTGCACACAAATTAGAAATTAACACATTTTCTTACTTACCTCTCCAGCCATGCAGGTAGTTTTGGTTTTATTAGGTCAGGTTTTAAAAATACCTCAAATCAACTGAAAAGAAAGGAATTTTGTTTGCGGTCACACTATTGTGCTCATGGTGTTGAGAAAAGAAACAAAACTATCTGCATGACAGGGTAACATTTGGGGTTAAGTGTAATACTGTTTGTATTTTGGGAGGACCCACATTATAGGGTGAATTAAAAAGTATTTTATCTGTAATGAATCAGTTATAACATTGTTAAACTTACTAGTTATATACCTGTAGAATTATATTGATATCTCTTTCTTTTTTATTCTATTGATTTCCAAGTTTTTTAAAATCAAAGATAGAGGTTTCCTTTAAAAAATGAATTTGAGACCTTTTTAGTTAAGATTTCTACACTTAAACTGAGATTCTGCCCCTGTGACATGCTAATAAACCTTTTATCTAACATCAACTACATGTCATTTATCGTTTATTAGATGACTTGAATATCAAGTATCCTCATCATTTACTGTAAGTGTTTTTTTTTCCACCTTAAACTTTTATTATTTTATCACTGATGACATGTTGTATCCCAGTAATTTCATGTATTTCAGCATTGTTGACTAAATCGCTGCCAGGCGAGCTTAATTCATTTACAGACAGGTGTGTTTTTCTTGTTCAACTGCATTGACTTTACGTTTTTTTGCCCTCTGGACTACCTCTGAAAACTAACAAGCCTGGGACATCTCTGAGGAAGTTTTTTTGTTAGTTATACCTAACCTTTTCCATCAGACAGAACTGCAGGCGATCTGGATCATGAAACCTTGAAAATAGCTGTCAAACTAGTACTGTTGTAGTCCACTCATCTCATCTCACTACATTCATGAAACTGTAATGAATGGAAGTCAGCCTGAAGGGTGCCTGTTAATTGAACTACAGCTGAGTCAATGTTTGTTATTTTACATGAGCTGTGTCTGGATATTTACTCTCTATATGGGGACAATGTTGTTCTGTGATCTTACTGATAGTGATATAGTTACATACAGTACTTGATCCATTTTCAACTATTGAAAAGTTGAAGTGTAACTTGAGAAATCATCTTGTATGCCTTACTTTTAACACCATTTTGTAGTTATGTTATTGATGTGTCCTCATCCACTTCATTAATACAACTCACAAACCTGTGATATATATTTTGTTATGATTCTTTACCATGTGATTTGTGTTATTCTGCTTCTTTATCGCTTATCAATAAAATATCACACTTATCAACTCTCTTCTGTCATGGATTTGCAACAACTCACCTTTTTTTCAAACTGGTTTAAATACTTTTAATGTATACAGACGGAAACAATCCTTCATTGGTCAATAAAGAAGAAACAAAGAAGAGGGGGCACAGTTCACTCGAGGATGGTGACACATCCAGTGTTCAAGCTCGTCAAGAGACGCAAGACCACAAAATCAGTATGACACAAATTTACACTTCTCCCTTATCAAACATGGAAGTAGATACTGAAGCTCAGAAGAACTCAGCTGAAAAGCTACCAAACATTTTAACAGCAATGACACAACATGATTCAAGAAATGTGCATCACACTGCATTCATGTGCCAATAATAACAGTGCAAGATCATACGTGACGCCTCCCGTTATGCTCCCTTATCGTACATGCACCCTGTTTTTATTTCCCATAATCTGAAAACCGCTGCCATTCCAGGTATCGTGTTTTAGTGCTGAAATCATTCACCAAAGCTCAAGTTGTTCCCAGAAACAGTCCAGTTGTCCCTTTGTTTTTCTGTCCTTAGCGGACAGTCTGTGTGTCAACTTCTGGAAGAGAGCTGCTAGGCGTTGAGAGCTTTGGCGACATCTGTGAAGACCAGACGACTGGGCCTCTGTGTGGTCCCCTGGGAAGTTGTGAGAGTCTGCATAGGAGATAAAACTCTTAGTGACACTGAGATCAAATGTGATTGTAAGAAACAGTGAAAACAGCTAGTTGCCTTAGAGGAATGTTATGTTGTGTTAATTTTAGGACCATCGAAACGGCTAAATTGAATTATTGTTTTATATTCAGTTGTGATTTATTACTGAAACCAGAGAAAATGTGTTCAGACCAGAGGCCACATGTATAAAAAATATATGTGTTGCAGTGTTCAGGGTATGTAGTAAATTCACTTTGTAAAAATGACAAAGAATGCATATTAAAGGTGCAATATGTCAGAATTGCCCACCTGTCGAATTAGCCACACAAATAGCCGACAGCATATCACCAAGGATACCCCTAACCACTGCTGACTATAGCTACCGTTAGCTAGTTATCTCAGTTAACTGTGCAGCTAGAGGTTGTGGACTATTGGACCAATACCTCTTGAGGTACAAACCAGCTAGCTTACTTCAGTAGATATCTCTGCAGCACAATACACATACATCTTCAATATAACATCACAACTGTGATTTCCTCTGCAATTTTAGTCAATTTAAGAATGTTAAAACTAAAAACAGTGCATATTGCACCTTTATATATACCAACATGCATTCTTCTCAATGCGCTCCCAAGATTTTCTTAACTGAGGTCCACCACTATTTTGCAGGCTTTTAACTACATTTCATGTGCTTCATCAACAGATTGCTCAGTTCAGTTGAGATGTGCCAGATGATGTTAAAAGGTACGGAAGACGATGGTGAGTGGGCCCTGAGCTTGAGTGCGTGAGCTTAAATTCATGTATGGAAACTTTGGCGACAAAATGGAAATCATTTGAAAAGCAGTAAAGCTACGTTATTTCAAATTTTTCCTTGATAGTACTTCTCAACATGTCACACCAATGATTTGCTACCATTGGAGGTGTTTGATATGTGATGGTTTGTGTAGCAAACTCATCATATTGGATGTGATTATTTAAAAATAACACAAAAGGTTGTGTTTTGCACACTTTCTGTGCTCATGTGGCCCCTGGAATATTTAAAGTATTAAGTTGAAGGAACAAAAGGGAAAGGATGAAAGATAACATGTAGGTCTGTAGGTAGTGGTTGTGTGTATCCTCTGTTAGCTATACTTTGACATGGATTAGTTTAGATAAAATGAATTTAACTTAAATCAGTGAAGAACTTCTTATCTATTGTTTTTTTTTATACAAGATAATGAAATAATGATAGCATGAAAGAAAATGTAGATTGTGTGGGAAAAAAGAGGTTTAAAGGTTCAAAAGACACACAGGCGATACTTTACCATGTTTGCCTTTGTCAAAACTTAAAAGAAACAAAAGAAAATAAACATAAATTATGACAGTTACCAATGAACGACTATTATTAGAACGAAAGAAGTGTAACCTATAATCAAACACATGTGGATTATATGGCAAAAATAAGTTTAACAATATAATATTTAAATGTACCATTATATACCACAACTAACACACGTAACCAGATCACTACAACCCAACCTGGACATCAGAAATTATTATAAAAATTTGACATCAAAAACTATAATGTAATCAACGTTGCTGGGAAACGCTGCCTTTTCAAAACTGTACATTAATTTCTACTGCAGAAAATGCTGTAGAAAATGATATTGTGGCTTCCATGGTCAACAAAACATTCTATCAAGGCTTATGGTCTGAATGAGAGCACTTTTCAGTTCAAGATAAAAGAGATACAGTGGTTCATGTTAGGACATGGAAAATAAACATCGTGCCAAATGCCTTCCAGCCTACCTTGGCATTGGGACCTGCGAGGCTGCCCTCCCGGCCATGGTCCAGCAGTTCCTGTTCCAGCAGGTCATCTTGTTCTTCAGCCGGGTCAAAGTTATACATGGGCATGAGCTGGTGCCTCAGCTTCTCCAGCCTGTACAACAAGAGTGTAGGGGTGAAAACTAGTCTGAGTATAGGTAACTATAAATAAGACCATGTTGAATCGCAAGATTAACCTAGTGCAGTAGCTGCACCGGTTACCAGTACGGCTGACGAGATTAACTATCGGAATGCCATAAACGTATAAAACGTTTGATACCCAGCCCGAGGTACCAAGCATCTACATGTATACAACCTCACAATCACTTGACTTCCATGGCAAATTTAAAATAGAAAGTTGGGAATTTTTGTGGACTAATGAACTGCAGGAGCAACAGATAAACAAACAGGTTACTCATAATAAAACAAGCTGATGCTAAAATGTAGGGTTGTGGCAAACAGTCATTAATGAAAAAGGAACTCTCCTGAGTCCCATGATGTTTCCCACAAGTGTCTACAACAACCTGTTAATGAGTTACAAAAGGGGATGTGTGGAAATGGTGTGTGTGTGTCTTTCTACAAAGTTTGGTCATGTTACGTGAATCAGTTGAGAAGTTGTGCAGCTTTTTTGTTAAAGGCCACTACCACAGCCACGCCCAATTGGTAAGAACACAAACACACACCTCTGCCGTCCTTGACAAAATTAAGCTCTGTAGTGTGAGATCTATGGCCACGATATGGTGGGATGATTATTGTGGATGGACCGACCAAACAGCTGGCTGACAGAGTGAGCTATAGAGCTCTTGGTTGTAACTAAAAATTTAACATATCATGAAACAAGACAAGAAGAAAGAAAAAAAGCAAACAATCCAATAGACCACAGTCACATGGAGGCCATTTTCCTCTGACATCAGGCTCAAGGTTGGAAGCTCAAATGTAAATAAAGGGAACTTAATTTTTAAATGTTATAATTTCACTGCTGTCTGATTGATCAGCAAGTACAAAAAGACAAAGGATAGTGACAACCTGGTGGAACATTTGGCCACATTCAAAGGTAAAACAACTTATTTTATAACCCATTAGCTAACGTTAGCATTCAAGTACCTCCTCGTAATCATTACTGTTTGTACTAGTGTTACACAATACTACAGGAAAGGTGCAAATTAACTCTTATAGCTTCTTATGACTTGCAACCTGAAACACAGCAACATAACACTATGCCAGCATTCAAGCTCCCCACCCTGGGTGTGACTGAAGTAAAAGAGTGAATATGATCAACGCTGCAGGACTTGCTTTAATTAGCAAATTCTGTAACACACTTGCAAATAATCAAATGGGTGACAACAATTAACATGCAGTTCACCTGAGGCTAAAGTAAATAGACCTTCATAAACTTACCTCTTCCGTTTTCGAATATACAGCATCTAGGATGGAGAAAGTCAGAAACACAAGTTGTGTTATTGATAGAAATAACTTGTCCAAAATAAATTATTCGGTGTGTCAAGACAATTATACAGTAATTTTCACATGATAGTGAGAACGCAATAGGTAAAGACATTCTAGTTCATTCAGAGAAAATACGTTTCTACTGAATCAAGGGACAATATTTAAATGCCTTCTTACAATTGCCACCGCTAAGCCAATGACAGTGATGATGCCAAAGGGTACAAGAACCATTCCCATCCCCGAGCCCTCGGTCATCGCCTCAGGAAACGTGGTGGCATTGAAGCTGGTTTCGTTTGCCGTTATAGTAACAGTCATTAACGTTGTCCTGGAGGTGACATTGTCTCTGGCGCTCAAGCTCGTCGAGAGGAAGGGGGCCGTGGTGGTCGTGGCAGGTGTGGGGAAAAACCCTGCCGTTGTCTTTGCCGCAGTTACAGCCATGGTCAGGTGTAACTGTTTCAACTGAAGGATCTATTTTAAATATCTGTGTGGATGTTGTTGTGACACTCAACGTCTAGTGTGTCTCATGGTTTATAGAGGTTTTAGTCCCTCTGGCTGGAGGTCTGCTGAACCTAAAAAAAGAAGTAGTTTGTGATTAATAAAGGGTCATTTTTATTGATCTTTAACCTAGTATAAATAAAGGTGAAGTCATTCTTTAGCTACAGACAAAAAGCTAAAACATATTTTCTCCTTTGCTTCTGTGCTCTGATTATTTATAGAGGCACTGTGTAGTTTTGGAGAAGAAATTCAGACTCAGAATTGTAATATTTACAATGTTAATAAGGGAATAATACAAACAAAATATTTTAGTTTTCCACAGGTGAATTAACAAGATGTTCTCAGAGGGGAAACATGTTCCCAGAACACTGTTTGAATCTGGAGAGGTGGCAGGGTCCGCCAAATACAAACAGAGCAAAACGTTTGTGAAATTATGTCCTATAAGGTCAGTTTGTTTATTCAGTAATGAAATTGAAGAGAGATTGTTTATTCAGTTTGTCTGTGGATGAAAAGTCAGCCAATGAAGATCTTTCTCTTCTGATTAAAGCTTCTTACATAGTGCACCTTTAATTAAATCTTTGTTTTCAAGCATTTCAGTGTTGGCACACGCAACTCTCGATTTCATTCAAACCACGGCTGATTGTGCCAGCGGGGCTGTGGTAGGTGTTTTCGGGCAGGATGTGGGTAGCAAAAAGGCACCGGAGGAAAGTGGCATAACAAACTTGATAAAATACAGAGGAGTACCAACCACTCAAACTGTAACACACACTGTGAGGAAATGTGTTGGCAGCGCGTTCACAACATCAAAATCAAACTTACACCCACACACACATACACACGCACGCAC